>NC_092872.1:398746170-399052306 GCF_028372415.1 Notamacropus eugenii
CATTGACAATATTTACATTCCTGGTGGCAGCTAGGTGGTGCAATGGATAGAGCATCAGTGCAGGAGTCAGGAGGACCTGAGTTCAAATCTCACCTCAGACACTTGATACTCACTACCTGTGTGACCTTGGGCAAATCACTTCACCCTAATTGCCTCATCCTGGGTCATCTCCAATCATCCTGATGAATATCTGGTCACTGGAGTCAGATGACTGTGGAGGAGAAGTGAGGCTGGTGACCTGTACAGCCCCCACTCACTCAAAACAAAGTCAAGTGCAAGTCATGTCATTATTTCTCTGATGTCATGGTCTTCTTTGGCAATGAAGGACGAACACACAAACACATGCAAAAATTTATCTTCCTACTTCTCTTAATCATCACCAAAATGCTCTTTGTGGTGATATACCCTCCCCCATACTCATTCCCTGTATTTGCTCACTTATTTTCTTTTTATAATATGTTGGTCTGTTCCCATCCCGTTTTCCTTCTTTAAAAAAGTTGTCTTTTCTTTTTTTAATCAACTTTATTTCTGAATATATCATTGTATATTCTCCTATCAGATGAATATCTGGTCATTGGACCCAGATGGCTCAGGAGGAGAAAGTGAACCTGGTGACCTAGAACATCCCTCCCTCACTCAAAACAAAGTCAAGTGCAAGTCATGTCATCATTTCTCGAATTTCATGGTCTTCTTCGAAAACAAAGGACAAACATAACAATAAAGAGAGGGAGGAAAAACAGTTCAGCACACCTAAATGTATTTATCAAGTCTGAAAAGTGCCTGCAATATTTTATATCCAAAGTCTCCCCATCTCAGTGAAGAGGAGAGGGAAGTACTACAACTTCAGCTCTTTGTCATTGCTAAGCTTGGTCAGTCCTAGTTTTCAGCCTCTTTTTCTTTATTTCCATTTCCATTGTTGTAGTCATTCTATGTATTATTTTCTTGATTCCTCTTACTTCACCATCTATATCTATATATCTTCCCAAGTATCCCTGAATTCCATTGTTTCTTATTCCATTACATAAAGTTTGTTTGGCTGTTTCCAAATTGATGGGCATCTACTTTTATCCATATTTTTTTTTCTTTTCCTACCACAAAAGGTTTGATAGGAATATATTGGTATAAAGCTAACCTTTCTGGCTTACATGTCTAGCACTAGGGTCTCTTAGTGACAGGTTGTGGGTATTTTTGCTATTTCTTAAAGAAACATAGCTCCAAAATGTTTTCCAGAATGGTTTTTGCCAATTTGTAGATCCATTTGACTGCATTACTGTGCCTGACTTCCTATAACTCCTCCAGTGTTATTTATTTTCATTTTTTGATATTTTTCCCAAATGGGTGGATGTAAAGTAAAATCTCAGAGTTGTTTTAAATTGTGTTTCTCTTATTAGTAGTGATTTGGAGCAAAATTCCATATGGTTGGTAATAATTTACAATTTTTCTCAACTTCACCCATATCCCTCAACCCCTTATCCATTGAGAGTGGTACTCAGTTCAATATATTTGTGTTAATTCCCTATATATTTTGGACATATCCTGTTCCCCTGAGTAAGCTATTGCCCTTCCAGAACTATATTTTACCTCACTTGAGTGATACCAATTGGGTCAAATTTGCCTTGTTGCATTGAATTGTGAATTTGTGCTTAGCCACCTGAGGCCATGGATTTTGTTGCTGGCTCCTTTGTTGGATTTTGTTTCTTGTGTTTCTTTGAATATGTGCCTTGTTGTATCTAGGCTGATGAATGTATGAAGGTAGGTTTTTTCTCTTTGCTTTTCAGTTTAAAGTCCTTTTGATTAGACTTTCAATACTCCAGATAATTTTTTAGCAGTCATTGTTAGGTATAGTTCATCCCTGACCAAGAGCCTGTCATTCCTGTCTTTTAAGTCATGGTGCATGAACCTAAATCCTGTCCTTAGACATCATCTTCTTAACCAACTGTACAGACTCATTATATACAGGAGTTCATTTATAGCACAGTCCCAGTGATGTACTTTTTTCCCTAGAAAGGAAGCAACTTCAAATTCAATTCAATACATATTTCTTTAAGTACCTACTATGTGCAAAATATTATTCAAGTGCTAGGGATATGAAGTCAAAAATGAAAGTCCCTTCCCTAAAGGGGCATATGTTCTACTGGGAGGAATCAGCAGATCCATCAAATATATACATATGTATTTATGTATGTATACACACACGAAGTAAATATGAAAATTGTTATGTTGATGTTGATGGGAAAATGGGAGAAGGAAAAATGTCTCCTCTAAGAGTAAGGCCTTGAGTTTATCCTCGAATACAGGATGGGATGCCAGCAATACAGAGGAGATGGGAGAGCATTCTAGACCTATATAAAGTTATGGAGTTAAGAGTTGAAATGCTGTGAACAAGGAACATCAAGGAGACCAGTTGGGTTACAACATATAATGCATGAGTGAGACTAATGAGTGATAATAATGTAAAATCAGTTTGAAAGCATAGGCTGGAGCTAGATTTTTAAGGTTATATGATATGCTAATATCCTTTAATGCAGGTTAATTTTGCTTCTCAGCACTCCTCACTGTCCCATAGGTCTCATAGGTCACTTTATTTTGGTGGTGGTGGTGGTGGTGATGGTGGTGTATATATGATGGAAGCTGCCAGGTGCCTCAGTGGATAGAGCACTGGACCTGGAGTCAGGAAGACCTGATTTCATATATGGCCTCAGATGTGTGTCCCCTTTGTTTCTGAATAAATCCTTACATATCCTCTTACTGATAAGTCATCACTTATAGTAAAGTATAATATAAAAGGAAAAAAGCAATTCAGAAAACCTAAAAACATTTGCCAAGACTGAAAAGTACATTTAATACTTCGTGTCCAAAGTCCTCCACCTCTGCAAAGAAGGAAGGGAAGCATAGCTTTCCAACTCTTCTCTGTGGCTAAATTTGGCCAGTACAATTCCCCAATTTGTTGGACAATTATATCAGTTTCTTTTTTTCTTTCCATTTACATTGTCATAATTATCCTGTATATTTTTTCCTGGGTCTTCTTTCTTCACTCTACGTCTCTTCATATAAGTTTTCCCAAGTATCTCTGAATTCTTCAATTTATTATCTCTTATTTCATTACATGCGCTTGTTTTGCTATTTCCCAGTTGATCAGCATCTACTAATTGATAGTCATGCATTAGCCATATGACCCTTAGCAAGTAAGCTAATCTTTGTCTGCCTTAATTTTCTGAGCTGTTAAAATAGGGCTAATAATTGTACCTCCCTTCCAGGATTGTTGCTCACAATAGTGAGATAATATTTGTAAAGCACTTAGCATTATGTGCCTGCCATATAGTAGGCACTTTATAAATGCTTTTTTCCCCTTCCTTCTTACATGGTAAAGTAGGGGTCATATCACAAAACTACACAATGATAATTACAAAAAGGTTTGAACTCACTGGTATAAGCCAAATTGAGTGACAAAAAACCCCTTTCTTTTTCTCTTTTTTTAAAAAATAAGTAGACTTCTCTATGATTTTGTCAGAAAAAAATGGTTTAAAATCTGTTTTGCTTTTACCCACATAGCTTCAACCTAGATGTAAGACTGTTTTTTAAAAGCCTTTTTTTTGATTCCAGTTACTGCTGCATGATTTGAGAAGCAGTATGGCATAGGGAATGAAGAGCTGGCCTCTAAGTCAGAAAGAACCAAGTTAACATCCCTCATCTGACATGTACTGGTTGTATGGTCAAGGACCAGTCACTTTCAGTACCTTGGCCAACTCCCTGTTACTATAATCTGGAAAACCATTGTTGTTCCACATTGGTGTTTGCTCAAAGGAGAGCACTGCACACTGAATAAATCGTAGGAAAAGACCTGAAATGATGGTGGTGGTGGTGGTGGTCATGATTGTGATGCATAGCATTTCTATTTAGGACAACCAAAATGTAATAACATTTCCACTAAAGATTTTGGTATAATGGATGATGTCTTTATTAATGCAGTGACCATTGCAGACCATCAGTAGTGAAGTTTGAAAGCAAGCACAACACAATATGATTAGAGAGAACCCAAAGCACAAATGTACCCTCTCTATAAACTAATCATTTTAGGGGATTGGGAGGCCTGAGTTATGAGACTCCTGAAGTTGGCAGGATTTTGATGAACTCTTCTAATTTCACACCATTTGCTACCGTTATGAATATTTTCCCATTGCCTTTGTGACTTTACCAGAACTATTCAATTTGCCCTGCCCTGTTATCACCTATTTATGCAGTATTCAAGAGCCACCTAGAAAAATGTGTTAATATTGTGTAAAAATAAACCTCAAGGGTATAAGATAAGTGGCCTATTCATACCCATATTGTGTCATTTCTGGTGATGGGGAACTAAATAGGTAAATATGACTCAAAATCTCAGACATTGAGCATGGAAACACACACAGAGCAGCAACAGCCCTCAGAAGCCATCTAGGGCAGTTCTCTCATTTTACAGATGAGCAAATTGAGGTCCCGCAAGTTCAGGTGGTTTATTCAGTCTCACACAGAAGTTGTCACAGGTAGACCTCCTAATTCTCAGACATCAAACCACTTTCTTATCATAATAATTCTGATATAAAAGTATATGTCAGCAATGGGTATGACACATGTCAATTCCTTTTAAATTAAGGGTTAGAGAGTTCATTCAAAATTAGGGCAGAAATAGGGTAATAATTAATTTCAATTTTGTGATGCATGATTTAAATCTTAAACCTATTTTGATTTTTCATGGTAAATTGAACTTTTACTTTAAGGGAGATGATTTAACATGGAAGCTTTAGAACCCATTTTTTTTTCATCCAATTATGCTGATGGTGATGGTGGTGGTGGCAGTGGTGGTGATACATAATATATTTCCTTTTAGGACAACTAAAACTGGACATGTTTCTGAAATATATTACTAGAAGTTGACAATCTGTGATATTTGAAACAGTGTATGTAGATCTTTATTCTAAACCATTGATCTGTATCAAGTTCAAATTCAGCAGAATGAGTTTGATTATGTTGATTTGGAATCTAAATCTGTTCCTCTTCCTACAATAAATAGAAGTCAAAGGAAATCTCTGAAAATGCAAACTTTCTTTGCTTTCCCAGCGGCAGTTTCTGCAATCATTGCCTACTCTAAAATAGTGTGGGGGAGTTTATCTTTAATCAACGCCCATCCCTGGAAAACCCAGAAGATATAGATATTAATACCTAAGAAGGTGTTAAGGTAGTTAACAGGAAAGAAGCATCTATTGCTTGATCCTTTTGTGACTGTGAACACCTTTCTCTGAGTGAATAAAAAAGAACAGTCCCATTGACTGACTGAAGATGGGCATTGCAAGCCCCAGGGGGCCTGAAAAGATAGTCATTTTGTGAATTTGAGGGTGTGCAGGCTCAGGAACACATGGTGGAGGAGATCCTTGCAGGAGGAAGGGAGAGATTTTGTCCCTCCTCCCCCCACTTTTCCATTGGCCATTGTGTCCAACACATGTGTCAGTGACTTGCCCAGAAGGAGATACCTTATCCAGAAGTTTTGAGAATGTGTCATTTTGAGAGAATTTGAGCTAGCTTAGGCAACAAAGATATGCATTCCAAACAGGCATGGATAGAGTAAGACAGTCCCTGAAGGGAGGAAGAACCTTTGAGGAATGGGACCCTTGGCCCAAAAAGAGAGTTAGATGTGGACCTGAGAAGCAGCCAGCCCTGACAATTAACAGCGGAACTTTGGAAAAGAGTTAACCATGGGAAGCCAGATAAGCAGTCTGCCCAACATAGAAGCTGCTCCCATGGAAAGCTGTATGAGTATTCTATGGGGAGAGAAAGGACTTCCTGGCTATACAGTAGCACTTATGGATTGTTTTTGCCACATGTTTCCTACATTTTCATCTTACTACCATGTCCTCTGAGTCTGAGTCTACTCTCCCCATAGTTCCTGCCTATATCTGTGGGAGAGTGATCCCAAGTTTTATGAGAAGAATGTTTTAGCCACTATTTTACCAAGCTATCTTAATAAATGCCTTTGTTAAGAGCTAATTGTTTTACTGACTGCTGTAATGAAAAGCACACCAGTACGGGCTTATGAGCTATAGTAGCAAAACTAGCTATTCATAGAGTTAGCTCTAGAATTTTTCATAGTCACACTCTGGTGGGGCAATGGTCAATTAATCAACAGGCATGGGCCAAGCACTGTGTTAAGCACTAGACTTACAAAGAAAGACAGAAATTCCCTAAACTCAAGGAGCTTATAGTCTAATGAGAGAGAAAATGTGCACGTTATTTTATACATATAAGGTATACAGTAATCTTAGTAGGAAGGCACTAGCTGTGAGGGTAAGAAAGGCTTTTTGTACAAGGTGAGAGCTGAGTACCTTTTAAAAGAGAATGAGATGAAATACAGACTACTTAATAATACTAATAAATACAGTAATAGTAATAGCTGGCATTTATATAGCACTACAAGGTTTGCAATGTTGTTTACATGGGCTATCTCTTCTGATCCTTAGAACAACCTGCAAGGTAGACACTATCATGATCACCATCCTTCATGTGAGGAAATATAATATTATCAACTATACATTATATCAACTATACATATATTATCTTCTTCACACTGTCTAAGCTACTTAAAAGTGTATGGCAAACTCACCCTGTACAGCTCTAAGGTTTCACTGAGTAATTTCCTACTTCAGCATATTGCTTTTTCGTTTGTTACTATCTTTTAAAGTTTGTTAGCACTTATGAACCAGTAAGGACACTTTACAAGGATATAGTTTTCTAAGAGCTATAAATAGTACTTTGCTTCAGGGCACCAACCTGTCAGTAACCCAACTGTGATCATTCTATACTTCCGGGTCCCACAGCAGCGATTCATTTTCATAGATACTACCTTCCCCTACAATTTTGCCCCCACCAGTTATTCCATATTCTTTTTTTTTAGTGGGGGAGGGATGTTGTCAATACCACTGGATTCTCAGGGAACTGAGACTGCTCTTCTGTTGTGAGAAAAACATTCAGGGCAGGCTGTTGAGAACCCATTGTCCCATCTATGCCACAGTAAAACATCAGAGTTGGTCATTATTAGCAGTCAATTCTGATAACAAATTTTCAACTTAAGACCTAAGGTTTTGGCATAATAGTGAAATTTATTGTCTTTGATAGTAAATATATTATAAAAGCTAATTATTTGGGACTACCCTAGTGGAATAACTAAAAAAAGGGACTGGGCTGAGTATAGAAAATAATACCTTTCACTTAGAAAAATTAATTACCGGTAATTTTTGATAAAAGAGATAGCTGTGGGGTAGTGAATGGAGAGACGAGTTAGGAGCCAGAAAGTCCTGAAAATAATTCACATTGCCTGTGTGTTTTTGACAAGTTTATTTACATCAGTACCCAAACAACTCTCCAAGATTACAAGTTCCAGAAGAGGTGCTGATCGACTTTGATAGAGGATACCCTGTACTGGTCCAAGCCCTTCCACCTTTTTTTTTTTTTAATAAAAAGAACTTTCTAATTGGTCTGCTTATATCTCAGTTTCCCTTCTATTTCTTCAAAATAATGCACTTAAAAATTTAATAGCAAATCCAACTGTATTTGCCTTGGATGTGAGCCATTTTATCCTCATGTATCCTTAGTAACTTCTAGGGAGCCATTCTCCAAAAATCTCTTATGCCCTAGGGACTGGCTTTTTTGGGGATGTCCTTCAGATCAAAGATGGTTCCTGTTATTTTATTCTATCTTCTAGTTTTGGAATCATCATTAACCTATTTTAGAGGAGTATATTTCATTTCAAGCAGAGTAACCACCATAATGTTCATAGTCTTTTTTTGTCATTTTGTTCACTTTCCCATTTAAAAATATTTATTTCTTTAGTGTTCATTTGTAACGGAACCCAAAGAGCTGCCTAAAATCCAGTTTATGCAAACAAATAAACATGCATCCTTAGAAATAATGTTGTTATTTTCTCATTAGCCAAGGAAGTATGGTTTTATAAGTACTTGAAAGAATACTTGCCTTCAAGATAACAGCTACACATAGATTTATAAGTATATACAAAATAAATTCAAGTTCATGGGGAGGGGGTGGTGCTGTCCACTAGTACCTGTGAGGAGTCAGAAACGTCTTCATGTAGAAGGTGATGCTTGAGTAGAGCTTCAAAGGAAATAAGGATTCTAAGAGGCAGAAATGAGAAGGGAGTATATTTGAAGAATGGAGGACCACCAGCCCAAAGATACTGGAGATGGTTGTCCATGATAGGCATAGTTTACCAAGACAGGAACTACCTTGGGGTGGGGGGCAGAGGACTTCATTTAAGTCCAACTAAAATTTCATCTTTTACAGGAAGACTTTCCCAACCTCTCTTAATTTCCATGCCTTCCTCCTGTTAATTTTTTCTACCATCCTGTTTATTTCTTGCCCTGCATATATTTGTTTGCATGTTATCTCTCCGATTAGATTATAAGCTCCTCAAGGATCTCTTTAGTACTCCTAGGGCTTAGCATAGTGCCTGGCGAACAATAGGTGCTTAATAAGTGTTTATTTATCAATTGAACTATCATATTTGTCACACACAGATTTGTTTTCCTGTGAAAGGGGCACTTGATATTTTAATAAAGTCCATGAAAGTATGTAACTCACTTTAGCAGGAAGAAAAATCTTTGTTCCAAAAATGTAAAGGTAATTGATGATATCTTAGCAATGTTAATTTCAATCAAAACAATGTTCTGTATGCCCTGCTAAATTGCCTTCCTCCCACATCTTATTCTTATTTATTAGAAGTCTACTAGTAATTGGAAGTATTCTTAAGTTACAAATGCAAGTGCCACTAAGATGAAAGTTGCACCCTTTCCTTGAGCAGGTGACTGTTTTCACATGCTGGGCCTTGCAGAGTTTTCTAGAAGAACCAGTTGCACACTCTCTGCAGTCATGGCAGGGTGACAAGTCAGGGTCTCAGCATGCAGCTGAGAATGACACATTAGTGCCAGCTCATCTTCTCTGGTAATTCAGCAAGAGAATCATGACCAATATTCAGATTTATCTCTGCTTTTTTTTTTTTAATGCACATGTCCAAATGTCTCATGGGGTCTTTTACACCCACCTGGAGGCTTCTGGCACCAGACGTATTGAGCCCGCCTCAGTTTAAAACATCATCTGAATTGTGGTCCATCCAAATGATGCAGCCTGGCTGCCCCTCTCCACACCGCATGCCTGGGAGCACAGTGGTGGTCTTTGTCTCACTGCAGGAACAGAGCTCTGGGCTTTGCATTCTGGAAGCACTCTGTTCCCCTCTGTGCCTTCAGCATCGAAGATGCACATCCCAGTATCTGTCTGATCGAGAATGTGAGGCATGCTCTTACATTCAGTTCGAGGTGTAAGTGAGTGAGCCTGGAGAATAAGTAATGCACCAAATGAAGAAATCTTCAATACCTGCCTACTCGTGCCTACAGACAGAGTCCAAACAATACAGAGGAGAAAGGCTTTGCAGCCTGAGGAGCTGTGTCCATTTCTCTGCAGGCACTTTCTCTATAATTGAGGTCTGGCAGAAGTTTTGTTTTGTTTAAAAAAAAAAAAAACAAATGAAAACGTGTTCTGTATTCTCTGTACTTGTTCAGGACTTGTATTTATCAGTACTTGTATTTATCAATTCTTTCTATGTGTATTCATTTTCTCTATTATAAGGAAAAAAGGTAAAGGAAGTATTTCAGATCGTTGGTACCATCGGATAGGAATCTTTTGGAGGGAGGTGGAGGTGTCAAATAAACAACTTAAGGGAGAAAATAAATGAGGGAGGAAATAAATCACAAAGATGAAAGATAGGTTTAATTTATGTTATTTCTACAGTCCACATAGTAATCAAACCAAGCAATCTCTTTCTACCTTTATTCTTTTGTCTTCAGTTCATTGGGGAATACCTTCTAGCTTTTTTTGTCTCCCTTTCTCTGGCAGTGATCTCTCTGTCTCTTTTCCTCTCCTTCTTTTTCCCCTTAAGATAGCTGTAGAATATGAGATGATGTGTCTGATGTTGTTGGAGGAAAATTAGTTTTCTGTATTTCCATGCTGTAGACCAAAGGTTCTTAACTTGGGGTCTGTGAACTTTTCAATTTTAAACTTTAATTTTTAACTTTATATTTAAGAAAATATATTGATAATTATATTTCAATATAATCAGTTTCCTTTGTAATATTATGGGGTTTTTTCCATTTAAAAACATTATTCTGAGAAGAGCTCCATAGTTTTCACTACACTGCCAAAGGGCTCCATGACAAAAAAAATTAAAAATTGGAAAAAAAAACCCATCCTAACGTAATTGGTAGTGTTGGGAGTAGGCTATATGTATCATTCCTTTTTAGGGCCTGTTCTCCTTTTACTATATTTCTGAGTTACTTTCTGGTCCTCTTTTGTTGTTGCTTTATTTTTTTTTCCAAAAGTACCAACGATGCCATAATGGAAGCAAATTTTCCAAGACCTTAGTAATGATATGATTCAAACATCTCTGAGAGGAGAATGTGTCTGAGACAGTTTTTATATGCCATAGTAGATTATGAAAATAAGCCATTCTCCTGAATTCTGCACACAGATGGGAGCTGCTTCTATGTTGCTAACTACTAGGCACATTTCCCTTCCAAGATGAAAAAGAGGGGAATCACCAAGGCTATATTTATACACCACAGTCCATTATGCAGTTTGCAGAGCCTTGCCAAGATGCTAATCGTGGATCACATATTTTGGAGGACGCTCTTACTGAATACGGTGTAGCCAATGCACCTGTCCTGCTGCCCAGAAAACCCACAGCAAGGATGCATTATGTGCATGCATGGGAAAGGGGTGGACAGTTTCATTTTTAAAAGGCCCAAAGTAAAACTTGGCTATGCTTCGAGCTCAAAATGCTGTTGCTTTATCCAAAATAAATTGCTTTTTCAGAATCTCAAAGTCTTTAATTAGAGGTGAAAAAAAGGTCTCGTTTCTGGCTGTACAGTGATGCGTATGTTTTAATGGTCCAAGTGTTTAAATACAGGAGATATTTTAAAGGCCCTTCTATCTCAGGCATCCTGATGTCGGGGGGAAAAGTTGATGTGTTTAGATAATGCATTTCTTCTTATGATGTTGCATGGGTTATATCTGCTCTCTTTACTTTGGAAGAGATTTTTAAGTTGGAAATCTGCTTACAAAAGCAAGTAGAGTCTCTGCTTATGTCAAGACTGGTTGATTAGTAGCTCCTGACTTAGCTTCCTTCAGTTTAGAAAGGACTGATCTCAAAGAATCTTATCCTGTCCTCGGATCTCTCCATTAAATTCTTGTATCTTTAACTTAAAAAGAAAAAAAAAGAGACAAAAACTAGAACAAAACTATAGGGGTCAATGGTGGGCATTCCTAATAGAGGGTAGACTGCTTTAGAAAACAGAACTGACAGGCTGACAATTCAGTTCAATTCAACAAATATCTATTGAATATTTGTTTACTTGTCTGCTATACTCGGTATTAAGGGTGTTAGGAAAGTAAATTAAGCAGAGAAGTCTACAACCTCTCACACATCCCCCCCTTTTTCTCTATTTTACAGGGCCTCCACCCTTGTTCAGGTCCTCATTAGCTCTTGTCTGGAGGATTGGAATAACTTCCTAATTGGTTTTCCTGCCACAAGGCTCTTTCCTCTCCAATCCATCCTCTTGTGTTCTTTGTCTCTGAGTCTGCCTATATCACTCCCCATTTCAGTGAACTCCAGTAGCTCACTATTACCTTTAGCATCAAATATAAACTCTTCTGTTTAGCTTTTAAAACATTTTACAACCTGTCCACAAAATACTTTTCCAGTTTAATAATTATCTTACTTTTCTTTCCTTACTTTCCATACTCAATGGCACAGCCAACTTCATGGGGCCATTTCTAATATATGACACTTTGTGTCTAGTACCTTTACACTGGCTATCCTCCATACCTCAAATTTATTCCGTTCTCATTTCCACCTTGTAAATTCCTTTATTTCTATTTCTTTATCTTCTTTTATTTCTGCTTGAGCAATACCTTCTACAGGAAAACTTTTCTGATTCCTCATAACTACCATTGTTTGAAATTCCTTAGGCCACACCCTCCCCCTTACCTCGAATTTATTTAGTGTATGCTTATACATCCGCATGCAGATGTTACCTTGAAGGCCTGTACTCTTTCATCTTTGTATCTTTAGAGATTGGGACATAATAGTCACTTAATAAATACAATTTGACTGATTGACATTTACCTTGGAAGAGCTTACATTGTAGCAGTTTTTGAGTTTATGTTCATGCCACAATACGTCTCTTCCATATGCAATAAAGCTTATATTTGCATAGCATTTTAAATACATTTTCTCCTCTGATGCTTGCAACTCTGAGTGATAAATCCTATTTTTATCCCCATTTTACTCATGGGGACAGTATCAGAGGCATTAAGGGCTTTCCAAGGTCATAAAACTAGTTTCTGAAGCCTGATTATAATCCAAGTGTTCTTAATTCTGAGACCAATGCTTTATCTGTTCTGCAGAGCTGCCTTTATTTAGGTAGGGAAAAGTCAGAGCCAGGAGCACATGACTTAGTCACAATATCAGTTATTGTTGTTCAACTGTGTCTAACTCTTCATGACTCCGTTTTCATGGCAAAGATACTAGAGCGGTTTCATTCTCTAGCGTGTCCCCATTTTACGGATGAAGAACTAAGAAAAGTAGGGCTTAGGTGTCTTGGCCAGGATCACACAGCTAGTAAGTGCTGGAGACCAGATCTGAACTCAGATCTTCCAGACTTTAGGCACAGTGCTCTATCCACCTGACCACCTAGCTGCCTGCTTCTTACCAGTTCTCAAATTTGTGGACAAGGTAAGAAAATCTCATATGATGAAAGAAGGAACTATTTCACTGAAGGAAGCGGAGTTTTCATGTCAGTTTGATCCCCTTGAATTGTCCATTTGTTTTTTTCTACATATTTTTTCCCCTTCGTAATTTATGAAGGCAGTCAGGTATAGTAGTGGATAGAATGCTGAACTTAGAATCACTCATGCTCAGATTCTAATCCTGCATCTGACTACAGTATTAGTACTTTGATCATGCATGAAGTATTTAACATCTCTGGGCCCTGGGAAACTCTCTCAATATTTATTTGCTAAGTTAAGAAGGGTTATGATATGTATTAATAGAGAGGATGCTATTGTTACCAGGCCAATGTAACTTAAGTTAGAAAAATATAAAGTCCTATTTAGTGATTTGGGGGTAGGGGTGGGAACATGGATATGACCCTAAGTCCTCAAAGGGTATAGAGGCAAAGAGTTCAAGCTATGACGGCTTAGAAATATAGAAAGGTTTGAATGAGAGGTCTGCTGAGGAACCATGTATCTCTTGTATGAGAACTTGTCTAGGGAAGATAAAAGAGACTCATCACTAGTGGTGTGCTGGTAAATGTTTAACAGCCAGCTCTCCAGAAGAAAAAAAAAGTACATTTGTCCCTTTGAAGCTTTATTTGATTTATTAATATTTTCTGCACCACTTTCTGAAGTCTAGACAATCAACATGACCATAAATAAAACCCTAAATAATGACTCTCAAGCAGACATGAACTAACTCAATCATACTCCTGCCCATCACCAAGTAGACCAAAGGGAAATGAATATTTTGGCCACAATAATTCTTGAAGTTTATCTCTCCATGTTGCCAAGGAGTTTCAATCCATGTCATCAGAGGAAGTGTATAAAATCATAGATCAGTGAAGTTGAACTTTAAAGGAATTGACTAATTTTGACTACATTGTTTCTCTATTATAGGATATTGGAACCCCATATGTGTTGCTTCAGATGAATTCTGCTTCACTAGAATAAAATGATAACCAATATTTGTTGGCACTATTGCTGGTTCTGGCTACCATTTCATTTCTATAATGTTTAAATAAAAGGTTTAAAATGTCAATATCTTCTGTAATTTTTCATAAATGTCAATAAAATTGAGGATATAACATAAAGGTTGGAGTGAGAGAGATGAATATTTTATGAGAAAAAAATTGGCTCAATTCACTATCTTTAAAAATAAGGCATCTAAGGTCATATATCTAGGGCTGGAAGGAATTCAGCCTCAACATTTTACAGATGAGGCCCAGGGGGCTTAGGGTTCATGGCCAGTGTCAAGCAGGCAGTAAGCATATGGGGTGGGCATTAACTCAGGTTCTCAATGTGCAGGGCCAGTGTCCTTTCCATTCTGTTACACTGCTGCCTCCTAACATTTGTACCAGGTAAAAGCTGTATCCTTATTCCCTTTCCTGCATGTATCACTTAATTTCATTTCATTTCACAAATATATTGGTGATTTCCATACTGCTTATACTCCTGCCATCACTCTCATCTTCCTTCCATTGCAGCCTTGGACTATGCCCCAAGTTCTCTGACCTTAATAGGTGACCTTATCTTGACCAATGACAGGATTCCACACCAGTTCTAAGTCTTTTCCTCATCATGCTATTGACTGAGCAATCATCCACACCATTCTTCCATGTGGGTATCCCTCCCTTACTTTCTAGTTTCCCATTTTGTGCTGTGTTCCACCATTAGAATGTAAGCTCCTTAAAGCAGGAAATGTCTTGCTTACTTATATGTGTATCTCTGTCCCTTAGTACCCCTCACATACAGTAAGTGCTTAATAAATGCTCTGTCTAGCTAATAATCTAGTTTCTAGCTATTTCTAGTATGTCACTGTAGAGGCAGTGTGGTACACTGGAAAGAACACTAGATCTAGAACAAAATACTTGAGTTCAAATCCTGGCTTTGCCATTGAACCAAGGAGTGATTTTTTTCCCCTTTCTGAGTCTTAATTTCTACCACATCAGAATGAAAAGATTAGTGTAGATGGTCTTGCATGAAACCTTACCACCCAGCCAATCGTGTGGCTGTTACAGTGGTGTGAACTGGAACCATTGCAGAAAAAGAACTCCTCTTTGTCAAGGAATGTGTGTCTTTTGTCCTCAAAACACCAGCGTTCCAACTAACAAATACACAAACTTTGTTTGAGAAACAAAACAGATTGCATGTTGCAAGACAGAGCTGCTGGCAAAATACTCCATCGTGTCAGATTTATACAAACCAATCTCCAGTGTATTGCACCATGTCCTAGAAAACTGGAAACCATGAAAACAAGTGCTCATATTTTAAGGAACTCAGTGACAGCTGATAAAATATTGCATTTTCTGTAGCAGTTTTTACATAAAGCTTCCACCTTAAAGAAATGGATTTGATGGGGATAGGTGGTAATTTTTTAACACAAGCAGTGACAAAATAAACACCATCTGTTGGTATTGACTTATTCCACAGCATTCTCATGCTGGGTGATTTTATTTCACTTTTTTTCAGAAATAGTTAATGACACATCTGGTAGGCAGTGAAGGTGCACTTTGGGTGATTAAATGTGGACATAAGTTTACAGAAAATACTAACAGAACAGTTGTTTGGGCTTTTTCCATTTTTTCCCCTGCCGCACTTAGAGAAATTCTAAGTAGCCAAGTCAGGCCAGCCCAAGTGTGTGGCTGAGCATAATATAGAGTAGTTTCAATAGCTGATATTGGATGTTGGCTACATCAACACAGATAGAGAAAGTAGAGGTAGTTATGGCATGGTTTTTTTTTCTGATTTATTCTACAACTTTGCTTCTCTTTTAAGGAGGAAATAGAAAATTCCATATGCTTTTTTTCTCATAGTTTTCCCCTGGTGGTCTGTAGTAGCAACAATTGTTCATTTCTCCAGGTTAGACATTAAATAAACCCTGGTTGCTGAGTAGAAATGGAAATGTGCTTAATCACTGTTGACAACTTGTCACCTGTTCTTAGTAAGGTTTCAGAGGCTCTATTCCCGATTGTTCTCCTGATGTCAGAGATCACCATAACTGTTAGCAGTGGTGATTGGGAAAAATACTGTCACACTCCACCATTCCCCTTGCATCATTTTATTGCCAGAGTACCTGGGATGGATGATGAGATGTTTAGAGGAATAAATATGATATCCAGATAATTCATAATATAAACATTTTTGACAGGAAAAGATTTATTATGTCAAAGAGATTCATGAGATTGATCTTCACTTTACCCAATTGGTACAGAAAACCCCCAAATTCCTATAAATACCTGCCCTTCTCCCCCAGTTTCCTTCTGCCTTCTGTTCTCTTTTCTTGTTATTTCCATTCTGTGTAACAAGATCAGGAATATAGCTGTCATTAAGGTCCCGGGCAAACCACAATGACCCTCCCTGGTTTCACAAATTTATACGGGTGAAATCAGGTTAGGATTAATCTCAAAGTAAACATTAATGGCATAGGAAACTAAATCACAAATGAATAATATATGTGAGGTGCTATATATGGAAGCAGACTGATTCATGTATAGACAGTCTTCATATTTCCCCAATTTATGTTTCCTCCCTTCAAAAGATCTCTTACTTACTCACCTGTGCAGAATATAGGCTCCTAGAAGGTAAGAACTCTTTCAGTTTTGACTCTGTATCCTCAACCCCCAATATAATGCCATATGCACGATATGGCCTTAATAAATGCTTGCAGAAGTTTTATTGCTCCATTCACGCTGTGCTGTCCAATTCACTTCTTTTCCTCTTTATTTCCTCTGTGGTTTCCACAGAAGCAACAGTGCTTATGGTGTGAGGATTTTCTCTCACAGAGATTTACTTTAAGATGTGATCTTCAGGAACACCTTGTGTCTAACAGGCTGTATGAATCTCAGGTTGTGTTTAGCAAATGGGGATTGGAGCTACTGATCCACCCTAGTTGAATTTTATTACTTTAAGAGTAACTGAGTTGTGCCCACGCTGATATTTTAGGAACTACTCTTCGCTCATGCTGGTCCTAGGGGAATAAAGTTGTTTCTATGATGGGCTAATGGCCACCTAGGACACAGAGATAGGGATACAGCTGTCAGAAATAGAAACATAAAATCACAAGACTGGACCTTTGGGAAGAAGTAGCCCCATTCATCTTAACATTCATGATAGAGGTGGATAGGGAGCAGGACAGAGTTAGACATAGTCTGACACACACCTTAGATTTTAAGAGTGGAATTCAGAGTTCAGAAAAAGCTCCCAAGACTCCAAATTTAATGGTGAACTCAAGAAGGGAAGGAAACTCTCAGGAATAAATTTCTTATACAACAAACACAAGTGACTCTGCTAAGGAGGAAAAGGCAGAAGAGATGTCTAGAGAGTCTGAGAAATAGAAGCAAGAGCAGGTAACTGACCATAAATATAAACAGTGTCATAGGCCTGTAAGAATAGGGATGTAAGTGTTGCAGCTCCGAAGGAGCAGATAGGGGAAAACAAAAAGGGACTTTTTTTTCTTCAAGTCATGTTGAGAACAAAGGGAAGACCCAAGAAAGTCACGGTGCCGTTGTTCTCAATGGCTAGAATGATGATAATAAAAGACCAGAGAAAATGTCAAATTGTTCAGTTCGTCTTCCATCTTATTTTCTGTGATATGGTGGATAGAACTCTGTGTTTGAAGTCAAGAAGAGCAGAATGTGAATCTTGGCTCAGATATTTCCTACATGACTGATCACTTAACCGTCAGTTTCCTCATCTGTAAAATGGAGATAATAATGTCACCTCTTTCAGGGTTGTTATGTGGATCATACAAGATAACATGTAAAGCACATTGCAAACCTTAAATCATTGCATAAATGCTCACTATTTGTTTTTTACCAAATTTATTTTTACCAAAATTTTACCAATTTTTTACTCTCTTTGGACTAAAAAGAACAAAGCAAAAAACAGTGAGTACTGAGTTGAAACCTCTAAGTGAAAACATGGTAAAAGAGTATGTAGAAGCCCTCAACGAGTTCAAGTCCCCAGAGCTGTACAGATTACACTGCTGTCAGTCATCAAGCATTTATGAAGTGCTGACTAGTTGCAAGACACTATGCCAAGTGCCTGATATATAAAGAAAGGCAAAAAACCCTCAAACCTAATGGATGTAATTGCTGTGATCTTGTTGGTGATGGTTGCAAAATTATGGAGAACAGGGGAAATGGGATGAGAGATTAATAATAACAATATTAATAATAACTAATATTTATATTCCACTTTAAGGTTGGCAAAGTATCATACAAATATTATCTCATTTTATCCTAAGAACAATGGAGTTGGAGGGAGGTAAGTACTGTTATAATACCCATTTTACAATTGAGAAAAGTGAGACATACAGCAGTTAAATGACTTGCCAGTGTCATGTAGTTAGTAAGTGTCTGAGAAGGGATTTGAATTCAGGTCTTCCTGACTCCAGGCCCTGAGAGTTGGAGCGCTAGGGCAGGGAGTGACACAGTAGGACCTGTGCTTTAGGAAAATCAATTTGGCAGCTGAATGGAGGATGAACTGAAGTGAGGAGAGGATTGAGACAGGCAGACCCACTAGCAGGCTATTATAATAGTCCAGACATGAAGTGATGAAGGCCTGTGTCAGAGGACAGAAGGCAGTGTCAGAGGACAGAAGGAGGCCTATTTGAAAGATTTTGCAAAGGTAAAATTAACAAGTCTTAGTTATAGATTATATGTGGGGTGGAGTCAGGTGTGAGATAGTGAGGAATACAGGATGAGCCCTAGGTTATAAGCCTAGGAGACTGGAAGGATGATGAAGCCCTCAACAACAGTAGTAATAGGAAAATTAGGACTACAGATGGGATTAGGAGAAAAGATAATGAGTTGAGTTTTAGATGTATTGAATTTAAGATGTTTACCAGACATCCAGCTCAAGATGTCTGAAAGGCAGTTAGAGATGTGAGATTGGAGGTCAGCAGAGAAATTGGCGCAGGATAGGTGGATTTGGGAATCATCAGGACTGAGATGTCAATTGAATCCATGGGAGCTGATGAAGCCCCCAAGTGAAATAAAATGGAGGGAGATGAGAATAGGGCTCAGGAATACACTCTGTTGGACACCATGGGTTAGAGTGTGACTTGGATGAAAATCTAGGAAAGGAGATTGAGGAGCATTCAAGTAGAAGAACCAGGAGAGAGTAGAATCCCAAAAAGTTGGAGGCACTTATGGTATCTGGCCTTTTCAAGTAGTTTTTAACAACAAAGGGCCAAAAAGATATAGGACAGTAGGTAGAAGGAATGGAGGAATCAAATGAGAGTTTATGGAGGATGAGGGAGATGTGGGTACATTTGTAGGCAGGATCCAGTGTTCAGGGAGAGACTGAAGATAAGTGATACTGTCAGGATGACAGAGGAAATGGGATGGAATGGGATCCCATGTGTAGGCAGAAGGATTAACCTTGGTAGGAAGTAAGGCCATCTTTATTGACTGGGTTACTAGACTGATAGATCTGGATCCCTGAAAAGTTTCTGAAAAAAAATCTCTCAATATATACACTTGTGGGCAAGATGTAGAGATATTCTTTGTATGAGATTTAAATTAAGTTCATTCAGAACCTTTTGAAATGATCAAACCCCAAAAGTGTCAATCAATGAATTGAGATGGATGGGATATAACTTGTGGGATGACCAAAAGTCTGTTGTTGGTCACACACCATTTTTATCAATGATTTGGACAATAGCATAAGCTTTTTTAGTAGACTTCAAAAATCAACATGAGGCAGCAGTGTGGTATGACAGCACCAAAAGTTAATTCTACCTTAGATTGCTTTAGTAGGGAAGAAAGGGGAGAATTAGGGAATAATTGATGTGGCACCTACATGTGCCAAGCACTCTATTAAAGTTGTTACAAATATTATTTCAAAACTGTGAGGCAGATATTGTTGCTATCCCCATTTCACAGTTGAGAAAACTGAGGCACAGAGGTTAAATGACTTATCTGGGATCACATCGATAGTGACTGAAGTCAGATCTGAACACAGATCTTCTTGGTTCCAGGTCCAGCATTCTATTCACTGGATCCCCTGGAAGGTAGAGGAGGCAGAACAATTAAAGGAATAGTTTCACTATATCATGTCCAAATCAGAGCATGTGTGGTACATTGTGTTCAGACCTGGCTACAACCTCTCAGGAAGGTAAACTAAATTGTCCACAGGAGGTGACCAGGATGGTGAAGTACTTTGAGCTTATGCTATCCCCAGTGAATGGCACATAATAGGCACTTAATAAATGCTGGTTGAATTGAACTAGATTGGTAGAAAGAACTGAGAATGTTTAGCCCGGGCATAGAAGACTGATGGGGGGATATGAAAGCTGTCTTCAAGTATCTGCGGGGTTGTCATGGGAAGATGGATTAGATTTGTTCTCTTTATCTCCAGAGGGTGGAACTAGAAGCAATGGGTAGAAATAGCGGGAAGGTAGATTTAGGCTTATATAAAGAAAAACCTTCCTAACAATAAGTGAACCAAAAGGAGGAGTGGGCTGTCTCAGAAGGCAGTGGATGCCTACTATTAGTGGTCTTCGAGTTAAAGTTGAGGCTGCTGTGAAGGGTAACCTTGGTTAGACAAGGTTGGACTACAGAGGTCCCAGAGGTCCCTGCCAATTCTGAGATTCCAGGATTCTGGGACTCTGTGAAAATCTAGCCCAAGTATTTGCTTTATAGCCTCCACCCATGAAAAAAATTATCAACATTTATGGTGGTTTATTTCACTTGTACATATTTGCACAGTTGAGTTGAACTGAATTGGACTGTTTTTTTGTTGGTCTGAGTATACTCTTCATTGAAGAAGGTTACATCCTAACCCTGTGGACATAGGAGATCATCTTGTGCACTTGTAATGTCCAAAATAGTTATCATCCTGTGGTCAATCTGCTGATTCTCCTAGATAATAATAATGATGGCCTGTACATAGTGCATTAAGATTTGCAAAGAGCTTTATACATGTTGTTGCTGTGTTGTTTTTCAGTTGTGTTTGACTCTTCATGACCCCATTTGGGGTTTTCTTGGCAAAGATACTGGAGTGATTTGCCATTTCCTTCTCCAGCTCATTTTACAGATGAGGAAACTGAGGTATGCAAGGTTATGTGACTTGCCTGGGGTCACTCAGCTAGTAAATTTCTGAGACTGCATTTGAACTCAAGTCCTACTGATTCCAGGGTCAGTGCTCTATCCATTGCACCACCTGACTGCCCTATAAATATTATCTCACCTTATTCTCACAACAAACTTATTATTATCCCCATTCCACAGATGAGAAAACTGAGGCAGATAAAGGTGACATCACTTACCCAGGGTCATACAACTAGAAAGCCTCTGAAGCTACATTTGAATGCAAGTCTTTGTAGTGCCAGGTCCAGTAGTCTTCCCACCATGACATCTTGTGACCTCTGTTGGCTAGACTTTATATAGTGCATCTGTGGTTTGCAAAGAGATTTATATTTATATATTTAATTATCTCATTTATACCTCACAGCAACCCTGCAAGGTAAGCACTATAATTAAACATATAGCTGATGAATATATTTGTATATACTTTGTTTATATTGTGTATATTTATATATGTGTGTACATATGCAAATATATACAATATGTGTATTGTATTATAGTTAATACATACCATGTGTATAAATCATATGTACATGTGTGTATATATGTATGTGTGTATATATATATATATATATATATACAAACACACACGCACACATATATATATACATAAAAACTAAGGATTTGCTTTAAAATACATTATAAGTTATGAGACAAGCCATTTTATATAGCACATCTATGGCCAATCTTTGCTATTCCAGTTTTAAGCTCTTGTGACTAGTCTAGCTCCTGTCCAATTGGGCAAAACTGGGAAAAGTCCAATTGGCCTTTTTACTCAAAAACTAGTTAAACTGTAGAGGCAAAACAATTTGAGTGAATTTTTCCCATCTGAGTTGATTGTTTTTTGTTGTCATGGAGATGCAGTCTAAAAGCAGGAGATAGTGTTGTTCATCTGGTTAATTTCGAGACCCATTGATCAATGAGTGCTCCTTTGTCTTCCTTTTTCTCCTTGCCTCTTCCCTTAGCTCTTATCCAATTCATCCTGTGGCCAGAGGTGGCCAGTAACATTCTCCCCTACTTTTGCCAATTCCACTTGGGTGGCATGGGTCTTTTAAGAGAAACATAAACATTACTGATTTTAGGGCCAGAAGTGACTCAGCAGCTTTTCTTATGCTTGCCTTTTACAAATTAGTTTAAAATTATGTTCCTCATCTGCTTTTACATCACAATTAACATGATCTTATTTTCATGGGCAATGCCTTTGTGATAAGCTTATTTATGCTGTCATTCTTTTACTTTACTCTCAAGTTGAACTGAGGTAAAATGCCTCCCTAGCCATGCCGTGTAATGAAAGCATTTTATTTGGAAGTTACTATAATATTTTGTCTCTTACCAGTATTTTGGAGAAGTAAGGTTAAGTAACAACCACCACTACCACAACAACAGTGATAATAAATAATAATACTAAATAGGTAGCATTTAGTTAGCACTCTCAGTTTTGTCAGGCACTGTACAAACTTTTCTTTTGGATTGTATGGTCCTTGAGACAGGGATATTTTTTTTTTGCCTTTTTTTTGTATCTTCAGTGTTTGGCATAGTTCCTGGCACGTAGTAGGTACTTAACATATATTTAATGATGGATTGATTATCTCATTTGATCCTCAAAACAATCTTGGGAGATAGATGCTATTATTTTCAATTTACAGATGAAGAAACTGGGTCAGATAGAAGTGAAGTGGCTTGCCCACAAGTAGTATGTGTCTGTGACTGGATTTGAACTCAGATCCTCCTGACCCCAGGTCCAGAGCTCACCTAGCTTCTTCCTTATGACAAAATATAGCTGTTGCTACATTTTTTGGACAGTTATAAAGAAGAGTAAATGCTCAAAAACCCTGAACAAGGACCCACCCAATTGACAACATGGACAGATGATAGGTTAGTTTTGATAGGAAAAGACAGAGAGGAATTGGTCCAGAAATTATGTTCTTCAGGTCATGTGACACCTTCACAACTCATGAATTGTGATGGCAGAGTGGAAATTGGAGAGAGATGCTGCTTCTCCAAGGGAATATGCGAAGGGAATTTCTCTCTTACTGGACATTTCCAGGTTGGACGGAATACCGCCGTCATGGGACCACAGATGTAGAGCTAGACAGGACCTCAGTGGCCATTAGTCTGGATGCTGAGGTAGCCTAAGAGCCTTGTCAAAGTCACCCTGAGGAAAAGGGTCAGAGCACATCTCGATTCCAGGTCCATGGACCAGAGACTGTCTTCTTTTTACCTTATATTTCCTCTTTTGTCTTCAGGAGTTTATAAGTCAACAGGGGGCATCAGGGCTTTAAGGGAGGATGTCACAGTATAAGACAGGAACACTTCGCCTTTCTGTTTTGACTAGATTCAGAGTCAGAGGATGTAAATGCTGGAAGGGACCTTAAAGATTTATCAGTTAATATAACTTCCTTATTTTGATGAAATTGAGGTCAACATGAGAACCCTATTCTCCTTACTGTCATTTCAGTGAAACCCTCTCGAAATTAACATGAGAAAATCTCTTATCCTCTCCCTATAGAGATGTAGAGACCTCAAAGCTAGAAGAGGCCTTAGCTACAGGTCATCTGGCTCTTTGTTTTAACCTGAGACACCTGAGGTCCAGGCAGATTAAGTGATTGAATACTAAACCTATAGTTCTCCATCCACTTTACCATACTGAGACTATGGGAAGAATTGCTGGATTATGTTGATTAGCTGTCTCTTCTCACAGTCTTCTAAAATAGCAGTTCTTAAACTTTTGGGTCTCAAGACCATTATTAAAAATGACTGAGGAATTCTTAAAGGGCTTTGGTTTACCTGGCTTGTATTTATTGCTATTTACCAAATTAGAAACTGAAATATTTTAGTATTATAATGAAAACAGTTTAAATTCACACACCCCCAAATGGATATCAAGGGCACCCCATGAGTCCCTGAACTATACTTTGAGTACCACTGTTTTAAAAGAATAAATTCTGTGCAAGTAACTAGTGACTAATGACCAGTGGCTAGTGCCCTCTCTCTCCCCAACAATATGTCTCATTTATTTTGTATGTGCTTTTTTATGTGCTTGTTTGCCTCATACAAGGTAAACTCCTTCAGAGGAGAGAGTTTTGATTTTTTTTTTTGATTTCTAACACCTAGTACAGTTCTTGACACTTAATAAGTGGATGTTGATTGATTGTTTTAAGGTACCTGAAATGTTCAGAAAGAAGACCCAAGACTCTGGAACTCATGTTCCATCATAATGTAGGAATCACAGGAGCAGAATGAAACCTGGAGAAAAAATTTATTTCTCATCAAATAGAGGAAGAGGGACCTTCCTCCTGAATTAATCCAGAGGAGGCTACACTGGACTGAGTTATTGCCTCCATTTCGCATTTTCCCACTTACCTTAAATCCTCATTATCTAGGTTTAGGCTCTGCTACTCAACAGGAATTTATCCCACAATCTAGCTATTCCCCACAATTAGCATTTTTCATTCAGATTATCACCAGAACCTGTGACATACTCCTTCCTCACCTTTGTGCCTTTGAAGCCTTAGCTTTCTTGAAGACCCAGCACAAGTGCTTTCTCCTAAGACAAGCCCTTCCTCATCTCCCTAATTGTTCAGACTGTTTCCCTTATCAAAATATCATTACCTTACTAACTGAATATGTTGTAGTCCCTCACTGAATTATCATTGGCAGTACTCTCAGTCATCTCTGGTATTTGGGGATGATATCTGTTTCTTTAGGTCTCCATTTGCTTGTTTGGAAAATGAGAGAATTGGATAAGTCCTAATGCCCTTCACACTAATGACATTCAATAAAAATTATTATATCTTTATGACAATGATTTCATAATTCCTAGGCACCAGAAACAAATAGCACTTGTATGCATTCAATGGTTCTCCCAAAATACTTGAGAAAATTTCACATTCAAGGTAGAAGAATCCCCTGATGTCAACAAGCCAAACCTCACACAAGCATGTCTATTGAACCGGTGCTGCTCCCCATCTAAAGAACAAGGCCAGTCTTTAGTGAATTGGTCACAGAAGCAGCAAATTTCTCGATATTGCAGTCTGGTTTAATTTGGAGGTAAGTTTTAAAAAACAAAAAGTAAGCAATTCGGTTGTTATTGGAGGTGCTGAGTCTACAGTAGGTGCCATGAACCTTACTCTCATTCGGTGTCTGCACTGGCCAAGGGAAATCTCTGTTTGGAAAGGGTTCTTTGTTGCAACCAGGGTGGAACAGTTGTTTTTCACCCAGAAGAAAAGTAGGCAGGGCTGAAAACATTGAGGCAGGTTTACTGAGCTTATAAAGCACAGCAGGAATTATTCAGGTAAAAATATTTATATTAGGCTGATGGGAAGGGCAATGTTTTTTTCTTTCCATTTGGACCATAGTACTTTCTAAACAACAGTTGGCATAATAACAAACGCAAATGAGGCAGTCGGCTCATGTAAAATGGATACGGTGTATTTCAGCTATGGCTTTTATGCTTCCAGTTTATTCTTTTTTGTAGTGGTCTAATACAGTTGCATTGCACATGTCAAAAATCTATGCTTAAATTAGACACACACTTCTATGACTTGGCAGAACCTGTATAAAAAGGAAAACTTTGAATTCTTCAAATTTTTTTGATCGATAGCCCAGTGTATTATGGGTATTATCAGCTTTATGTTAATTTGAAATCAATTTCAAATTATGCTGCATGAAATGAAGATAGAGGAACCCTTGGTTTTTTGGTTGCTTTGGGGGTTTTTTGGTTATTGTTGTCAGGGGGGTTTTTCTCCCATAATTGGCAGATACCTTCTGAAGTTTCAATAAAAGGGGAAAAATAATGCTTTCTGGTTCTGTCTTCCAACCACAGAGGTCCATGATCCCTGTATACCTGCATTAAGCAGATCTGTTCCTTTGCTCTAGATGTGACCTTTTAAAGTCACACCTTTTAGAAAGTCTCCTCTTAAAAGATTTTTGATTTCTCAGGCAATCTACACAAACATTTTCAAAGCAAAATACAATTAAACATTTACTGAGTCTGATCCTAGGATGTCATTAGGGAAATATGATAGGGACTGGTCTTGTGATGAATTTCTTTGTTGTAGGGAGCTCCCAGGAGAGGAAAGTCATTTCACCACAGCAGGTGAGCACCTTCTCTGCAAAAGTGTGGTCTTAAAAAGTTACCTAATATCAACCTAGAAAACCACATACAAATATTATCTATGTTTATAGTTTCTTAACTCATTTTTGTTAAATATTTCCCAGATACATTTTAATCTTTTCCAAGCTGCACTGGTGAGTGTTGTGGGACACATGAGGGGTCCAGGCAGCATGTTCAATCTCTCTGGCCTTGAGTACTCAGCAGTTAAGTGACTTGTCCAGGTATCTGCAGCTAGTATGTGCCAGAAGCAGGACTTCATATTTTTTCCATTTAATAGTATTTTATTTTTTTCCCAGTTACATGTAAAGAGAGTTTTTAACATTCATCTTTGTAAGATTTTGAGTTCTAACTCTTTCTCTCTCCCACTTTTCTCTAAGACATCCCCAAGACAGCAAGCAATCTGGTACAGGTTATACATGTGCAATCATTTTAAACATATTTCTACATTAGTCATATTGTGAAAGAAGAATCAAAATGAAAGGGAAAAAACCATGAGAAAAGAAAACAAAAAACCAAAAAAAGTGATAATAGTTTGCTTCTGTCTGCATTCAGACTCTGTAGTTCTTTCTCTGGATATGGATAGCATTTTCCACCATGAGTCTTTTGGAATTGTCTTAGATCACTGTATATCACTGAAGAGCTAAATCCATCTTGGTTGATCATCGCACAGTGTTCCTGTTGCTACATACAGTATTCTTCTGGTTGTACTCACTTCACTCAGCATCAGTTCATTAAGTCTTCCCAGGATTTTCTGGTCTACCTATTGATCATTTCTTATAGCACAACAGTATTCTATTATATTCATAAACCACAACTTGTTCAGGCATTCCCCAACTGATAGGCACCCCCTCAGTTTCCAATTCTTTGCCACCACAAAAAGAGTTGCTATAAATATTTTTGTACACATAGGTCCTTTTCCCTTTTTTATAATTTCTTTGGGATACAATCTTAATAGTGGTATTGCTGGATCAAAGTTTTATACCCCTTTGAGCATAGTTCCAAACTGCCCTCTAGAATGCTTGAATCTATTCACAACTCTACCATCAATGCACGAGTGTTCCAAAGAAGCAGGACTTTAAATTCTGATCTTTCTGACTTTGAGGATGATTCTTTCTCCATGATGCCCTCCCTGCCTACAGAAATTAGGCTATACCAAATGTGATGGTGTCAGAAATGAATGGTATAGATTTTGGTGATTGATCCTTTTACAGGGTGCCCATAAGTGTCAGGGCAATTTAAGGTATTAAACCTTAAACTGAACTAAGACTTTTTGGACACCCTGTAGCGTACTTTACAGTTTGCCCAAATGATCTCATTTGATCCTAACAATAACCTTATTACTTTGGGTGTTGTTATTCCCATTTTACAGGTGAGGAGATGGAGGCTGCGAGGTTAAATAGCTTGCCTGTAGTCACACAGTGAGGAAGTGTCTGAGGCAAGATACAAACCCAGGTCTTTCCTGGTTCAAAGTCCAGCATCTTTTGCACTACACCACCACTCTGTCTCTCAGTGTTAAGTACATGAGACGTTCATCAAAAGATGAAGCCAGTTTGGACTTGCACTCTCAGGGGAGACTTCATTGAAGACGAAGGACATGAGCTGAGTCTAAAAGTAGAGAACTTAATTATTGCATAAAGTGAACTATGCCTGCATGCTGCCTTAAGGATTTAAAGTGTACTGTTTATGTTAAGTGATTTTAGCTGGGCTTGATGTTAAAGGAAGCCGTTCTTTTTAATTTACTCTGTTAATTTTTGCAAATGTTATTTCTAGGTCTTTCTGGCTTCCTGTCAAAAGCAATTCTGTATCTTCAATGCTTTTCTTCAGGTAGCCAAGAAATGGTATTTCAAATGCAAGGGGGGGGGGGCGGCGCTCTGTTAGATCTAGCAGAGTTTAATGAAGACAGATGGAGCTGAAGTGTATTGATTATTTTATTTTTAGTCAATTTTGTGGCACACATTATTGACACTGCTGTTCAGATGGTCTGAAGTTGGTAAAACTTGCTGTCAGGAAAAGCTTATACTGTTTCAAGTTAGCAGAAACTGTTCATTGCCTAGCCTGATCTTTCAGCAAATTTAGACTATGAAGAGTAGGGGGAGGCAAGCATGGAATTTTCAAGCGAAGCAGAAAAAGGTAAAGGAAGCTAACCCTTTTTAAAAAATGATTTAGCTGAGGATCTCCTAAGATTAAGGGAAATAGTTTGGTGAAGTGGAAAGAGCACTGGACTAGGAGTTTTCGTGGATGCTGGTCTCAGATTCACCACTTACTGGCTTAATGACTTTGAATAAATCAAATGATATTCTTAATCCTTGGTTTTCCTTGTCTATAAAATGGCTTGAGTAATACATTTTTCTAATACCCTGACAAGGTTGTTGTGAACATTAAATAAGATGCTCCATCTATGGAACACAAGATGTCTTTGTGAATATGCTCCCACTGAAAGGCAGCTTGGTTAGCAGGTAAAACGCTGGCTTCCAAGTTTAAGCCCTACCCCTGACACATGCCCACCATGCCTGGAGTGCTCCCACTCCTCATGTCTGCCTCTGAGCTTCCAAGTCCCAGCTAAAATCCCACCTCTTACAGGAAGCCTTTCCCAGTTGCCCTTCCCTCCACAGCTAATCCCAATTTATCCTGCATCTGTCTTGTTTGTATATAGTTTGTCTGTTGCCTTCCCCATTAGAATGGGAACTCCTTGAAAGCAGAGACTGCCTTTTGCCTTTCTTCATTTTCCCTGTGGTTGGCACATTGCCTGGGCATAGCAGGCTCTTAATAAATGCTTATTG
This sequence comes from Notamacropus eugenii, assembly GCF_028372415.1. NCBI lineage: Eukaryota > Metazoa > Chordata > Mammalia > Diprotodontia > Macropodidae > Notamacropus > Notamacropus eugenii. The sequence continues at coordinate 398,775,027 of NC_092872.1, forward strand.
ACTGACTGACATACTACTTGTGTGACCATGGTCAAGTTACTTAACCTCTCAGTGTGTCCCAGGCAACTCTCTGAAGCTTGTGAGCTGCAGAGAACTCTGTGCTAGCAGAGGAAGTTCCTCGCCAGCAAATTCAGTCCTATAAGTAAAGGAACAAACAAACAGGTTTCTGCAGTTTATTGGCAAGACAACGAGACTTGGAGTCATGAGACCTAGGCTTAAATTCTGCCTCAAATTCTTACTGCGCAACCCTGGGCAAGGCCTGTATAAGATCATATATGGACCTAGAGCTGAAAGAGGCCTTAAAAGGCCATCTGATTTAACCTCTTCATTTTACAGTTGGGGAAACTGAGACCCAAGGCAGTTATATGAATTTCCTAATAAGGTCACATAGGTATCAAGGGGTAAAGGAAGGATGCAAACCCCAGTTTTCTAAATAGTAATAATTATAAACAATAATTATTACTTGTATAATGCTTTAAGATTTGGAAAGCATTTTACACATATGATCTCATTTTATCCCTACAACAGTCCTGTGAATTAGATGCCATTATGCCCATTTTACAGATTTTTACGTTTTACAGGAAGTATCTGGGGCTGGACTTGGACCAGCATCTACCTGACTCTGAGTCCAACGTTCTAATCCGCTATGCCACCTACCTGCTCCAGAGTTCCTTTCCCTAAGCTATTAATGAACCTTAGTTTCCAAATTTATACAATAGGGATAACAATAGTACTTCCTTCACTAGGTTGTTACATAAATCAAATGAGATAATATGTGTGTGTATGCACACATATATATACACACATATCTATATCTATATATATATATACATACACACATATATGAACATATCACTGTGAAAACCTTAAATCCTGTATAAATGCCACCTGCTATTATCTATTAATGAAGATTAGTGGATCTCAGCCCTGAAGATTATTTAAATGTCCAATGGAAACAAGTATTTGTTTTAAACACAGAATAATTATGGGGGATATTCAATGTTTAGAAATGGAGCTTTTATCTGTCCACCACAGTTGAGACCCAAAGGTTATCTTTTACTTGGTTGTCATGTATGCTTTTGCTTATCAATTCCTTGAAAAGACTTAGTGGGATGTTGGTGTGTTCATTGTCTAAATTTATTAAAAATCATTTGGCTATAACATCTTTAGGGGATGAGGGGATGGAATGGCAAGTCCTTTTTTCATACCATTTGCTTCCTCCTGCAATTTATTTCCAATTGTAATATTAAAACCATGAACAGTAAAAACCTGGTTATCTGATCTGGCAGAGAATGGGAAGTGAGGATTAGCCAAACTCTCCCTTTAATTAAGAGTTAATTTCTGTTGCCCCAGGTGGTGGTCTTCTTAGGGCCTTTTGTTCTAATTGGCAGAAAGTGCACTGATTTACATATACAAATCACTAATGTTTACAAAAGTCCTGTGAAGCAGAGACATAACTGAAAATGAAGAAAACAAGTCAAAGTAGAAAAGTTGTACGTTAAACTCAAAAATTATTTTAAAAAGAATGTTACAATTGTTTTTACATGAGAAAAACATAAAATAAAAACTTTCTTTAAAAATGAAAAAACAAAGCTGTAAATTGTCCTTTAGCAGTCTAAGTATTCACTACTGTAATTCATTTGGACAGATTATTCCCGTTAGTTTGGGCATCGGGTTTTGTGGGTACTTTATTGGAGATTTCTTGTGAGGAAATGAAAGAACAAGGATTTCTGCAGTTTTCTAATTAGCAAACAGCTAGATGATAGATTTCATAAGTCTCCTCCTTCACAAGACTTTCCCAAACATCTTCAGGAAGCAATACACAGTGACAACATTTCAAAATTCTGAGAGCATTTGTTAACTAGAATTTATAAATCTGGAAGAGGTGACCTCAGGTGATTTATTTAACCTCCTGGGGACTTGGTTTTCTCATTTGTAAAATGAAAGGTCTGAATTAAATGTCCTGTAAGGTCCCTTCCACCACTGTAGCTATGATCCTATGACTGAAACGTTAACCTTTTTAATTGGTGGTCATGTCTACTTTTGTTTATCAATTTCTGTAGGGAACTTAGAATTATTTCAGCACAGTTATTATTATCCCCATTTTACAGATGAGGAAAAGGGAGGCTTTGAAAGGTTAAAGGGCCTTGCTCATAGTCACATAGCCAACTTTCAAAACCAGTTCTTCTGACTTGAATAGCAGTATTTTAATCATAAAGGAAAAGTTCCTATTTATGACATATATACATAAAAAGTTAAAAGAGCAGCAAATACTATAGTAAGAGTGTTCTCAGAGTTCAGAAAATGGCAAGTATATTGCAAATTGGCCTTTTCTACCATTTGTGGAATACATCATACTGATTCTTCAAGGAACTGATAATCGAATTCTCTACTTCCCCCATATTTTACAGCCTGCTATTATGTAATCAGTGGTCTGTGTTCTTTCTCTTTCATAAACTAATAAGGTCCAGCTCTTTCTCTCATATTCTGTGAATAATGTTTATACTTCTGAATCTCTTGTCCACCAAAATATTCCTTGAGGATGATGGAAAGCCCTTTATAAACCATTAGGCACACTATATAAATGTAGGAGATTATTTCCTACGTCTTTCATGTCTATTATCCTGGACTACCTGAAGTCTCCCAATGGTGACTAGAAAAGTGGGATTACTTCACATGTAATGCTTTCTTTGGTTGATGTATTTAATAAGTGAGGGCTGGATCTGAGATTTCACTGATATGGGAAATTCCCTTTAACAAGGCAAGTTGGCAACCTTTTCTAAAACTTATATTCTTATGTAACTTCGAAGCTCTACCAATGAGGTATTTTATGTAAAGTGTCAATATACTCTCTGTTCCATTGTCCACATTATTCATTAATACATTAGGTAGAACATGTAGAAACTTTAGGGAGGGGCGAGAAAAAAAAAAAGATGGAAATTGTGCAAGAGTCTGTATTCTACCTGGCACTATTTTGTGAAGGGAGCTGATGAGGGGGAAGTGAGGGGGGAATTCAGGAGGAAGGTGAGAAAATGAAGTGGGGAGAGAAATACATAGAAGGAAAAAAAGGAGGAAAAAAAGAGAGGGGAGGGGAAAAAACAGCTCACACTTATCTATAGTATTTTTAATGTTTACAAAGCACTTGACTCACAACTACTCTGGGAAGTAGGGTAACAAGTGGTATTATCCCGAATGAAAAAAGAGAGGAGAGATAGAGAAAGATTGAACATGATTGGGTGCTTATACGGTTGATATTGGCTGCAAATAACTGTGAGCACAGTTATCACTTAGTTTGAGAATCACCTTCCGGTAATATATTAAAACACACACACACACACACACACACACACACACACTTTCCAGAACACTTGAAAATTTTCAAGCTGGTATTCAGTTTGTGTTAGTCACTTCATTGTGAGCTGATATGCCTCTGGGTTTTTGCAAGAGGAATATAAAATATGGAAAATCCTCCAACCTCCTCTGTCACCCCTCCCCAGAATCTAACCAAGATATAAAATTTCTCTTTTAAAAGTCCCGCTGCAGTTTCATATTTATCCAAACAACTCAATTGTAGAGACAGCATGCCCATTCTTCTCTGATGATGCATATGTCTAATGTTCACATTCAGGAATACAAACATAGCTTTAGTAAAGGTTACAGCAAACACACGTATACACACAAATAATAATCCCACAACAGAGATGACTTCTTTGAATATGGAGTGTCATTGGAATCTCTACTTGAGTAAATTACAACACATTTTTCAATGTTCTACCTCAGTAGGAGTTCAGTGGAGAAAACTATTTACTTACCATAAATGACACTATATTTCTTTCAACAAACACCCATGCAAGTTAGTGTGAGCGTTTTCTTTATTAAATGATAAAAATCATTTCTAGCTCCAGATTTTAGCATCTTGCTGCTAGGCGAGTCTGATCATACGAATCAAGCTACGACCCAGATAAAGTATTTTCTTTCTCACTTTCTTTGGCTGAAAGGGATTTAGACTGTTGCTTTCTTCTTCTTCTCCTTCATCTATTTCTTCATAACATCATCTTCACAATTTTATGAAAAGTTAGACCAATCTTGTGCATTCTTCAGAGGATATTCAACTTTTGATGTATCATTTCTTAGATTACAGTAAACTCACCATGCTTCTACTAGGCTCCTAACCCTACTGGGAGAATCCTTTCTTTCTCTATTTTTAAAATATGACCTAGGTGAAAGGTGCCAAATGAATAGCCCTGGAGTCTGGCATCTTCTTTTTATTCTATTTTGGATTGAATAACATTCTTAGCCCCTCGTAAGTTGGAGTTCTATGCTTAATTTATATTTTCTACTTAATCTTCTAGTCCTTCTTTGATGATGTCTGTCTACAGAACAAATTTCCATGCTTGTCTAACTGAAAGTGGGGCAGAGTCCCTGCTCTACAATTTTTTTCCCACTTCCCACTCTCCTTTCCCCTCTACTTCTCCTTTCACACCTTAACTGTCTTGTATGAGGCCTTTCCTGACCCATTTATCTGTCAAAAATTACCTCGTATTTATTTGGTATAGGGGAACATTTTGTGAAGCAGGTGTGGGAATAGGCTAGTAGTCTGCCTCCTTCTGGTGGGCCACATGCTAAAGGACACATATGATGAATGGAGTTTCTTTAGATTGGTGTCTTGGTCCACTGTGGATATGAAAGGTGACTGGCTAGATAAGGGACTAAAGACAGGAGCTCCACAATCTTTAGAGTGAGCTACTTGTGACTTACACAGTACTCCCTCAGACTTTCTAGGAGCCGCTGTCTAGGGTGGACTTACCTCCTTTCCTCTTTATTGAGCCTATTTAGGAGATAGCCCTTCCTGGTTCATTTGCTAATCATCTGACTTATTGTCCTTTAGCATGCTGTCTATCAGAAGGGACCAGGTCCTATCCATGCATCATTGGTTGGCCTCCATTACATTTAAATATGAACTTGTTTCCCTCAATAGAATGTAAATTCCTTCAGGGCAGGGACTGTCTTATGTCAGTCTTTTTATGCCCAGCTCAGTGACTAGCACAAAGTAGATTATTAATGCTTTTTGATTGATTTTTATAGACGAGGAAGATAACTTACTCACACATGGACACCTAGTTGGTAAAGAGGTCAGAGTCAGGATTAGGATCCTCATCTATACTGACACAGGGTCCACATTCTATCAACTACAACACAAATTCCTTTTGATCAGGCTTCCTCTGGTACCATATTTCACATGGGTCACAAAATAATCACTTGGTGTTATGAACCTTCATTTCTGTTGAGCTGGACTGGACATCTTTATCAGTTCACTGAGCAATCTTGTCCACTCCCTCAGAAAGTTTAATAACCTCCCAGAGTATGTAAAAGGACTAGTAAATGAATCTCAGCTCCAAAGAAGTAGATGCAACCTTGACCTTGCCATTCTGACTTGGGCTTTTTGTTGTGATACACAGGGGAAATTGTGTTTATAGCCCACCAAGCATACTCCTCTGTGACTGTGTGTTTAATATGAGGTAAGAATCACCAAATGCTTTCCAGCAGTGATTATGGAGAAATTAAATGAAAAGGGCGAATTAGTCTTATTACTTTACTGTGTAAGAAATCAGGAGTCTCTTTTGCTCCCCTCAGCAGTTATTTTTATATTAGAGGATAAAGATTTGGTTGCTGCTGCTTCTCAGGGTACAAGAAACAGCATGACTTGGGGTGTGGCTTCTTCAGTCAGTAGAGATAGTATCTCTTCTTTGAAGGCTCCTTTGCTTCTTGTCTAGAATATTGAAAAGGCGTGTCCACAGTATGTCTCAGGTTTCAGAGAATGCCACCCTGACCTTACTTCTGATTTCTTGTGGAAAAGATGGTAGTGACAATGGTGTATCCAATCTCATTGCTTAAGGCCTAAAGAGGAATCTCATCCTTTTTCCATCCTTCCAATACTCCTTTGACTTAGAGGGGTATGAGGGGTCCAGTTCCCTTAGGCTGTCTGAGCCTGACACCTTTTTCTCTTCAAAGAGCTACTTAGAGAATATTCCACAGCAGAAAGAGAGCAGGCACAGGCCTGTCAGTGTATATTTTCAAACCAAACCAATACCAGCACTAGGTTCTATAGGTGAGTTAAACAGAGTAGGGAAAAAAAAGAAAATCTGTTTTGAGACATGCCTTTAGCTCAGACATATTTCCTTGTGAACTTCAACTGGGTTTCTGTACTGAAATTTCTTTGTATTGACTTTAAAAATTTTTTTTCCTTACACCAGACCTATGATTTCTTAAGTGTGGGAACTCCAAGTGAGGAACTTCCTCTGCCATGCAGATAAACACCTACTCAGCAATTATCTCAGTGAGGAGCCCAAGGTCATGCAGCCAATATGTCTGACTCAGAGGATAGTTGTCTTTGGGCCTACGTTGTTGGAATTACCAGAACATCTACCAAGAATTCTAAGCTTTTTCCAACTGAATGAGATTTGTGTCAGTTAGCTTTATTAAAACAGGATTTGGTTTTCCCAGACATTACCTCCTGGTGGAGATATTGTGCTAAATCCATACATGGAAAATTGGAATGCATCAGGGCCGAGGAAGAAGGAGGGTTCTCAGAAGGTGATGAGAAGAACAGTTAGCTACGTGGCATGGTGGACAGACAGCTTAGAGTCAGGAAGCCCTGAGTTCAAACCCTACCTTAGACATTTACTAGATATTTGATCCTAGACAAGTTATTTAACTTGTTTTCCTCATCTCTGAAGTGAGGAGGCTGAACCTAGTGGCCTTAGATGCTCCTTCCAGCTTTCAAGTTTTGACCCTTTGTTGCTTTATCACCTTATAGCTTTTTTTTTTAAAGGATTTTCCCCTAACCCAAGGAAGTAAAAGCTTTTCTCCTCTTTCACATATTTAGATAGGTATGGTTAATAATGAACTTTAAGATTTGCCATGTTTTATATATGTATTTCACATGATCTTTTAACTGTCCTGTGAAATTAAGCAATATAAGTAGAACTGTGCCCATTATGCAGGTAAGGAAACTGAGGGGGGAAGAGAAGCAAATTGACTTCATCTTCATTTGGACCTATGTTGATCCTCTAAATACAAACATGGGTTGGGTAGAGTATGATCACACCTTGCCATTTGTGCCTGGTGACCAGAACTTTGCCACATCAGGAATGGTCCTCAGCCTGACACCTTCCAGGGAAAATCCTGAGCACCTGCATGTTCCAAATACAGAAAACTATGTCCTTAGCTTTGATCAGTCATGTAGCCATGTGATTTCAGAGCTGTGAGGTATTTGGAATCACTCCAAAAGGTATCACAAAAATTTCTAACCCTTCTGAGAAAATTAATTTTTAATTTACTTTATTTTTAAAATCCACGAATATGTAGGACCTTCATGGTATAGTAGCAAGAACCCTGGATATGAAGTTAGAAGACCTGGATAATAATCCTGACTGTGCTGTTTGCCAGAGCCTCATAGGATCATAGCTAGAGAGCCAGATGGTACCTTGGAGGACATCTAATTCCACAGCTATCTTTTGCAGATGACGAACCAGAGACCCAAGAAGTTTACATGACTTACTGAAGGTCACACAGATAGTTACTGGTCAGAGGTAGGCTTTGAACCCAGGTCCTCTTACTCCAGCATATGTACTTTTTCTTTTATATCAAATTGTTTCAGTTTGGGCTAGATCCCTAAAGCTAGATAACAGTGTTGGGCTAGATCCCTAAGGTTCCTTCCATCTCTAAGCATGGTGATCTTCTGAAGAGGGAGGGTCAGGGTTATGCAAATAGTCAGTGTTGGGATGCTGCAATATTCCAGAAAGGAAAATGAATGTTTCATCTCTGACTTTTGTACATTCCCCCTAGAGAATGAAACTCAACTCATTCTTCTGGAGTTCTCTCCTTCATTCATATATCATAAACAAGCAGAGGTGGTAGGTCTATGGGTAGTGGAAACAAATGTCTTTTGTCAGGAAGCTGCAGGGGAAGGAATGAGCAATAGAAAACTGTATTTTGAAAGATCCCAGTGTTCTCCTTAGCATTCTTTTGCAATCTGCTTGTCTGTCTTCTTTATCATTTCATCTAAGAAGCCACCCAGCTTTGGGAACAGTGCTGCCTTTTCTTTTCAAGAGAAGCTGCGTCTCCCACCCTCAGCCTTTCATCTAAGGGTTTATTACCAAAAATTAAGTTTTCCTTTGCAATGGGCTAATGCCAGTTGGAATTAGTGGCAGTTTTACTCACAAACTTTTATTGTTAATATTTATATAACTTCAAGATTATGGCCTTTGGCTAAGAAGACCAGCATTAGAATGGAGAATGAGCCCAAGCCTGGAATCTTAAGATTTTTTTCTTCCATTTTATTTATGTTTTTAATAAATAAAATGAGTTGAATGGCTTCCAGTGAAACTGCCAAAAATAAAATATAAGACTTCACTTTCTGCAAGTCTTGGCAGCCAGATCAGTTAGTAAGCAGCAGTGTTCAAGAATATTGTAAACATGACCTTCTGAGGGAGGATGTTACCTTTCTGTGTATGTAACAGAGAGAGATGGAGAGAGAAAGGAAAAGACCTGCTGCCATCTCTTTTCCAATTCTGGGAGATGATGATTAAGATGATTAAGATTTCCATGAAGCCATCATCATTTTAGTCTCAGTATATTTTCCATCACTAATTAATGTGGTGCAGCATCCCAAGAGAAACATGGTCAGTCAGATCAACTTCCCTCTTGCCTTGATTTGACCACTCACACTTGATCTGAGGAGTGTACTTGCTAAAACTATATATTGATCCCACTCAAGTTCAATCTCTCTGGGTATTATGGTTCAGGAAAATACTGGAAGTGGTTTTAATTGTCTTGAAATAATACCTTAGTAGTGTTCATATTATTTCCTTCTGTTTATGCCATCCTTTGGGGAAGGGTGGTGATAGTGTCTTGACATGATTTTATTGATGTAGGAAACTTCATCCAGAGGAAACGCCCTGTATGAATGCAGATAATCAACCATTGTTCTAGAATTTATAGTTGTAAAGAGTTGCCCAGGGTACTTGTGACTTGCCCAGTTCACACAAGCAGTATATGCTGGAGGGGAGACTTGAATCCAGATTTTGCTGACTCAAGGCTGCCTCACTCAATTCTCACCATTCATATAAATAATACTTGTGATTCACAGGTGCCACCAGATCAATAGCTGTTTCTTACTAAGCAGGAGTTTTCTTTGAATAGCAGTAATCACGAGTAATCTCTAGGCAGCTAGGTGGTGCAGCACCTACCTAGCAGAGTTGCTATGATGATCAAATGAGATAATATTTTCATGTGCTTAGCACATTTCCTGGCATATAGTAGACACTTAATAAATGCTTTGTTCCTTCCTTTCATAATTTTTGGGAGATTGTATTCAACAACAGGCAGCAGTTAGGCGGCACAGTGAATAGAGCACCAGGCTTGGAATCAGAAAGACTCATCTTCCTGAGTTTAAATCCGGCCTCAGATACTTACAATCTGTGTGACCTTGGGCAAGTCACTTAACCCTCTTTGCCTCAGTTTCCTCATCTGTAAAATGAGCTGGAGAAGGAAATGGCAAACCATTCCAGTATCTCTGCCAAGAAAACCCTAAATGGGGTCAGCAAAGAGTCAAACACAACCGAATAAAAAATTGAGTAAAAAACAAAACTCAGCTCTGGATTTTATTAAATTTCCTCTGTGATACCATGATTTTTCTGCTTGCCTCCCTTTTTTAAAAAAAATGAATATTCATGTGGTAGTCATACTACAAAGATCTATTTTCAGCTTCTTGAAGGGCTCCAAATTTTATCACAGGATTCCTAGTTGTCTGCTTCTTGCTTAGGAGAACACTAATTGTGTGTTTTGTTAGAGAATAATTCACCCTTTTTCCTCCCTGCCCTAAACTCACCTAGAAATGATCATCAAACTCAGATGTTAACTAACTGGAATGTATTCTCATCCTAACAACCCTTCTTTTTGAGATGAAGATAGGGGAGGAAGCAGAAACAGAAGCTGTTCCTGTGTTTGTGGAACAGTATCTGGTCATGCAGCATGCCTCCCTGTACCCACTGGGATATGTGGGTCTGCAGAACTGTAGAAGGGTAGCTTGGGACCCCAGCATGTGAGCCCATTCCCCATCCACTGCATGAAGTCACACAGAGCTGACTTTTCAGGCCCTTTGATGTGGAAAAGTGGAAGAATAAATAATAATGACATATGGTTGCAGCGGGTTGTCTTTTACATACTTTATTCATCCCGTTAGCTTAAGAATCCTCAGTTTAGTATTTTAGAGACATTGAACTTCATTTGGCGGTGCCCCGTTTCATCTCCTTTCACTGCTCTCTACCCTGATAGGTGATTTTCATGATGGTTGTGTCCTTACCTTTGCTACATATATTGTCAGTGGGGGAACATGAGGCTGGAGGTGGGGACCCCCCCCCCCCGCAGTCCCAGCTCTGGTAGTCAATGGAAAGGTCAGGTATCTTGGCTTTTGAATCCCAACAAGCAGTGCCATCCAAGGCCTTGATCTCTATTTTCTCTAAGATAGCCTTGAAAAATAAGCATGCCTGCCTAGAAGCCTCCCTCCATGTAGCCCTGGATAATAGCTGATGATTTTGGGCATGGTTTCCTGACATAGGCTTGTAAGATTAGGCTCAAAACCAACAGAATCAGTAGAGAAAGAAAGGTACACAAAAAGCAGGTTGTAAGCAAAATGTTATTAGAAATACCACTAGATTAGAGAGTAGTAGGGTCTTGTGACCTGGGCTCCAACACTGACTTGCAAGAAGACTCTTAATTCATAACTAATTTTGGAATTCCTCGGGGGGAGACAAACAATGGCTCTGGGGATTGTACATAGGGTGTTGCTTACTTGCTTTGGGGCCCTCCAGCCTACTTGTTACTTGGAACCATGGGAGTTAGGTATCCAAGGGCTTAGTGGACCAAGGGTCTTTTACAAGGAGAAGTTTAGAGAACTATCACAGTGTGTGCATGTTTTGGTCATGATGGGCCAGCATGCCATCCATCATAGTGCTCATACTCAAAGTCTTTCCAGTTTGATACAACCTACTCACACTTGTGTTCTATTATTAAAACCTTAAAGCTCCCAGAGTCACCTGGTCATCATCAGTTAAAACTCATGACAGGTATGGCTTACTAAATTTGGAAAGAAAGGTGGACAGCAGAAATAGGAATTGGAGCTGGACCATGCCAAATGAAGTTAAAGAACCCTAAAATATTAAACATAGTCTTAAGGCAGCATGGTATTTCAGCAGATGCAGTTTAACGCATTGCCCAGAATATTTGGTTTTCTTTTTATTCTTTTATTTTAGAATTTGATACAATCATAAAGCATTATTATCAGTTGCTCCTCCATGAAGAGCCAGCAAGCCAACCCAGTGACAACAATGTGGAAGGAAAAAAAGAAAATGATTGTTGAGGGTAAGAATCTAATAGCATCTTAGAACTGGAAGGGGCCTTAGAGGTCACCAAGCCCAATCCTCTTATTTGGATGGGTAACAAAACTGAGGCAGAGGGGGATAGATTGATTTGCCTAGGATTACACAGGTAGTAAGAATTGAGGCAGGATTTGAAGCTGTCTTTCTGACCCAAAGTCCAACTCTTGCTAGATTGTGAAGTGACAAATCAAAAATAAATAAGGGCATTCTCACAGATATGGTGGACCATTAGAAATGACATCATGTGATTTTATCATTTATATTACTGCTTAAGCTGTTCGTGGTGGTGATGATGAGGATGATGATTTGTTTTTGCTATTTATTTACTGTTTCAGTGGGCAGTTATAGTAAGTGTTCTCTTGATTATTTTGTGACAGATTTTTATTCATCTGCCTTTTTTTCCTCCAAAAATATATTTGAAAAATAGAGAATAATGTTTATTTCCTTTCTCAATGAGAGCCCATAATTCAAATATAAGTGTTTGGCTGACATTCGATCTTTTGAACAAAAAAAAAAAAGATGGTGGGCTGTCTATTATTATTTACTGATTGTAGTTAGGCCTCCAGCATCCACCCTCAGTCCCTTGGATACAACATTCTTTCTTCCAAAGGTGATCTGGAATAAACTCTGTACAGCAGGGGGATTATAGAATTTGCCATGCAGGAGATAGGGATTATTATGGAGTATAAGGTAATAGAAAATAAGCATTTATATTTAATATAATAAACCCCTGAATTACATGTGCCCAAGCACTTAATTTCAAGATAATAACATTTACAAGCCATCTTTAAAAAAAACCCTATCTAGTATGATTTTAAGGATTTTAATAGCCCTCTGACCTTATGCCCATCAATCATTCATTAGCCCACTTGCTGCAACTAAACCCATTTTTCTTGGCAGAAAAGTTAAGAAGGTTTTGAACTAGATTCTCCTGGGATCAAGCTATTCCCTGGGAATAATTTGGGTAATTTCAGAAGTTGCACTAATGGTTTCAAACCACTAGGAAATTGTTATTAAATGATTCCTCAGTGTCTTACCTAAGTGACCAGCAAATATGAACTCAGCTTCCCAAAATATGTGAACATTCCTTTGCATTAGTTAATAGTCTATAACTTTGGCTGAAAGCTAGGGGGTTTTAAGGAAAGGAAAAGATGGCAGACTTAGGTTAATATTTAAAATGTTTAGATATTTTCATTCTGAAGACCATTTCATTTGCCTGGGCTTCAGTGTTAGTGTGATGATTTAAGGTTAAATTAAAGTTTTTGATAGATATAAAATATTTCTTTTGTGCGGTCATGACTGACATTTATTTAGCAGATTGGAGAATATGGTACCCCAAAATATAAGCTTTTGGGGGGCAGGGACTGTTGTGTTCTTCATATTCCCATCAACTAAAGCAGTCCCGGGAACATACATTCGGTGCCTAATAAATGCTTATTGATTGACTTGAAAACCATAAAGTAAGAAATCAAGAAATTTTTTTGCCTTGATTTTGGATCAAATAAAGAGAATAAAAAGTCCTTCTTTGATATGATTTGAGATAAATCCAAAACAATTCAGTTGTTGATAAAATGTATCCATTGTTATGCTTTTGGCTATAAAATCAATTTAATTCAGTATTAAGAACTACCTTTTCTTCCTTTTCTTTTCTGTTCTGGATACTACAATTTACACACTTTCCTCACTCCAACCCTCTGAAATTTGTAGTGCTAATATCATCCCTGTTTTAGAGATGAAGAAAATAAGGTTCCGAACAATTGTGACTCACCTTCCATCCAAGGCTACTAAGTGGTGGAATGGAGCTCCAGGCTCTTGTTCTTTGCTTCCCACTCTGCTCCCTCCTTTTCTAAGGTCAAGGTAACCAAACTTCCAGAGCTGGTCATTGAGGTCAATATCGTAAGACAGTGATTGACAGCAGATGTTAGTGCAGCCTGGGTCGGAGTGTCTCCTCTTTCACCTTCTATCACTAAATTCCCACGTGTCATCCCACAGTGCGTGTGTCTCTTTCAGCAAAGCTCAGCTGTGTAATTTCTACCTTCCCTCAGGCACTGGTTCTTACAAGCAGACAATTACTGGTGTCAGCAAGCATGTGGCTATGGTTCACTGCATGATTAGCTCTTAATATTTTGTTAAAGGGATCATTTGAACCCCATCAGTGTGCCCATCAGTATGACTACAGACAAACCACTTTTCAAGCATATTAAACCAGGCTATCTACCATGAAAGGAGGAATGTGGCAGAAATAGGTGTTTCTTTTGCCACTAAACCCCGTTTTATTTTTCCATTAAAGAAGTAATCGTGGAGATTCTCTGGGACCCTGTTGATCATGTATAGTGCATGGGATAGGATGGGAAAATGAGAAGGGGCATAAAAGTATTGACCACTCTAACTTTTGAGAAGCTGCATGGGAGTCCTGGCCTTGGACCCCAGCTGAACCTGGATTCAAGCCCTGATTCTAAAACGTAATCGCTCTGTGATCGCGGACAAATCACAACAGTGCAAAGGTAATATTTTCAGATACAATGTCAGTCTGCCCTGGTGAATGGAGTTTCCATACTGGGAATTCTGTTTAAGAAGAAACCACAGGTCTGGGCCAAAACCAAAAGAAGGTGGCCCTTCCCCAAAATACCCACACACACACACACACACACACACACACACACACACACACACACACACACTTTGGAATGTAATTCCAACATTAGTCCTATTTGAATTTGAAGCTCTTTTCTAATTTTTCACAAAGTTGTGTTTTCTACTCTGCACAGGAGAGGGATGAGGCAGATTGTCATTAGTGATAATATGATACTACAGCCAAGCAAAACAGCCTTCTTTGGAGCTAAAATAATAGTGTTAGATTTCTTTATCCCTGAAGGAGTTTAACTGAGTAATCACCGTGACTGTCATTAAATACACATGAGGATTTGTTTCTTTATATCTAATTTAAGCAGGTGCAGTAATTATAACAATGTTGCCAAGTTTTTTTTTTCTTCCATTATTAGGGCATTTGAAACATTTTAATGTTGGAGAACTTTTACTTCCTACCTCTTAGTTTCAGTAACAGAAACCAAATATTGAAGTATCCCCAACCTTCAAAAACTCATCTTAATAAAAGGCCAACTTACAAAGTGGCAATAGAGAGGACTAGGGTAGCTCCTCAGTACCTGTAGATGCTTTCCTACCTATCATATATTTAGGGTGTGGAGATGACAAAGGGAGGGAATAAAAAGGAGCAAAGAAACAATGGATTTAGGAGTTAGAGAAGCAACAACCTTCATGAGTTTGGACTAATCCGGAAATCCTACTCAGTTTTCTGTGTGTGGTTATTCATCCTTTGTTGCCGAAGAAGACCATGCCATCAGAGAAATAATGACATGTCTTGCACTTAACTTTGTTTTGAGTGAGGGAGGGCTGTGCAGGTCACCAACCTCACTTCTCCTCCAGGGCCATCTGAATCCAATGACCAGATATTCATCAGGATGACTGGAGATGACCCAGGGTGAGGCAATTGGGGTTAAGTGACTTGTCCAAGGTAACACAGATAGTGAGTGTCAAATGTTCTCTACTTTATGAAGGAAAGAGTTTGGACTGTATTCACTAATGTCCCTTTTCCAATCCCAAAATTTGATCCTGCATTCATGTTGTTTAGTCGTGTTTTGGTCACATCCACTTTTCTTGACCCCATTTGGGGTTTTCTTTGGAAAGGGTACTGGAGTGGTTTGCCATTTCCTTCTTCAGATCATTTTACAGTTGAAGAAACAGAGGCAAACAGGATTCAGTGATTTTCCCAGGGTCACGCAGCTATCTGAAGTCACATTTGAACTCAGATCTTCTTGACTCCAGGCCTAGAATGATCAACTGTGCCACCTAGCTGTCTTGGGTTTTTCTACGTTCATAGGTCAATAAAAATGAGGCTCTGAAATTAGAATGTAAGGCAATGAAAGATATTCTCTGATATATGGAAATTTTGATTTAAAAAAAGCCCTAATGACCTGTCCCTGTTCTACATATCTAATCTTAAATACTCTCTTCCTCTTCACGTACTCTGGCCTCTTGTTCTTTGCACACTGCATGCTATCTCCAGATTCCGTGCTTTTCCATCTTTTTCCCTTGCTATTCTCCATGTCTGTAATGTCCTTCTCTCTCTCTTCTACTTCTTCTACTAGCTTACATTAATCATCAGTTCAAATGCCATTTTCTGCAAGAGGACTTTCCTGATCCTTCATGGTGCTGGTCCCCTCCCTCTGAGATTATCTCCCTGTTATATTGCATTTATCTTATACATTCAATGGTAGGGTCTGTTATCTTCTGTAAGCATGTAAGCTCCTTGAGCAGAGAGACTGTGTTTTTGCCTTTCTTTGTATCCCTAGCACTTAGCATAGTGCCTGCCACAGAACAAGATTTTCAATTAATTCTTCTTGCTTGCTTCTTACAGAGCATTATTTTATAGGGACATATACTAAGATAAATGACATTTCCGTGATGCTTTAAAATTGCAAGCTCTTTATGTACTCTATCTCATTTTACCCTCACAACTTTATGAAGTAGGTTTTACAGGGTTGACAATCTTTTAGGAGATAGTTTGAATTAAGGTGGCTTAAAACAGGGGTCCATGATGTTGGTATTTGTAAAATATTTGATAAAATTTCAATGTAATTGATTTTATGTGTTTAAAAACATTATTTTTAGGAAGGGTTGATAAATTTCCCCATACAGACATCAGGATCTATGACACAAAAGAAGACTACTTTCTCTATGAATCCTTTTCTGATTTCTAAGTTGTTAATGTTCTCCTTCCCCGCCTCAGTTATTTCACATTTATGATGTATTTATTTAGCATAGACATATCTGTATAAATGTTGCTTACCCTCAGTTGAATATTAACTGCTTGAGGACAAGGATTATTTTATTGTTGTCTTGTATGCCTAAGGAATACCTTACACATAGTAGGTGCACAGGTACTTGTTAAATAAGCCTTTGAAAAAAATGGAACACTGTTTTGTGACTACATCATGTGTTTTCAGTCTCTTCTGTCATCTCAGTCTTTAGCCAACTGAGTTAGGTGTGCTATGGAATAAAATTATAGGTGGGGGTTCAGTTTATGCAGGTACGTATGAATCAGAGGCAAATTAAAGATTCAGCATGTCTGAATCACTCGTTATTTCCAGGACCTGGCAATGGAAACAACTGATTCGATTGTCTCAGTGTAGCCACAGCCAGGGTCTATTGAGAAAAAAAGCCACTAAAAATGTTTCCAGACTGTGGTAACCTCAATAGAAATGGAAGAAAACTCTGTGGAGTTCTTTCCATTGGCTTGCTAATGACCACAGATAATTCCACAAGTCCTGAACTCCCCTAGCTTTCAATTTTATCCTGTAAGAATTGATTGCTTTGAATTTCTATTGTTAGTAATTAATTGAAAGAATAAGTCTTCATGATAGGTTAATAAATATGTTTTATTGGAGAAATCCCAGCAGTGCAAATGCAAAACTTGTGTTTTAAAATTTAAATGGTTACCAAAATGAAACTTTCAACTCCTACAAAAGTATAGCTTACAGAATCAATAATGAATCCATTAATTTCCTGACATAGCTATTTAAATATCCTATTTTGGTCCCCATAGGCATTTTCTATGTCCAACCTAAATCAAGGATTACTTTGCAATATTTCTGTAATATATCAGCTGGGGTGGAGAAGCTTACAGCTCCTCCAATCTAGCTCTGTGCTTAGCTACATTCAGCCTGACTCTTTGACCTATGGGCATGTGTCTGGAGCAGGAATTCCCTTTCCTGCTCCAGACAGTATGTGTTCATACACTCCAAAGAATATGTTATCTTCTTCCGGAACTGGAGCTTTACTTCTCTTACAGAAAATACATGTGCAACTTGAGAGGGCACATTATTATCCTGCAAAGAGAAGAAAGGGAAAGAATTCAAAGGTAGCTTCCTATGTGCCAGATTAAACAATAGCCTATGCTATGTGGTTTCATGGGCATAGCCAGACGCTGCTACCATTTTTACCCAATTGAAATTTGACTTAAGCTTGACTTTAGCTTGAGGCATTGGTCCTGATTAAAATGCCGGATACCTCTGGGAAGAATAATACTTTAAGCAGGTTTTTTGGTGGATATTGTTTTCATTTATGTTTTTGAGTTTACTTTAGTATATAGAATACCATATATAGGTAAAAAGATGATTTCTTTTAAAAGTTTTGATAGGTTGAAAGAGTGATCTAAGGTATTGGAAACTTAGATTGGGGAAGGGTGTGCAGAAAGATCGATGCATTGGATAAGAAGCACAGAATCCCTTTTGCTCTCTAGTATCTGGAAACAGGGAAGGTACAGAGCAGGATAAACTGTAACTGATGGATTCTTGCTGATGTAGAGATCACTGCCGGAAAATAAAGTTCTACAAGTTGGAATGGAACTTTTTGGTTTGCCAGGTGCTTGGGAGGGTTAGGCATGGTACACTGGCAATTTTTTTTTAATCAAGCATGATGCAATAGCAGTTGGCAGTTCAAAGATTTTTTACTTTCAGTTTGGTTAAACAACAAAGGGAGTGCTGCCCTTGCTGCCAGTTTTCAAGATTGGGAGCTAAACAATTGCCACACCACCTAGAATGATGATGAGAAACACTGGGGCTGCCTAATTCTGCTGAGACAGAAAACTGATGTTTTTCCCTCCTCCTCCCTTAAACTAGAAGAGTGAGTTCCTGTTCCAGTTTTTTTCCCCAGTTCTTTATAGTTGTTCACACTTTCTGATTTAATTAGTACCTCATCTGATTTAGATAAAGGATCAATCCCAACGTTGTGGTTGCGTGCTTCATTATCTGTAGTTGGAAAGGCAGAAAGAAAAAAGGGCAGTGACTAGTATGTTACATCCCTAGATATAAAAGAAAAGACCGAGGCTTGAACACAGTCCAAAGGGCCAAGTTTGTCTTCTGGATGGGGGCTGCTAGCTTAAAAGGGAAAGAATTTTATTGATATGGATTTATATATTTTAAGAAATCCCCAAATGGGTAAAACAGGTTCCAGGATCTTTTTTGCCCTTCGGTAAAAGCAAGTCAGTGGCCATTGCTGTATGGGAGGAGGCTTGGTTATTGAGTCACACTGGCCTTTTCAGTTATTTCCTCCCCCTCTCTCCATGCACTGAAAAATATTTCTGTGAGAGGCATAGTCCACAGTGGTGATTAGAGAATAGGTCATATCCAGTGAGAGTAGAAATGGAATGTTCAGACTCAGCTGATAACACCTACATTTTGGAGGTAAAGGCTAAAGAAGTGAAATGCCTCTCCTTTTCATTTTTTTTTACATTCAACCAAAAATCCTCCAAACTTATATACTACAAAGGCTATATAAAAGAGTAAGTAGTCTCAATGTACCTAAGACAAATTTTGTGACTTTTTTTCTCAGTCTCATTTATATTTAAAGCCCACCTTGCTCCAACTCTAACTTTAGACTCTTTAGATTTTAAACAAAGGGGGAGAACCTGTTTAAAAAGAATGTGTTCAATTTTTTCTCCAAAATATCATCTTTAGCCTGAATAAAGACTCACAATAAGAATAAATAAGCCCAGTCTTGATGAGAATATAAATGGTAAAGTAGCTTCTCAACCCTTTCATATGCTGAAAAAACTCATTGTCTGGATACAGGGGGAAAATTAAATGTTATGTGTAAAAATTAAGTCCCAGCTGACAAACTAACTATAGCTAGTTAATAGATGGGAAGGTAATATGGTCAAGTCCACCACCCTTTTCTAAAAGAAAATAAAGGCATTTAAGCAAACGTTTAAATGTATTTTATGTCAGTGGCATCTTAAAAAGTTAGATCATCATTGCCTCTTGCTTTTGCATGTAATTTCCAGATGCCAACTGAAACTTCCCTTATAACAAACAGCTACATGTAACCAACATACAAAGTCATAGAATATATACAACATTGCACACCCATAGCCTCTCATGTCTCCAGTTAAAAGAGAATGGTTCATTTCCTCCTCTCTTCTTCAGGGCTAAGATTGATCAGTTAATGGCTTTTTTTTAATTGTCTTTTGACTTTTTGAACATACAGAAGAAAGCCTTATAGATGCCCTCTATTCCAACTTTGCCCAAGGTGGAAAAACCATTTCAAATGTGTATGCAGTATATTCCAATTAGAGGTAAGTTCAGTGGTGTTTCCCACTGTCACACAAATGACCTTTCCCAGTTCCCTTTCCCTTAATGCTACCTCATGTCATCTAAGTTTAAAACACTGGAGAAATTTAACACTGAAGCTTAAACATTTTTTCTATTCTCACTTTGCGGAGATCTAAAAACGTATTGAGGTACCATTCAAAAGATTTTGTCACTGAGTTAAAGTTGTTTTTATAAAACATGTGAATAGAACACCACTCTCCTGTATAACTGATTTTAAAGCTCTTGTGTTCAATTAAAACAACAATATCAAATTATGTAAATGTGCTAATTGCTTTATTGAAATTTATACCCTTATTTAGCAAGTTAAACCTTGTAAAATGGTCATTTTATTAAAAATTATGGAAGTAAGCTGGCCATTTAAAGGCTAATGTAATTGGATGAGCCCAACAACTATAAAATGTCAATTAAAGGAAGATTGTTAAATAATATTGTTTAAACAATCAATTTTCTCCTGTAGCTTAGAAAATTTCTAGCAGGCAAAATAAAGAAATGAAGCTTGTCAAAGAATTGAAGGAAGGTTTGAAATTTTGTTTTGTTTTGTTTGTGTTTCCCTTTCATTTACCATATGTACATAATGGAGGTTTATATTAAATTTTGTTGACGGTACTTGAGGATACACTCAGGTCATCACATTTCTACAAAGGTCATTGCCAACTGTCATTGAAAGGAAAATGTGGAAATATTGGGCCAATAAGTCATTGCCACCATGCTGGGTATTTGTTGAAATATTTGGAAACACCTAATCACTTTTAACTTGACATCCTCGGGCTATTTTATTAAGAGAGTAAAGGATTTGAGGTGCTAGGGGAAAAAAACTGTCTGCTCTGGGATAGGAGGAAATATTGCATGGTGATTGAAAACTATTAAAGATTGTTACTCTGAGTCTTCAGTTTTTGTGATGAAAAACTTTAAAAAATTATGATCCCCAATGGAATCACCTTTAAAAGTCATAGTCTCAGTGAGAGCCTTACCAGAGAACTATGAGATCCACTCTTTTTAAAAATGAGCATTCTCATTGGAGTAGAGTACAGAAACCTATTTGTGCAAATATCTTGTGGCTTCCAAATAGTTGCAGGGAAGGGAATTTTTGGTCACTCATGTAATTTACAGAATTGAGGTCAAAAGAGAATTTTGGGATATTTCACATTGAGGCTATGAAGACAAATGTACAATTAATAATCTGAGTCTTTCTCTTTCTGCATTATTTCAAAGTCATCAGCCTTAAAAACAGGATCTATACTTAAACAACCACACCATCTGTGAAATCATCTTTGGTTATGTCCATGACCATTTAAAGATTGTCATTACATGTGTTACTTATGGTCCTTGTTCATTCATCCAACAACCATTTGTTATTTAATCTTTAACAGTCCTTTCCTAAAGTGAGAATGTATTACTCCTGAATTACTTAGTGATGATAAAAAAAGATTAAAGATTTATTTTTAAGTTGTTTTTTTTCTCCCAATGCACAAACACCCAAAAGAAAAATAACACTTGTAAATAAACCTTTGAGAAGTTTAATCTGTTTGAATTTACTTTGCTCTGTGCTAAAGATATTTTGGATCTGCTCCTTGGAGTGATGGAATTTCTTTTTCTGCATCATTGCATATATGACTAATATGAAATATGTTAATTTTATTATGCCCAGCCTTTGAAAAACATAAAGCTGCTTTTTGTCATGAGATTGTTTATTTCAGTAGCTAAAGAGTAGCAAAATGAGCTCTGATTCATAAACAATTGAGTTCCAATACTATCCAATTTTCCCTGAAGAAATAGAATAAGACATCATTCTCTAAAGTGGTAGCTGTGTGACATTTCTATCTAGCCATCAATCTATCTGTCTGTCTATCTATCTGTCTATCACCTATCTTATCTGGAATGTAAATCTCTTGAGATCAGGGAATTTTAAATTTTGTCCTTTGCATCCTTACCTCCTAATACAGTGTGTGACTTCATAGCAGGCATCTAATAAACATTTGTTGATTGATTGATTATTCTCTGAATCTATGTGATTTCATTAGTGTATGGAACTACCAGTGTGAAACTCCCTGTGTCGATTCAAATGGCTGATTTACCTGTAACTTATAGTCTTGAACCCAAATTTTCCTCTTTTCCAATGCTGGTCTTTCATTCACAACTTCATACTGTTGTTCAGACTCTACACAGAAGAGAATAAATGAAACTTGAAATGAAGAGTAGTAAACATGCACACACAGTCAATATCCTGTGAATTGTAGCATAATTCTTTCACAATGAAGTTTATATTCAATTTTAATTTGCTCCTTTCATTTCATTGAAATGAAGCCCTATAGAGATGTAGGCACGCATGTAGTTTGATGGAACCTGGCACCCTTATTTTCATTCACAAACGTGTTTTCAGTTAACCATTTTTGAATGTGCAATCTACCATTGATCTTTTCATTTGTGGAAAGAACTATTACTTTTGAAGTTGTAAAATTAGGCAAACACTTGACCTATTTAATGAGAAAAGGTTTTCTCATTCCGAATGAATACTTCACAGAAGGGTTTAAGTAGAAGGCGTCAGTAATAATGATAATAATAATTATACCTAGCATTTATGTAGCATTTTTAGTTTGCAAAGTATTTTACAAATATGATCTCATTTATCCTTGCAACAACCCTAGGAAGCAGGTGAAGGGATTAACTTGTTTGAGCAGAAAAGGGAAGTGAAACTAATCTAAGTAATTTTCCCACAGTTTCACAGCTAAGTGTCAGAGGCAGGATTCAAACTCAGCTCTTCCTCCTTTCTGGTCCAGCTCTCTATCCACTGAGTCATCCAGATGCCTCAAATCAATAGATTTGTCAGCATCAGGATATTAATTCATCTCTTCTGTATATTCATGTGCTACTTGGTGCTAAATTAAGGAGAGTTCAAAAGTTGTTAACTGAAGATTTTCTTGACTGAGTTTCAGATTTAATAAATATGAAGGGTTTTTTTGTTATTGTCTAGGCAAATGTAAGCAACTTTCCAGAGTCTAAAACAGAATTTTTTTAACATGGAGTCTATGAACTTTTAAAAACAATTCTATTTTAACATAGGTATTTTCTTTTGTAATTCTATTCACTTTATAGTGTTCCATAGACTTCATTGAAGGTATCCCAACATACCTATGTTCTTCTGTCTCACTCTGAGCTAACTATTGGCTATATTAAGACATAGAACTTGTCTGAATCTCAGATGTGTTACTTTCTACCTGGGACACCTTGAGTAAATCACTTAATTCTTCTGGATCTCATTTTCCCCATAAGTAAAGTCAGGGCATTGGACTAGATGATCTCTAAGATCTCTCCCAGCTCTAGATCTAGGAACCTGTACAGTAAAGAGGTGAAACAAGTGTTTCCTTATATTAAATGACCTTAGAACATTAGATGTTTTTGCATTCTTGTCAGCTTTTTAATTTACTATCCTATTCATTGTCATTGCTCAGCAATGTCAGTGACACAAACCCTTCTAATCTGCTATGGACTTGGAAATCAGATCATGATGTTTGTGAGAAGTGTGTGTGTGTGTGTGTGTGTGTGTGTGTGTGTGTGTGTGTTGTAAAATAAATTGAATGATAACCTATAGAAATTGCATGGGCTTTAGTGTATTGATGCTACGATATCTGTTTTAACATCTCAGAAATCTTCCTTCCTTCCTTCCTTCCTTCCTTCCTTCCTTCCTTCCTTCCTTCCTTCCTTCCTTCTTTCCTTCCTTCCTCTTGTCTGTGTTCTACAGAGGTAAGGTTACTAGTGGAATTGTGGATAGGTTAGGTGTTACTACATTTAGTTTTTCTTGGAGCAAGGCCAGGAGAGCTGCCAAAAGTAAAATGATGATTTACAAAAATCACTAGACCATTACTGCATTGTACTTTGTTTAATTGGATTTTCTTCTAGATTAAAAAAAATGTCTAAAGGAAAATTTTTCCCTTGTGAATACACTTTGCAATATGTAAAAATTAAAGTGCACCTGATAGTCTGAAGAATCTAGAACATACACATGTATAACTGTTTAGTTCCATTTAGTGGGATATTGGTAATTAAAATCAACTTTGGAAAAAAAAGTGTTGACTCTTTGTAGTGTACCCAAGAAAATTCGAAAGACTACAAGAAAAAAAAAACTATTTTTCTTCTATGGCCAAGTGACTGACAGTTTCCTATTTAGCATTTTCAGTTGCTTGCCATATTCATTTCTGCCACTGTCTTATTGTGTTTTGGCTGGAAGAGTTGGGAGGACATGAGGATTTCTCACTAGTGACATGAAATGACACTTTACTTTATTGTACACTGACGATTTTCTGACAGAGATAGATGACATAGTTGGAGTTTCCAAGAAAATGTTATTCCATCATTGTATTGGGAAGCTTTGAACCAATCTCCCTTATTTACAAACAGGTTATGGATGTGCCAAATCTGACAAAAAAGATACTGAAATGTGAAGCCCTGAAATTGAAGTTAGTCCATTGTTGTTTGAGCCAAAATGTATAAAGTTACAGGCAACAAAACATATCTGAGAAGTTCTATTTTCTCTCTTCATTAATTTATTCACATACAATTTAGGTGATGTTTGTTGAACTCTTGAAGAATTAGCATTAGTTTCTATTCATTGGACACCAACACCTGTGATGGTAATTTCATAAAATAGTTTAGCTGATATAAATCAGTTCCTGTACTGAGGAGACCAAAAGAGCCTAGAAACCACTATGTCCAGCAAACACTTGATCTTTTTGCCAAGCAGAGAATATAAACTCACATTTATAAGATTCATATAAGTAAGAATGTGTAAAATTATGAGCCATATTACTTCATGAAACATTTTAAAGCAGTGGAAAGAAAAACATATTAAAAGAAGTTTGATATGAGACTCAACTTAAAAAATATCATCCGAAGGGCATTTAGTGATAAAACTGAAAGGAGGACAACAAACAGATGAAGAATGGAAAAAATCTGCAAAGATTTTTTAAAATAAATTTTTCCTCATCAAAGAGAGTGGGACCACTTTAACTGGATTGTAATATGATTAATAATTAGTCTTCCTTTAATAAATATGGTTATTTTATATAACCTTGTCAAAATCTCATTCTCCACCTCATTTTTGAATTAAGATGTAAGAACTTTTGTTATTAGCCTCACTGGACTATAGGTTGGCTTAGTTGACATGAAACCTCCTTCAAAAGGCTTTTCCTGATTTTTTCCTTTCATTTCTAGCCCTTGCTTCTCCCCACCATACACACACATCATTTTACTTAGTATTTGCTTTGTATATTCTTTATGATTACATAGCTCTCCACATACAGCTTCCCCAGTATAATGTACTTTTAGGCAGAAACTATTTTCATTCTGGTCTTTTTATCTCTAGGACCTAACACAGCACCAGGCACATAAAAGGTGTAGAATTGAATTGAAATAATTGTGAGGAATAACAAATTAAAATGACTTTCAAAAACAAAAAGTCGGTCACTTCTAAATCTGATCCTAAACAGCGACAGTTGATCAAACTTGTTCTTATAGTTTGTTGGTCAAGATGTTCTCTATGTGTGATATTTTGTAACATTCATGGATGTGATTTGAATTATTCAAGTGGAATGATTAACATTATCTGTTCCACACCCTTAAGAATCCAAGGGCAATTAAAATAGTGAGTTCAACCTGCTGCCCTCTTTTGAAGGGTATATAAGTTCTCTGCAGGAATTATTGCAGAGGTGAAGGTGTGAAAACACACATACACAAAAATTCAAGTTTGTCCTACACAATGTCCTATATCTAAATATACACACCCTTCAAAATAAGAGAGAAACTAGCTCAGTATGATTCAGTTTAAGTAGCATTGAATAGCTGAAAAGCTAGGCAAATAGGTGTTCCCAAAAAGTTGCTTGCATGGTATAGAGTAAGCAATGTAATCAGATGATTAATCAAATTTTTTTTCATTTTATCTTGAATTTTAAAAATCCCATCCCTCATAAATTGATAGAGTTTATATCTCCATTAAAAGAATCATTACGCCTTGAATTTCTTTCTATGCCACTGAAATCTTGCAACACCAATAAGGGTCAGATAAATAAGGGAATGAAACATATCTGAAACATATGATCAGTCCAATTTATTGTGTTGTTAATATAAATGGTATTCTGAGCAATGAAAACTCAGATACAACTCTGCCTTCCTCCCATAAGCAAGGTGACCTCAGACTTAGATGGAATCTATAGCAGACTACATGATATGACCTTAGACATACTGCTTCTTATCTGTGGATTTCAGTGTCTTCTTCCATGAAATACGGTTGAACTAGACAAGTATATTCAAACAGTAGTTGATGGTAAATTTTTACTGGTATTTAAAACATTGACTTCCTTACTTCTCAAAACCTATAAGCTTTGAAAACTTATTAAAATTTTCATATTCCTATTTTAACTTTCACTTGTTCATTAAACATTTATTAAGAATTTATGAACAATTAAAAATTGGAGGAAGTGATAAAATGTATGCTTATCAAATCTGTAGATGGTCACAGGTAGATGATCAACATGTCAGATGACAGAGTTAGGAAACAAAAGGGTCTCAGCTATCTAGAATGATGGGCTAGTTCTAATAAGATGAAACTTATACAGATAATGTAAAGTTCTAAAATTAGGTTGAACAAAATCAGCTTCGCATGTGACCAAAGAGCATCATGTGAAAAAAAATCTGAGGGTTTTAGTGAACTGCAAATTCAGTATTAATTGGGCAACATGACACTCAAAGAAATTAATGTGATCTTAGGCTGTATTGAAAGTTATAAAGTGCAGGGGTAGGGAACCTGTGGCCTTGAGGCCACATGTGCTACGCTTGAGGACCTAGAGGGCCACATGTGGCCTTGAGGCCACAGGTTCCCCACCCCTGGACACAAGAGTTCCCTCTGAATTATCAGCTTCTCTGTTCAGATGGGGAGTATAAGTCCAGCTCTTGGTGCCACATTTTAGGAAGGACATAAACAAATTAAAGAATATAGAGAGAGGAGGAAAACCAGAATGGTGACAGGCATTGAGGCCATGACATATAAAGATTAGTTCAAGAACTGAAGATATTTACTTGTTGCTTGCCTTCAAGTATTTCAAAGACTGTGAGGTGGAGTAATAATTATTAGTTGATTGATCCAAAGAGGAAAACTAGGAACAACAGGTCAAATGTGCAGAAGCAGAGAAAAATAAAACTTCCTAACAAAGTGCCTGGCCCATAGTAGGTGCTTAATGAATATTTGCTGCTTAATTGATTATTGATTAACCACTAGAGCTTTCCAGGAGTACTGTGGGCTACTTTTGGGTGATAATGGATTACCATTTACTAGAGATCTTTAAATGAAAATTGGGTGACTTCTTGTTGGGGATATTGTAGAGGTGTATAGTAAGAAGAAGAATAAATAGCAAGTACTTTGGTAGCACCTAATACACACCAAACCCCATCCCCTACCCCTGCCCCCCTCATTCAATAAATACCTGTGGATTTAAATTGAAATGGAGGGAACATTTGGCTGTATCTGCCTATGCCTCGGGTGGGTTCACTTTCCCTCAGAGGAACCAAAATGGATGTTCAGAAGCAGCAACAGAAGAGCAGAGCAGCTGCCACAAGGCAGCATTTTGGAATCCCAGATTGGGGTGGACTGTTACTATGGGGGAGGCAGTGTGAGCTAGCCAGAGGCTCTCTGTGACTGGTGTGCTGTGATCTGAGAAAGCACTGCTTCCCACCTCCCAGGGAAATTTGTGGGTGATGAGCAGCCTGTTTCATTCTGTAACAATGAGTCCTTCCAGAGCCATAGAAGATGAAGTAGGCAACCTGAGGGTGATCATTTGAGATCTGTCTATTTTAAAATGTTTTAAGGCTACAGGTCTTGAAGGTGGATTACATACCATGAAGTGAACTAGTGAAATTAGAATATATATGTGTATATACACATACATATACATGCATACATTTATATGCACATACCTACATATATGTATGTATATATCCATAGTTTGCTTTTTGTCTGAGCATTTTCATGTAAGGAGGAGTCCTTTTCCTTATTTGCAGGGACCTAGTTAGGAGTCAAATTATGACATTCCCAAGGCAACACTTTGGGTGGAGGCACCAGCCAATGGTTACAATTATTAAGAGCCTCCATGACTGAACCTGACCCATGTAAACCAAGAGTTTTCATTCTGGAAGTTGTTGACTGACCAGTGCTGAGAATGCAGTAGACAGAGGATTTAAGTTGAGAACACTGGCCTTGGCGACCTTGAAGGTACCTTCCAACTCTTGTCCTGCGAGTCTATGAATTATTGGTCAAACTATGTCTTAGCTGAGGGGCACCAAAAGCATTTCTGCTGACTGTTCTCCTGGAATTCCCTCATTACTGCTTCTTCTCAGCAAAGGAACTGAAAGTCTGTATTAAATGCTGATGTTGTTGCCTGAGAGGGGCAACATTAGGCTATTATCAGGTATTAAAATCTTAGTTCAAATTAATTTATTATTTCAACATATAGTCTAAACTAGCAGGGAAGGTAAGGGAAGAGGACACAAGAGAGGGCACTTCATAGAGGGAAGGAGGGAGGCAGAGAATGAAAAATGGAAGAAAGGGGTTGGAAAATGCATGTTGCCTAGGAAGACACACTCAAGTGGAGTATCACAGTAGTGGCAAGTATTAAGGCAGCCCCTAGGCGGTGTAGTGCACGAAAAAGGTAAATAAGGTGCAGACTTAGGCATTAACAGAGGGGCAACAATGACAAACTTTTCCAACTTCATAGTTTTGCCAAGTGCCGGCTCTACTCACAAGGATGCCTATTCAGAATCAACTGAAAACAGACCCATGAAGTCTTTCAACCTGGCCCAGCAGTAGATAAGTAGAATTCTCCCTACAGAACAGTGGAGAAAATGAAGCTGAGTTTATGAGATTTGCCCAAGGCCATAGAAACAGTCCATATCACACCTGGGATTAAGACTCAGATCCTTCTGCCTTCCAGAAAAACAACTTCTGTCACTCACACTCATGGCCTATTTTTAATTTCATTAGTTCACCTCATGGTACTTAGCCCACCTTCAAGAGCTGTAGCCTAAAAACATTTTAAAATGGACAAATCTCAAATGATCATCCTCAGGTTGCCCACCTCATCTTCCATTGCTCCTGAAGGACTCTCTGGTACAGAATGAAAGAGGCAAGTTTCACCAGGAGGTGGGGAACAGTACCTCCTCAGATCACAGCATACCAGTTACAGAAAGCCTCTGGCTAGTTCACACAGCCTCCCCCATAGTAACAGTCCACCCCAATCTGGGATTCCAAAATGCTGCCTTTTGGCAGCTGCTCTACTGTTCTGTTGCTGCTTCTGAATATCCATTTTGGTTCCTCTGAGGGAAAGCGAACCCAGCTGGGGCATAGGCAGATACAGCCAAACTTTCCCTCCGTTTCAGTTTAAATCCACAAGTATTTATTGAGTCCCAACTGTTGGGTTAGCATTGTTCTTAGGTGAGTTGGAGCATGTAAAGCATAAGACAGAAAATCCCAGAGATGATAGTCCAGTAAGGAAGTCAAGACATGAGTACATAAAATGTTTAAGTAATAAAATAAGGCACTGGATAATTAAATGTCAAGCTGAGTAGAAGAGACAATAAGGAAATACTGGAGTAAGTAGAGTTGTTACTGAACGACATTAAAATGTTCAGACAAATGACAAAAACATCTCACGTAGGGTTAAACTCATAAAAGGATTTTCACCTTGAAGAGCCGGTAGAAAACCAAATGAAAACTTTGAAACTCATTTTATTTCTGGCCAGAAAAGCTGTGGACTTTGGCAAGATGAAGGATCTTTTTTTTCTTTTGAAACAAACAAACCAACCATATTTTCTACTGACCAAATTCATGAAATTCCACTATTACTGTGGTCTTTGAGAGGAAGCACTTAAGAGCTTTATTAAAATGTAAGTGTGACTGTTTAAGGTAAGCTATATCAGCCATTATAATCTTGGCTTAAATTAATTTAGCAGAAGTGGCTCCCAGTCACCTAGAAGAGGCCTATGGGAATGGTCAATATTCATCTCCTTCTGGGCTTCTGTTTTCTTTACTGAAGACACTGATCTTTAGACTGGAAAGGATAAACAAAAGAGAAAGAGGTGTGGGTTAAGAGGTACCTTAAATCCTGTTTAGGTGAGGAAGTAGTTAAGGAAACATGGAACTACTTGAGTTTAAATCACCCGTCCTGATTTAATTACATTCCAGGGCACTGGAAAACAAAAACAACAACAACTGAGAATGTGATTGCTGAACTTAGTCTGTAGTGAGAAATCATAGTAAATTGGAGGAATGTTTCTGAGCTGGAGATGGTCAAATGTTTTCCTACTTTGCACTTTAGAAATAAGTAAATATTCTGGTTTTCAAAAATGACATGGGTACAGATATATCAGATGGTTGAGCTTGGTGTGATAGATTCCTGGTAAAACTCTAGAATTAATTATTTAAGGATGTGTGTGTGTGTGTGTGTGTGTGTGTGTGTGTGTGTGTGTGTGTGTGTGTGTACTTACAGAGTGAGAGGGAGCTATCACAGGTTCATTCAGAACAAAACAAACCACACTAACCTTTTGACTGTTCCTAGTTTCCTGCCATTGGATATGCTTAAACAGATTGTATCACCACTTGTTGGGGCTATTGTAAAGGGAATTCCCCTTCATGGATGAGTCAGATCCTATGACTTCCCTTCCTGACCCTCAAATGTTAATTCTGAAATGAGACCACCTAAAATCATTGATCCTTTTTCCTAATAAATCTACCATATGATTATTTCTATGACTAGAATTATTGCTATGTGATCTTGAACATGTGACAATGGGTCTGGACCTCATTTTCTTCAAATATAAAGAGAATAACTTAGACTAGACAATCTTTAACCGCTCAGGCAGCTAGGTGACAGGATAGATAGAGAGCTGATCCTGGAGTCAGAAAGACCTGAGTTCAAATCCTGCCTCAGACACTGAATTAGCCATGTGATCCTAGGCAAGTCATTTTACCTGTCTGCCTCATTTTCCTTAACTGTAAAATGGGGATCATAATAGCACCTACCTCCAAGGGTTGTTGTGAGGATCAACTGAGATAATATTTACAAGGTGCTTAGCACAGGGCCTTGATTCTTGGCACTGTATTGTTTTAGACATCTCTGAAAGAAAAACAGATGTAACCTTGTACTTTTCATCTGTATTAACTGGACCTGATCTTTTTTCTTTGTCCTCCCCTTCTCTTCCTTATTTTTGCTTCTCTTGTTCTTTT
This sequence comes from Notamacropus eugenii, assembly GCF_028372415.1. NCBI lineage: Eukaryota > Metazoa > Chordata > Mammalia > Diprotodontia > Macropodidae > Notamacropus > Notamacropus eugenii. The sequence continues at coordinate 398,805,923 of NC_092872.1, forward strand.
GTATCCTATTCTTACTTTGCATTTGCTGAGCACTCACATCATGACTGACCAGCCTTGGAACAAGTGTTTTGATGGCAGTGGGAACAGAAAGTAGGGGGCAGAGACTGTTAACATGTCTGCCTCATTTTAGTGCTACCACCCCATATCTGGCAAAGGAGCAATTACATTGGTGATTTGGGGCTGCGTGAAATCTCATGGTTTATTTAGTGAAGAAGTTAATTTTTGGAATTGTTGGTCCTCATTAGGGAATGTTAGCACATTTCTGGACTGGTGTTCTGTGTTGCGCTTTTTATCACTCTTTTCATAGGTTAACACTCTGAGGTGGTCTGTCACTGGGACCTAAAAGGGCTTTGAAGAAAAATCAAAGTCAGTGCTAAAAGCAATAGGTCCTTTAATTTGGTGCATTTAAGGGAAGGCTTTGCAGCTTAACAGGAGACAGCCAAGGCTGGGATCACAGAGTGGGGAGACAAGAGCAACAAGGGGAGGACACTATGGCAGCATTCACCCATCAAACAGGAGCAGTAGTTGGCAACTCTAAAATTAGGTCAGCTTCCAACTCTCTCCCCCTGCCCCCAAATTGAGGAAGCAGCTGATACCTCCGAAGTGGAACAGGGAAGGAATACTACTAGAGATGTCACCAGAAAGCTTTGGGGACACTGGAATGTAAGACATTCGAGGGTACAAACTATATGACTTCTGAGTTTTTATCCATAGCATTTAGTACAGTTTGTGGCACATAGGTACATTGGTTAATTGATCACTTGTGTTTTATAAATAGGGAGGGGTCTCACGCAAAAGCATCTGATTGGTTTCCCATGTCTGAGGTCACAGGCATGGAAGTTTTGATCCTATGTATTTTCTAGCATGGAAGGTTCCTAGCAGATTCCAGAAGAGGAAGGAGGTACAGCAGAATGCAGGCATGGTTAGGGTGAAGACAGCCATTGTGAAAAAGGCTGGGTCTCCAAAAACAGTTCTTGCTGGGGTGTTTTTCTCTGAGCTACAGCATAGTTCTAGAAGACTGACTCTTATAGTTTAACATCTTTACCTTGCTTAGGAGTGGAGAACAGGCACACTGACTCAAGTGTTGGGCACTGTAGCAATTGTATTATACCACTTTTACTAAACATATAACCAACCATCTTGTGCCCTAAAAAGAAGAGACCTATAGTTAGTAGCTGGTGTAGCTCCTGGAGAACATTTTAAGAAAAGATAGTTTTCAAAGGAGTGACAAATATTTTTGAAAAGGCTTCCATACAGTATGTAGGGAAAGTGACAGAACAGAGACCCAAGATTTTTACTTATAACTCTTCTGAAGACAACCATGTGATCTGGCCTTGTAGCACACCAAGGTGAGCATTCATTCCTTCCACCAAGGGGACCATAGAAACAGTAATCCTAATGATTTTGTAGAAATCCTCCTGAATCTTCTAAATGAAGCAGGTTTTCTTTGGAGGTATATAGATAATAATCCCTATTCTCTGCTTACTTGTACAATGAAGGGCTTAATTTCTTCTTACCCTAAATCTTCCAAGCATGTATTTAAGAGAGAGAGGGCAAGAAATACAGAATCTTCAAGCACCAAGTAACTGATTATAGTCTCAAGGAGTTTCACCACTTTGGGAAAAAATGGAGTGGGTGCCTTGGGAAATCCAATTTCTCCATCTTACCTGTGCAGCAATAGACAACTCCTTAAATAGGAAAAATAGAAACATTAAAAATTAGACCTAAAAGGGAGCCTTAAAAACCATCTAGTCCCCTCCCTCATTTTTGTTGTTCAGTCTAGTGTGACTTTTTATGACCCTGTTTAAGAATTTCTTAGCAAAGATACTGTAGTGGTTTGCCATTTTCTTCTCCAGCTCATTTTACAGATGAGGAAACTAAGGCAAATAGAGTGAAGTGACTTGCCTAGGGGTCACACAGCTAGTAAGAGTCTGAGGCCAGATTTGAAGTCAGGCATATGAGCCCTGTTGATTCCAGGACCCTGAGCTCTATCCACTGTGCCCACGGAGGGGAAATGCCTTGCCTGAAGTTAACACAGTTCATCTTGGCCTTAGCAAGGACTAGACCTTCAGGTCTATTAACAGCCAAGGGCTTTTCCCATTCTCTCACAAAAAGATACAGCTGGGTCCTGCGTGCTTCAGACTTGCTGAGTGTGGCAGCTCTCACTGCCTTTCATCGATTGCTGTGCCCTTGTGCTGCAGTTCCGTGCCTGGTGATGAATTGCTTCTGCCGTCGTCGGGGTACCTGTGGCAGGAGTGGCAATCTCCCCACAAACCTGGTAGCCAAGTAATAGTTGTCCCTCCCGAGCTTAGAATACAATGACCTGCTACACCCCGTAAAGTACTGCTTTCCACCCTCATCCACAGATTCTTATTGTTTGCTGTTCCAGGTCCTTAGTTGAGACATAATCTCGAGTTATAAAGTGACACAGCAGAAGCGTGTTTGAGCATTATTTCCCTGCCTGCAGTATAGTCTGCTGGCAATGTCTAATAACTAATCTCTTGTGACTGTATATCTCCCCCCCCTTAAAAATGCTGTTGTTTACAGCAAATAGTTTCTGTGTCGGTGTAAGAACTTGATACAGATGCTACTGAAATCGAATCCCCCAGGATGATTAGCAGAAGCACAGGTTCCCGAAACGTTTGATTAACAAGGTACTGGTCCGGGAGTCTGTAGCTTTGCTAGCTGAATACCAAAAGCCCCGGCTCCAGTCGTCTTTGTTTTGTTCTGCATACATTCTTCCCATTTTCATTTACAGCCTCTTTGCCCAAGAAATCGACTCCCTGAATTGGTGATGACTTTCCAAATCCATATTTCTTTGCCTTTCCAGTTATTGCGTTCTTTTCATTTACCCAGTCACATCGGGTTATGGAAACACAAAGGCAGCAACATGACCAAATAAATGTGATCTCCGAAATTTAAGGCAATTTGCATTTCAGTATAACACAGTGGCTTCTGCAGCATATTGAATGAAGCCTGGGAAATATTTCAAATCCAACCCTGATATAATGCCACGCTCCGCCGGCTCTTGGATTGTCGTATCAGCTGATGTTTCTTCGTGGGATGCACTTCCCTTCTGAATCTCTTTTCCTGCCTTTTCATTGCTTTATGCCCCACAACTTTCCCTTCCATTTTATTTATCTTCCAAGTATTCTTCAGAATTAGCTTTCAGGTTTTGTTTTGTTTTTTTCTTTTGCAAGACTGATGCTATAGATGTGCCTTTTCTCTTACTTATTTCAAGTTCTCCTTGTCCTTTGTGGAGTTCAGGATGGCTTGATCCAGGATGACCCAATTATGTAGTCTATCCCCTCCATTCAAGGGGTTCCCAAAACTACGTATCTATTAATGATCTCTCAAAGAAAAAAAATCACCCTCGACCTGTACTCCAGCTTGAAGTCCATGTCTACCTCAGAGTTCCGTCATCCATTCAAAATCAGTATGTTAAAAACTGGCAGAATGGGAAGAGTATTAGATTTCAAGTTAAAGGGTGTAGGTAGTAATTCCTGTTCTACTACTTTATGGCTTTGGCAAAGGGAATAAGCATTTGTATGGTACCTACTGTGTATCAGGCACTATGCTAAGTCATTTACAAAGATTCTTTTATTTGATTTTCACAGTAGCCCTGCAAGGTAGGTACTATTATTGTCCCCACTTTATAGTTAAGGAAACTGAGACAAACAGAAATTAAGTTAATTAACTTATCTGAGGCCTGATTTGAACCCATGTCTTCCTAACTCCAGACCCAGCACTCTGTCCAAAGTTAGGTGACTTGTGGGATTTATTGCCTTTCTAACCATGGTCAAGTCACTTAAGTTCCCTAGGCCTCAGTTTCATCAATTGTAAAATAAGAGGATAGGACTAGATAGCCTCTGATGCCTCCAATAGCTCTAGATCTGGGATCAAAAGTACATACAAGGAAGTATGGTAAGCACACAGTTTCCTTCACCAAGGACAGTTGTTTCTTCTTTCAAAATGTCTCTTGGACTCACCATTTCCTCTCAATATCTTCTTGTTGGATGAGTGCCATTACTTTAGTATAAGTCTCTACCAATTTAGACTCATATGTATCCTACATTTTCCTTCCAAACTGGTATTTCTGAAATAAGTTATCATGTCATCTTCCTCTTCAACAAACTACCTTGATTCTCTGCTTGTTCAGTGAGCATTCAACTCATTGAAACAACTTGAGTTCTTCTTGTAACTCTGCCCTTAATTTGTTAACTTATTTTAACTCTTGAAGTCTCATTTCCTTCCTCTTTAAAAGGATTAATTTAAATGATCTCTGATAGCTTTCCAACATTGGCATTCAGTGATTACATAATGCTGGCTAAAGGAGGCCTTTATACAAGTCATGGATGAAAATGCCAGGGCCTCCTGGGTATGTTACATTAAGTCCAAACACCTCTACTTGGCTTTCACGTCATTCCATCATTTGATCCTACTTTACCTCATTTCAATCTTGAACTAAAGAAGTAAAAACCAGTGTGGTGCGGGGGCTTGAGATTGCACCATCTGAACCCTGAAGGTAGCGGAGGTGTTAAACCTGAATAAGAAAAGATTTAAGGAACACACAATTTTCTTCAAGTATTTGAAGGGCTATCATATGAAAGGGCACCAGACTTGTTCTGAATGGACCCTGGGGACCAAATAATAAGCCACAGGTAGAAGACACCAAGAGGTAGATTTAAGTTTGATAAGAGAGAAAACTCTGTAAATGTTTAGAGTCATCCAAAAAGAGAATGGCTTCCCTTGGGAAGAAGACTTTTACCTTAACAGGATTCTTTAAGGAAAGAATAGATGAATACTTGTCAGGTATATTGGAGATGGAATTACTCTTTAGATATGGTTTGGATTAGATGGTCTCTAAAGAGCTTTCCTGCTCTAAGAAGTTATGATTCACTCTGTTTTCCAAGAATGCCAATATTTATAGAATCCTTTAGCCTCCATTTTGAAACAACATTCTAGAACTGGGTAAAAGCAGCTCTTGCCAAAATAAAGGCAGCCCTGGGTTCTGTGTGAAGCTAAGGTTCATTTGACTAAAGAGAGCTATGTGCACTGCAGCTGACTTTGGGAGATCTTGGCACTCTTTACATCTTTTTTCAGTCCATTTGGTACAATTCTCTTAGAAGAAGAGGTGGAGGCTTGACAATTAAGGTAGACAGGGGACCACTATTATTAGTCTCAAGAAAGACATTGTTAGTCTTGAGAAATCCAACCAAGGGAGGAAAACAAACCTAAAGCTGACACTGAGGCTTCCTTTAAAATCTTCCCTTTTCAGTCAATCCCAGTGTGAGCCACCTATATAATTTCTTCCTCTCTAGCTTATATCTTTGTGTTCATGTCATACACACTTTGCCTTCTGGGCCATTAAGGCACAAGACTCCAATTCTCAGCTTTCAATCATTTAACAGCCCAGTCCTTGCACTCAGCTCAACATTGAAGAAAAACACCTGGCTGCATTTTCTTTCTTAGCTTAAAAACTGAAAGCCAGCTTACTAGGGGATGGCCATAACAAGAGTTTAAAAGTCCAATAATTGTTGACTAATAGTACCTCAGTGGTAGTTCCGATATGCCAGTTAATGCATAATGTCTCACCACATGAAACCTGATCAAAAAGGCTTAAAGCTGCTCAGCCCCTACAGTTTGATGTGGCAAACATGTAGACTAAGGGCAGCAGAAAGAGAGGCAACATAGTCTTATGGATTGACAGATCTAAAAAAAAAAAATCACCATCAGAAAATATACTGTGCTAGAAAATGGCCTGGATGCTGAAGCCATAGCTAAGGTGAGCCAACCTGAGCTGACCACAAAACTAGCAAACCCCTCTCCTGGAAAAAAAAGAAGACTTTTTGCTTCTGTTTGGAAATCTTCCCATTAACAGAGCATAATATGCAACAGGAAACGTGCATTAATTTCATTAAGAAAAAAGGAATATTGTTTGAAATCAACCTCAGAAAGAATTAAGAGCTGTATCTATTTAAGAAAAATAAAGTACTGCTGTTGGTAGGATGAAAGAGGAATACACTTAAATTGTTGCCTCTTTCAGCTTGAAATTTTTTTTTGAGAGCCAGAGTAATGAAGATAGCCATACTTTGCTTTAAAAAACCTAATTAGTAGGTCTGTTAAATTACCTGGACCTAAAAAGTGATTGTTGACCTTGTCAGTCAGTGAATCAACAAGCTCTTATTTGTGTCAAGCACCTTTCTACTTAAAAATACCTTTTTGTGTGTATTTTAAATGCAAAATTCTTAGACTTTTTGTAGTCAGAAAATTTTAGAGCTTGAAGACACTTTGGATTACCTAGTACAGAGGTCAGTCAACTACAGCCCAAAGACCAAATCCAGCCTTCTCATCTGCTTTTTTTATAGCTCACAAGCTAAGAATTTTTTTTACATGTTAAAATAAAGTTTTATTGTATTTAAAATTTAGTCCCATCCTTCATTTTTACAATGGGAGAAAATGAAGCAGAGAGAGGTTAAGGGATTTTCCCAAGATTTCCAGGCTCTGACAAGAACTAGCCTAATGACTTGAGGCAGGTCACTCAGGGTCTCAATTTCCTCATCTATAAAAGGGAGATTCTAATACCAGAATTTACTGTTTCATAGAGTTCTTTAGAGAAATGTGCTTTGTAAGCATAAGTGCTACAGAAATGTGGGCTGTTATTGTCAGAGTTCAGGGTTTCTTAGAAACTCAGTGACAGAGTGAATGGAGTGCTAGACTTGTGGTCAGGAACCTGTATTCAAATCCTGACCTACACTCTTGCCAGCTGTTTGACCTTGAGAAGTCCTTTGTCCTCTCAGGCTCAGTTTCTCCATCTGTAAAATGGCAACAATCACATCCTCTGTCTTACAGGGTGATTGCGTGGATCAGATGAAATAACAGAAGCAAAGTGCTTTTCATACCTTAAAATGTTATATAAACAAATGCTATCTATTATTATTATCTTTGGCTCTCTTCTTTATTTAAAAATTTAGAAGTTAATTGATTTGGAAGTCTAAAGGAACAAAATCTATCTTCCTCTAGATATCATCACCTGTTTGTTTTCAGATTTTATCTTAATTACTAAGAGTCCTGATAGTTCTCTCCACCCCCCCCCCCCCTTAATAGAGTTTGGGCACAGTGTCTGGCAATGTTTGGTATGCCAGTAGAGCATTGCAATGGTGTCAATCTGGAAGGTAGAGAGGTTAGGGGCTCCTCCTTCCTAGTGGGCTGCTTGGGAACAGAAGAGAAGACAAGAGAAGGGCAATATCTTTCCTCATGGGCCTCACCCCAATGACAGGCAAGAGCGCCTGCAAATCCTTTTCTTTTCAGAACCAGAGCAGGGCAGGCATGCCCCCTTATCTGAGAACAGAACAAGGAGACCTTCCTAGCAATGAATAAGCTACAGGATTCATGCAGGGGATGAGGGAGAGACTAAATGATTCAGAAGTGACAGACCCTCCTATAAGACAGAGTTGGAGTTCAGAAAAATGCTATATTGTTTTAAAGACTTTGGGCTATTTCCCCCACCTATTTTCCTCCCAGAGAAGTCTGGACACGTTTTTATTTGGACGGTGCATTGTGACATTTTCTCTCATTTCCTCTACCTATTAATAGTGCTGGCTACCCCAGGTGTTCATTTTCAAGAAGCCCTAGAGAAGAGGGGTTTCTGGCAGCCTCTCTGCAGTTGACAGCTTCTAGGAAATGGCAGCTTTTAATTGATGTATTATGGGCACTGTGCTTTTACTCTCTTTTTTAAAAATCTGATGGGTTTAGCATTCTTTGGGGACCTATAGATTTTAATATGTCAATTATTACTCTTTTTATTGGAACAATGATGTTTGTACCTGACTGATAATCTTCTAGGCACTTAAAATTATTTTGTGTAATACTACTGATCAAAAGCTCTTTGAATAAACTCCTCAACTTAAGACAAGAAATAGTCAATAGTACCTTTGTAAGTCAGCAGATGATTTATCTTTATATAAATTTTGTACTGGTTATTTAGGTTCTAGATAGTAATTAAACTGAATTTAAATAAAATCAGAGTTGTAGATCTGGTAGACACTTTTGAGATCATGTAGTCCAATTCATTCATCTTAGACATGAGAACTTTGGGGATAGGTGGGGGGCAAATCAAGGGAAAATGTGCAACACCAAAGTTTTCTATTTAAAAATAGCTTTGACAGCAGCTCCATGATTGTTCGACCACATGTTTCAGGTAGAAAAGTGAAAATCCCTTGTCTATTGCTTCCACAAGGATTAGTTTCAGTAGGCAGGATGTTTTCCAAGCCAGAAACAATGCTTTCTGAAGGTTTCTTTTGAGTATCAGCAAGTTGCTACACAGCAATGCCAACATAGCCTGGGCCCAGAGGAAACACTTATCATGATGTAGGCATCTGTGAAGACATCAGCTTTCTTCTTTGGATTATTCATAATGGACATATTTAGAGAACATACAATCTCAGCTGTCCTAGTACTGTGGTATCTTGGTGGACTAAGAAAGAAGTAGGTACCTTTATGTGGGTATCATATAAAGTATGTGGGTACCATACTCATACACACACACACACACACATACACACACACACACACACTCAGATCCAAAATGAAAATTCTGATTCATATTAAAAGTTCCTAATTATCTCCCTAAAGACCAGGTTTAATGTACTTTGTATACAGTAAGTACTTAATAAATGCCTTTTTATTTTTAAAAAAAGCTCCTAGTATGGACATTATTTGCAAACTGTAACTCTGTTAACATTTCCTTTCATAGAAAATGATCTTCATACATACACTAGGGTTTCAACTGAGCATTTAATAAAATATCATTAAACTGATCTATTAATACATTTTCATGTATCATAGAGTAGAGCCCTACTGACATTTTCATGCTTACTCCAACACAAGCATGGCTTAGTCAGCAAATTGGAATTAAGCATCTACCATGTACATATCACAAAAGAAATAAAGACATGACTGCTGACCTGGAGGAGCTTATAATCATAGAAGGTTGACAAAAGTGGTAAATGAGTATCATTCCAAAGCTCTAACTCCTATGGCATGAACCCGGAGTGCAATAAATGTTTGACCTTCAATAATCTTTTATCTCTTTAGAGGTGAATCATAGCATTGACTAAGAAGCCTTTTATAACTCATATGGGATATCTTTATTACACTAATATAGACAACTCAGTTGTTGTTTGGTTTGTGTTGTATTATTTCAATTTGTATCATTGGTGCTAAATGATAACATGGGTAGATAGAGTTCGTTTGAAATGGTTGATGCCAAGAAAGTTCTATAGTAGATATTGTTACCATGTGGGTATCATTGGAATCAAGTGTCTTCTGTCTCATACATTTAATTAGTCTATCTGTTTGGTTAACCCTTTCTTGACAATAGTCTATTCTCTAGTAATATACCTTAAATAATTGAAGTGACAGATTTTTATAGACTGATATAGAACTGATTAGACTTTTTACAACCCAAGTAGACTTTTCTTAAAATGCAAACTGCTTTTGTTTGTGTGTTATTGAAGGGGAAAAAATTCTCTCCACCCATCAGAAGGGTAACCTGCACTGACAGTCCTCCTCTTTCTCTGCCAAAGTGAGTGATATCCCATCTTACATTAGCTTAAACCGAAAGAGTCATTTTCATTCTAAGTACCTATTTATGCTCCACTATAACTTTCTTAAAGATATGCCTTTGGGGTGGTAATATCTCATGCTTATTCTCAGCTGAAATGTGAATACTTTTGCTAACTTTCAGGAACATTGATTGGACCATTTCTAAGTCATTTTAAGCAGTTTTCCTTTGGGGAAGAAAAAAAGCCATCACTTTGCATTGAAGAAAATGAAATTGGTTTAGTTTTTTTGGTATTTGCCATGAATTTGGCCTTCAGTATGGACAAGAACCTATGACCTTTAAAAAAAATTTATGAGCTAGGAAAGCGACAGGCAATCTTATTCATGTAGGCCCCTTAGACAGAATTAACTTTTCCTATTCTTACCTTTCTTGGGGCCTAAAGGGATACTCTGTTTTACATCGGTACTTTCTCCCTGGTCTTAATGCAAGCTCTGTTTACCCTCAAGTCTTTGAGCAGTCCCTTGTGAAGTGTCCCTGGCCAATTCTGGTTTCTTGTAGGCTGCCAGAAAGCTGCAGTTACTTCCTCTTTATCCATTTTCCTTTAAAGTTTTCTAGGATGAAAGTCTAGTTTTAGCTTCTTTAATCCCCCACACTCTATCAAATTTGCTTTTAAAAAAGCTAATCCCCTTTTACCACTGCCTTCTAAAGAGACATCCATATTCATTCCACTAGCTTATGGTCATTAGCACAAGTCTGCCATATCTATCTCTCTCATGCTTTGTTCATTTATTTTTTTGCTGGTAAGAAGTAGATATAAAATGGCTTCTTCGTTGGTCAAATTATTTTATGGTATGGAATGTAAGGTCTTTTCCATAATTATGTTAATTTTCAACGATCCATTTTTCCCAGAGGTTGATGCACAAAGAAATTCAAATTTACAAAGCCTACTGGTCTCTCACTAATAAAAATAATTTATATTATATGGCTACACAACCTCTTTTTAGATGAAGGCTTTTTTAATATTTTTTATCTTTACCCCATGGCTGGGATAGTTGAGGAATATTATTTTCATGGTTTCAGTAAAGAAATTGAGTTGCATATCAGGCTACCAATCCCAGTAGGTTCAGTAATTACCTAGAACTGAACAAGTAGTTACTTTTATGAACTCAGGTGACTCACTTTATACCTGCCCAATTTAAGGCTGTATATGTGTAATCTCAGAACATTTCCCATGGAAAGGAAACAGTCACAAAGTCTTGTCGTTTTTATTGTTCAGTCATTTCAATTGTGTCTGAGTCTGTGACCCCATTTTCTTGGCCAAGATATGGGAGTGGTTTGCCATTTCCTTCTCCAACTCATTTGACAGATGAGGAAACTGAGGCAAACAGGGTTAAGTGACTTGCCCAGGATCACACAGCTAGTAAGTTTCTAAGGTCAGATTCTTCTCATCTTCCTAAAGCTCTATGCTGTGAACCACAGTGTCATCATGAAGTGACTCAGTTTCTATTTGATTTGATTCAGCCTATGGTTTCAGCCATGGCAGAGGTCACTCTTTCTGTCATTTTCTTTTCTCTATCTTCATCTCGATTTGTGAAAGTATTACCTGATTGATCAGTGATCAGCTCTTCTAGGTTATAATTAATTTTAGATAGAGAAGGCTATGCAAATATAATACTATAAAATCGTGATCCTTCTGTTCCATTGTATTCCACCTTCATTCTCCAGTCACACTTTTGCCTTGAGCAAAGGTTTTTAACCTGAGTCCATAAACTTTTTGTCTAGATAGATAAATGATGAATAGATAAAAGGATATTTATAGATGATAGATATAGGTATATAGATGTAAAGATAGAGATTGAGATATATTGATGATAAAGAAAGATCAATCTATTTAGAGAGATTAAATTATATATATGTAACTGTAACTAAGTACAATTGGTTTCTTCTGTAATTCTATGTATTGTAATTTATGTATTTAAAAACATGATTCTTAGAAGGGTACCACTGGCTTCACCAGACTGCCCAAGGAGTCCATAACATACCCAAAAAAGATTAAGACCTAGATAATCTTACGGAGTTCTTTAAAATTTTGTTTCCCTTGGTTTTGGAAAAACCTGGGGAGACTTGTGTGAACTGATATATAGTGAAAGGAGCAGAACCAGGAGAACATTGTAGGTAGTAATAGCAATATTGTATGATGATTAACCCTGTATGATCAATACAATGATCCAAGACAATTCTGAAAGAATTATACTGAGAAATGGCCTCCATCTCTAAAGAGAGGACTAATGGAGCCTCAGTAAAGACTGAAGCATAATTTTTTAAACTTTATTTTTCCTGTCTTTTTTTTTTGCAATATCGTTAACGCAGAAATAGTTTTTTTTATGATTTCATATATATAACTGATGTCACATTTCTTGCTTTCTCAATAGGTGGGAGAGGGGCAGGAGGAAGGGAGAAAATTCAAAACTTTTAATTATTTTTTTAAAATGATAAATTAGAAAAAAATAATTTTTTCCCTGTTTATGCTCTGCAACAAATGTTGGCCTATAAGCTACAATTAGCTTTGGTCTTTTTGCTTATATTTATCATGAGTGTCATCAGGCTAGGAGACTAATAGTCCCCTAAAATGGTGCTTTTTATTGCCTTGTGGCAAAAGAAAAAACTGATTCCATCCTGACTTCTTTATTTATTTCACCTCAGAGAACCTACAATTCCTTGTTCCACAGAGCAGTAAATTCTATCTTCTTGCTTCACATATAGCAAATATTTTTCTTTGTGAACCTATGAATTGAAAAAAAAATTATTCCAAAGAATATGGGATCTATGGGATTGCCAAAAGGATTTATGATTGAACAATAATGTTAAGAACCCTTTATTTACACTAAGAAAATGTCAATATTGATATGCTTCGTGACTGTGTCAATTTGTTGTTCATTGCACAAGGATATCACATGTGGAGTGCCAACAGTTAAAGTAATGATTTTATTCTAAAAGTTGTGATTCTTAACACCCTCTCCCCTTCTCTTATCCCCTATCATCATCTCTAAACAGATGTCAAAAGTCAGTACAGGACTGAAAGCTGAAACTTTTTGTTCTTTGTTGCCCAGGTTACCAAGGCCAAAAAGTTCTCATGAGGCGATCAGACTCCTAGGTATTGTTGGGCTGATATTGAGCCACTCCACACTTAGCAAGGCTGGTCTTAGGACTGCAGATACAGCTTGTTTCTGGGATCACACTTAAATAAAGTCAGGCTTAGCTCCATACCAAACATAAGGCATCAGTGTGGCCTATGGTAGAGTAAATATAATGAAGGAAGAATACAGAAGCGGGGTGGAACCTGTGAAGACTGTCAGGAGTTTTAAAGCTCAGAATGTGCCAAAGTTTGTCATAAATGATAGGAAAAAGGGGGCTTCCTAGATTGTGGGGAGGAAAGTAAGCAGCATCAGTTAAGAGATGGGATTTATGATCAAAATGGATTAAATGGTGTCAACTGACAATAGAAAGAAGCCTGAGGTATTCAGTTCTCATTTTGCTTCTATCTCCTTTGCCAGTGAGAATGGTCTTTACTTAGCAAAGAACATAATAGTTATAACTAATAGGCAGTAAAAACTTTATACATACACAGACATACACACATATGTGATTATCATATATGCATACATGTGTGTATATATATGTGTGGAAATAGTTGAAGAGAACATCTGGCTGCCCATGAATTCAAGTTAACCAGCTACATGGAGCAGTGGATAAAATATTGAGTCTGGAGTCAGGAATACTTGAATTCAGATTTAGCCCCAAACATTTACTTAGCTGGGTGACCTTGGACAAGTCATCTGACTGCTGTCTCCTTCAATTTCCTCATCTGTAAAATGGAACTGATATAATAACAGCACCCACCTCCCAGCGTTGCTGAGAGGATAAAATGGTATAATGTTTGCATAATGCTTAGCAAATCTTAAAAGCTATATAAATGATAGATATCATTACTATTCTCTGGTACTGAAAGACAGGATAGTTGTAATTTTTGAATTGCCATCAGTGATGTTTGAAAGGTCATGGAGAACAAGGGAAGTGCTACAGGACTATTCAATAACTGAGTTGATATCTTATTCTCCTATGAAAACATTGATACATTTACATGTATGTGTATATATGTATATATGTACACACATATATACATATATAACCATATATAAAATATATGTGTGTATTTTAGAAGTAGAAAATAGAATCTGAAAATTATTGACTACTGAGTTTGACTTTGACTTACAGTGAAATTCTAGAACACAGTATTATAATTAGTTTATGAAATACCTCACCAATGTGTGGCTTATATAGTATGTGCTTCTTAAGGGCAGGGGCTGTCTCATGTTGTATTTTTATCCTCAGGGTCTAGCACACTGCCTACCTTATAGTAGGTGCTTAATAAATGTATGTTTAAATTTATTCCTGACTTCTTGTAGGGAGGGTAGCCTCATTATCTGAGTATCCTAAAAACTAGCCTAGTCTTCTTGTACCAGATTTCCTAACCCAAGTCAATGATGGGTTAGCAAGTATGGGCATCTATTAATCAACATTTATTGAACACCTAACATGTTCTAGGTGTGAGGGATACAAAACACAAATGAAACAGTCCCTGGCCTCAAGAAACTTATAATCTATCTACAATCCAAAGTAACACTGGTAGACTGAAAAAAAAATTGCTATGTGGTGATTGAGCAATACCCAGTTCCATTCTGGAATGTTTTATTCCTATATTCTACTCTGTTTTCTTTCCAAAAGAACTTGAAACACTACTGTGATTATAAATTTTATTGCTTTTATTTAGGAATTTGCAGAAGCTCCCAGTAACCATGAATTGGTTAATGAAACTAATTCTCAGAGTTGATATTCTCATGGTCGCTGACTTACTGCGTAATTCTGAGCCCTGTCCTCTTCTTGCTGGAATGTGCCCATTCTTGTTGCTACAGCACTTTCTAAAGTTCTGAGTATGATTATAAAGAGAATGAGTCCAGGTGTGCCACATTTGTGGTGACCTGACATTTTGTGTAGGATCAGTTGATGTACAGTAGCTGTAGTTAGTTAATCAAGGGTAGCAGCCCATGTCCTCCCTAAAACAGGGCACTGAGGTAACAAACTTCCTCTTTTGATCTTATCTTTATGCTTCTGGGAACCTTTTTATATATTAAACTCATTAACCAAAGCAAACAGCCTGTCATTAAAGTATACTTTGCAGGCCAGCCTTTTTATCAGAACCGTGTGGGTGGTTTCCCCTGGCATTAGAGTCACTTCACCTAGTGAGATTCACCTAGGGTGATTTGTCATTTATGAAGGAGAAGGCATCGAGTGCTTTAGAGCTGAGGTTATTTGGAAAGCTTCTGAAAAGCAGAGCAGGCCTATGCTTCTTTGTGTGACTTATTTGTATGTCATTGGGCTATTTATGGCAGCTTCATGGTTTGGTTTTTAACCTTATTGGAACAAATAGTCCAAATGCGCAAGAGTCAAAGATGACCTTGATGGCTGTTATGAATGGAATAGCAAATTGCCCATGCATGAAGGATGAGGTGCAGCCCTTAACCTGAGAAAGCACAACTCCACCCTCAGAGGTCTAGTGTCTAATGCCTAACATGGCACTTTGCACATCACTGGTGCTCTTTTTAGGTGTGAGGAGTTAAATGAATTTTCTTCCTTAAAAGGAAACCTTGAATTTATTATGTTCATTTTTTTTTGTATCTTTGTAAACTCAGCATGACACATAGTAGGTACTTTGTAAACACAATGGATGGCACATAGTAGGGGCTTAATAAGTGTTGCTGATTGATAGGAAGATGTTTTGCTTAAATTCCTCTATGTGACAGAAATCTCTCCTCCATCCATCTTCACTATAATATTTCAAGTTCTTCCAAGGAACTTGATTCATTAATGCATGCATGAATTCATCAAATATGCATTGAATGCCTGTCTTCCACACAATATCAACTCCTCTGGGGGATTAAAGTAAAAGACAAGATTTCTCTCTTTTGGAATATTATGGTTTCATATGGAAGATGAGACCAATAGACAAATAAATAGAAATACACAATTAAGACCAATGCACAAATAATGCATGTCCTCT
Source organism: Notamacropus eugenii (assembly GCF_028372415.1). NCBI lineage: Eukaryota > Metazoa > Chordata > Mammalia > Diprotodontia > Macropodidae > Notamacropus > Notamacropus eugenii. Next base: position 398,821,606 of record NC_092872.1, read on the forward strand.
TATATGTTCCCATTAAGGGCTCCACCCTTAAATGTTAAGTGGGTGCCTGGGCAGTATTTGTTATATTTTGTTCTTAGCCCTTTTCCAGCCATGCACTTCTTGAATGGTAAACCTTATATCACTTTTTGCATGCAAGTTGCCACTGGTCCCAGTCAATCCCAGACCCACCATCCATCTCTCCATTGCCCCTTGAGTCATTCTAAATTTTGATTCTCCAGAGATTGTGATGTTCATTGATTGGCAGCCATACAACATGATGGTATAATCATCGTGAAAACCTTTCTTTCTATTAATAGTAAAAGAATATCAATTTGGCCAGTTGGGTAGTTGACCAGCTATTAGAAAATCAGCTTTGGATGGAAATTCTGTGTTTATAGACAGAATGCTGTCTCTCTGTCTCCTAGTTATCCTTCCTCTACTCAAATTTAGAAAATTTTAGAGGGATTTTTAGAGGGAATTGTATATTCTTGAACCACTATACTCAAAACGGATTGATGCTGCCCTATACAAGCATGCTACAGGGTTCTGCCCTTATCCTATTCAATCACTTTATTAAGGATTTAATAGAAAATAAAGCATGCTTACTACATCTTCAGAGGTCACAACACCAAGGAGGATAACCAATACTTGTATGATTGAATCAATATCCAAAAAGATCTTATCAGGCTGAAATGATGAACTAAAGCAAGATGAAAAAATAGCATTTGTATGCTGCTTTAAGGTTTTGCGAAAGACTTTATATAGATTATCTCATATGATCCTCATAACAACCCTGGGAAGTAGGTATTATTTTTGAATCCATCTTACAGATGAAGAATCTGGCACTGAAATAAATTAAGCAACTTGCCCAAAGTCACACAGCTACTAAGTGTATATGGTAGGATTTGAATTTGGGTCTTTCTGTTTCTAGGTCCAACAATCTATCCACTGTATCACCTAGTTGCCCCCAAATACTTAAGTTTAAGAAATCAATTATATGAGTATAAGATGGAAGAGATCCAGTTGATAACAGTTGGTGGGAAAAGACTTAAGTGTATTAGTTGATCTAAAGTTTAGTGTGAATGAACACTGAGAAATGGCTTGGCCAAAAGAACCAAATGGATAGAGCCCTGGACCTAGAGACTCTAGCCTCAGACATTTGCTAGCTGTATGACCTTGGTCAAATCACTTAACCCTGCTTGCCTCAGTTTCCTCATCTATAAAATGAGCTGGAGGAGGAAATGGCAAACTACTTCAGTATCTTCACCAAGAAAACCCCAAAAAGGGTCAAGAAGAGTCAGATACAATTGAAACAACTAAACAACAACAAAAAAGCCAATGAAATTAAGGGGATTAGTAGTAGCCTTACTACATGATATACTGCCTGAATCATATCCATGTTCCATTCCAAAGGCCTCATTTGAAGATATTCTTAAACTTGAGTGTTTTTGAAATTGCATGATCAGGACTATGGAATGAAGTGAAGATACTTGGCCTAGGGAAGAATTGGGTGGGGACAAAGGAATTTAAGGTTATTTTTCTAAGAGGTATCATGTGCCAGGGGACCTAAAACTTCTTTTCATAGAGGCCATAAAATCTTAAATCTGAAAGGTACCTCAGACATCATCTAGTTCAACTGCCACATTGTATGGTTTAATCCATTGAGAGCCCAAGAGGTTAAGTGATCTACCTGATCACGGTAAGTTAGAGGTGAAGCTGAGACTCAAATCCGTTGTCCTTTGATTCCAAATCCAGCATTCATTCTGTGAGCACCACATCCTCCGACTCCCAGTCCAACGAAGGCACTTCTACCTATTGATGGAAGTTGTGTGACATCAACATTGTAGTTCAATTGAGGAAAGACTTTTCCAGCACTAACAATGGCCAAGAATGAATTTGAGCTGCCTCGTGAACTGGAAGCATTGCAGTGGAGGCTGAGGGACTGTCAGAGATGTCACAGAGGAGATCCCAGAAGTCGGTAGCCACTTTGCTGTGAGCATGGGAAGGTTTGTGTCCCCGGCTGCTGCTGGCAGAGCTTGCTGCTGTTTTTGGCTTGGCATTCTTTTATCACACACTGCATGGTGCCTTGGTTCAAAAAGAACTAGGCTGCCCCCTTTTTAGCACGATGCTGCTTTAGGCCCAATTGATCTCTTAGCTGCAGTGAGGTCTCAGCATTCCACAGCTTTGCTGAGTTAGTTGAAGTTGTGATACAGTGTGTCTGAGAAGTGTTTCTCAGCCTGCTCTTCTTAGTCTCAGTTCTGCTTCAGCTGGCTGGCAATACAATGTAACATGTCCCAGAAATGCTAAGATGTCCTAAAACACCTCAGGAAAAAAATGCTACCTGCCAAACATTTTTGCTTAAGAATAATGGCCTTCATTCTCCACATGATTGGCAGCTGTTGATCTCCTCCTATCTGGTGGCTGCATCTTGTGTGAATATTTTGAGAGATGCCTTGTTTTTCCATTGCCCTTATGTACCTCAGAGATCATGGAGAAAGCCATATTTCAAACTTTCAAAGACATATACTCTGGTAACTGACCAGAAATCTGGCTACAAATATAAAGGTGCTCTAGAATAATTTGACAACAGGTTCCTAAAATGTAAGCATGACAAACTGTCCATCACATTCTATCATTCTGAATTTCAGTGCTTGTTTTGCTTCAGGGAAGATCATATTTGAACATTTTATAGCATCCATCAACAAAAGTCTGCATAGAGATTCAGATAGGAGTTTTCAACCCCCTGAAACCAATTACTTCCACTTAAATAATGGAAATGCCAATGTGTGAATATTTTAGTAAATAAGGAAGGACTTTTAGAAGATTAAATACACAAGATGATGGCACGGGATCACCAACAAAAATTGTGTACAAAGTCTTTTTAAGAGATATTTTTGAAAGTCTGTGTAAAACAGTGTTAACCTAGAGAGATGCAGAAATGTCAGACACATTACATGTGCAGGCCGTGCGCTTGGCATTTGGCTGCCAGCGGGGGAGTCCTCCTCCCACAACTAATTCCTCAGGAACCTCATGCTGAGTCTGTCTACAGGGAAGGGAAAAAAAGGTGGGGGGAGAGGGGAGAGCACATATTGCCTATTATGTTTTTTCCTCCCAGCTGGAGAAGGACTCAGCTGTGTCAGACTGGGTGTGCTGGAGATTTTTCTGTAGTTCAGGGAAAAAAGAGAAAAGAAGAAAATCCAATCTCCAACCTGGGCCAATGGTAAGCCAGGCTATAGAGCTCATTCCCATTAACGGCACAATTGAGTCAAAGCCAAAGTATTTCATAGAGAGGCAAATTAAAACCTCACCTTGGCCTTCAAGTTTTCTCCATGCAATTTTGTGATGGATTCTTTAGGTAAGAGTGACAGGTTGGCATGCATGGTGGCTCTTTACAACTACAGGGGAATTGGCTGTGGTGTTTTTAACCCCTTGATGGGCATCTTGAGAAAGGTGGTCACTGTGGATATGAGATTTCAGGATTCTCCAAGTGCTGTTGTTAACACATAGTTTTTTCAGTTCTCTTTGCCCTCAAAATATTTATGTTTTGGACTCCATCTTAGTCAGAGCACTCTGTAATGTTGGATGTGTTTAGCTGTGGGCTCTACAATTTAAGAAGAATATTTATAAGCTAGGGATGTTCGGAGAAGGTCAAACAGGACGATGAAGTGCCTCAAGGCCATATCATATGAAGAACTGTTGAAATTAGCTTAGAGAAGACTGGGAGGGAGGGGGGAGGAGATGATAGCAGTTTTTGAGTTTTTAAATATTTAAAGTGCTACTATTTGGAAGAGGGGATAGATTTGACCCAGACAGAAGAACTAAAACGTAAAGTACTTGAGGTCCTGGGCTGTTTTGTTTTTGTTTTTGTATCACAACACCTGGCACTTAGTAGGAGTGTAACAATTCCTTTTGAATTGACTGGAAGTTGCAGAGAGGCAAATTTAGGTTAGATATCAGAAAAAAAAAAAACTAGATGGCTCAGTGAATAGAGCAGCAGGCCTGGAAGGAAGAGCCATCTTCATGAATTCAAATATGGCCTCAGACACTTACTGTGTTATCCGAAATAACCCAATAACAACCGAATACCAGCAAGAAAAATTTCTTAACAGTTTTGTTCATTTGCTTTTCAGTCTTGTCTGACCTTTTGTGACCCCACGGGATTTTTTTTAGGCAAAGAAACTGGAGTAGTTTACCATTTCTTTCCCCAGCTCCTTTTACAGATGAGAAAACTGAGGCAAACAGGGTTAAGTGATTTATTTGCCGTGAGTCACACAGCTAATCAGTGACTGAGGCCAGATTTGAACTCAGGAAGATGGGTCTTTCTTGACTGCAGGGCCCACATCCTATCCACTGTGCCACTTAGCTCTCTCTTCCTTAACAATTAGAACCATCCAAAAGTGGAATGAGTTGCCTTAAGTTTTGGGGGGCTCCCATTATCAGAGTTCTCCAGAGACTGGATAGCCACATGTCAGAGGCCTTAGAGTCTGGATTCTTTTTGTGTGTATTTTACACTAGATGATGTCTGAGTTACCTTTCAGCTCAGATTCTAGGATAATCACTAATTCTAGTTATGCTTTTATTTCTGAAGTTTTCTCAGAGATAAACTCATTGGTATACTATAGGAAAAGGGACTTAGATTTGTGATTTCATTGGTATAGAAAAAAACATTGTGCTGTAATGGAAAGAGAATATTGAAAACCTTATAGAGTCCCACCTCTGACTCAAGCTGCTGATAAGACCTCCTTCATGTTCTAGGCCAGAAGCATCCAACACTTCCTTCCACCCCATCACCTCTGAAACAGGCACAGTGTCAGGTGCCACTCCTGAGTGCTTCCCAAACTAGATAAAATGTAATTGGGAAATAGTTAACAATATAAAAATGCAATAAAACACAGATAACACTGCATTTTAAAATTAAGTCAAGAAGAGGCTGTCAGGGATCCTTATCTATGGACCAGTGGCCTTAGGTTTCATATGAATTTGACATGGATGCTTTAGGCAAACTCTCTAAGACAGGAAGTTCAGACCGATTGGTATATTACCAAAAAAGCTGTCGACGCAAATAGATAGAGAGTAGTAATGACAACTGTGAAGTCTCTTTAACTAGGATAACATTATGTTTCATAATAATAATAATGGCTGACATTTATATATCTATTTAACGTCTGCACAGCAATTTACATACATAATCATATTGGAGCCTCATAATGACCCCATTAGGAAGATACTACAGGATTATTATCCTCGTTTCATAGATGAAGCAACTGAAATCCAAAGAGAATATATGACTTTCCGGTAGTCATATAGCAGGTAAGTATTGGAGGTGGGGATTTGAACCCAGCACTTTCCAGGTTTTAATTCCACTACTCTTTTTTCCTATGCCACACTGTCTCTCATAAAGGCAATTTTAAAATAATTATCTGATCGTACCTGATACTGAGATACTATTTAAGGGGACTCTATCTTTTTCCATTTGAATTTTTTTTCTCCAGAGAATTCTTTGTGGTAGATATGCACTCTCTAATGAAAATGAATTATAGGTTTTAACCTTTATTAGACCTTTGTGTTAAGGCATCTTTAGAGGAGACAAAAAGGGAGGGAGAGAGACAAAATGATTAATTCCATGAACAAAACCTTCTTCAAAGTCTTGGTGAGTCTCATACTTAGTTCTGCTATTTCATCCCTGTCTGGGCACATAGAAAAGAGCCCCACAAAAATTCTCTATGTCTGCAAAGCTGGGAATTATAATGCCTGGCTTCTGGTACCTTATTTTCCTTAAAATTTTAATGTCAGTGATGGAAAATAAAAGGGCTTGCTTCAGTTTAACTGAAATATATAGATCACAAATACGTGTCTATTCCTCTGAGTTCCTTGCTACTTTTCTGTACTAAGTACTTTGTCCAATTTCACAGAAAACCCTAAAACTGTATTCTGTCCCACAAATTCTCTTCTGCTTCTATGAATCCTCCCCATGGCTCTGATACACAATGTATCCTAGTCCCAGTCCCAGAAGAAAGTGACCTCATAAATTAATTCACAGTGAGGTGTGAGATTAGTTCACACAACTGTATTAAGATTAGTTAGCTCTTAGACATGTATTTACATTTTACAAGAAGGTCTGTAAAAAGCAAAGTGGATTTCTGACTTTGGAATTTCAACTATTAAGGTACATGGATGGATGGAATACACATTTATTAAGCATATGCTATGTGCCAAGCACTGTGCTGAATGTTTTACAAATATTATCTCATTTGAGTTTCACAACAACCCTGGGAGGTAGGTGCCATTATGATCCCCAGTTAAAGAAGCTGAGGCAGCCAGATATTAAGTGACTTGCCCAGGCTCATGCAAGTGTTGGAGATAGGATTTGAACTCAGGTCTTCCTCAGTGCTCTATCCATGGCATCACCAAATTGCTTCATCAGTAGAGAAGCATGGGTAAAAGGAGCATGAACTGCAGAGAACCAAAACATAACAAGCAGAAGACTGTTTACCTCAGGAAGGCTTAGACATGGAATAGTCCCTGATTTTTAGGGAACTCATAGTATGACTTTGCTAATTTCCTAAGGAAGAAAGTGTTCTCTTTATAACCCCTTTCTTGTTGTCTGCTCCTCTAAGGCTAGTGCCAGAGCAGAAAATTACTCATTCTGAGCTTGCAGCCTTTGTAGCCCGTGGCTTACACACTCTTAAATGACCCTTCCAAAGGCCCAGGAACCTGTGGTAGCCTCAGCAGCACAACTCAAAGATTATTTAGATGCTTTTTAATGCCCATTTTGTAAATATCCTACCCAAAGACATGGCATTAGATGATCCTGAAAATCACAGACATTGCTGTAACTTAGCAGCTCCAAGTCCAGAGATAAAGAAAATAATTTTCTTTCACCTCAGACTTCCCCTCCCATACACTTATATTCACAGATGGATTTTTAAAAGCCATCCTTCTCAAACTTTAACAACTTTACTTTCCACCCTATAAGCAGGGAAAATCTTACTCAGCATGACTTCACATTTCCCCACATACCTGTACTTCCATCTCAGCAAGAGGCTGAAAAATGTTTTCTTCAAAATAAACTTCTCTCTGTCAACACCGTTTTCTACCTTGCGTGTCTTTCTCCTCTTTTCTCCTCCCCTAGCTCTACTTCCTGCCCAAGGCAGGTACTAAGTGTGTTTGTCCGTGCTTGCACACCAAAAAAAACCCAGCAATAAATTCCTTGACAGTTGCTTGAAGGCCTGGCTTCATGCCTTTGTCATCGGGTAGAAGGGCTTTAGTGACACATTAATAGCAATGTTGCATTTGAATCCTATGAGGCTAAGGCTTTCCCCTCCCTCTACTTTAGGAGTTGTGCAGAAACTTTCCCCTGAGGTTGTACAATTGGAGACTGAGTGACAGGGGCACATTCCTCTGAAACAAACCAACAAACAAAATCTAGTGATGCTAATGTAATCCTAGAATACAGATCATAGAAAATTTGAGCTAGAGTAGAGCTTGTAAAATCATTTGTACAACACCTTAATTTTGCAGATGAGGAGACTAAGGTCCATATTTGCCAAGTTACTTACTCAAGAATTCATAGTGACTGGTGAATGGGGAGCTGGTCTCCCAGAGAGCTCCCAGATCTCAGCTCCCTGATTCTTTCCATCATGTACTCATTAGCAGTCCCAGAGAGTAAAACCCTGACAAATGGTCTCCTAAGATACTTCCTTTATCATCCTAAGGATAAACTCAGTAGTTTAGGGATGATGATTCACAGAGGAGACAGGACAAACAGAATAGGAATGCAGACAGCTTTGTGATGGGCAAGCCTGGATGTGCTAGGAATAACTGAGCTCAGCCTGGGAGGGACTGACATAGCTTCATTCCAGCATAGTGAGTGGGTGTCAACAGTTAGTTGACCTGGGGGGGAGCAACATTAATTCTCTTCGCCAATAGATCTTACTGTTGAAGGGTTCGCTGGTAGCCTGGGAGCTTCTGCCTGAAAGTAATGAGGCAATATCTGGTTTTCAGGGGGTGCTGACAGTACCTGCCAGAAAAGTGGGTTTTTTTTTCAGATTTATGGTATGAAAGAAGATCAAGTTGCATTTGTTTGTTTTTGGGTTTTTTTGGTGGGGAGGGCAGGGAGAGTGTGAAGAGTTGGGGGAGGATAATATGTTTTTCAGATTTTTACCTTCTTCTTTGAATTTCAAGCAAACCTTCAGAAACCTAAAATAAAGAGAAGACAGGAAAGCTCTCCTCTTGATTGATCATTTCAAAGACTTAACCAAGTCACTCCCCCTCTCTGGGCCTCAATTTCTCCTTCTGCAAAATGAAGATGCTGGTCTAGATCAGGAGCTCCTGAAGTGGGTCCATGGATTTTTTGGAGTTTTTAAATATGTATTTCAATATAAATTATATCTTTGTTAACCTGTGTGTTATATATTTTAAAACATGATTCATAAGCTTCCTATGCCACAGGTATCCATGACACAGAAAAGGTTAAATCTGTGTGGTCCCTTCTACATATGACATTTAGTGTTGCTAGTGCCTGAGACTGGAGATAATAGAGTTTAGGAAATGATTTGATGAATGATATACTTCCTACATATACTTCAGGCAGGTAGGTGGCACAGTGGATAGAGCTCTGAGTCTAGAGTGAGGAAGACCTGAGTTCAAATTTGACCTCAGATACTAGCTTTGTGACCTTGGGCAAGTTACTTAATACTGTTTGCCTCAGTTTCTTCATCTGTCATGTGATCTGGAGAAGGAAATGGTAAACCACTCTGGCAATTTGCCAAGAAAACCACAAACAGACTCACAAGATAGTCAAACACAATTGAAATGACTCACCAACAATACTACCTATACAGAGATTTTTATTTTTAACCATACCTATAATTTCATCAATGCAGGGCAGGCGTGCACAAGCTGTGGCCTGCAGACCACTTGCATCCTGCCAAAGGATTTCCGGTAGCCCTCAAAAAATGTAAGGGAAAACATCTTACTGCTTATGGCATGGCCTGTGGGATGCAGGTTGTACAGACCTGGTATAGGGTATCCCTGGTGATGGCTGCCTGGAAGCAGTGAGAGGTTAAGCGGCTTCTCGGGCAGTGTCACATAACCAGTATGTGTCAAAACCAGGAGTTAAATCGAGGGGATCCTGACTCCAAGATGAGTTAGTTCTTCATCTACTTACCCCATCTTTCCTTTCAACAATCTTAGAATCATAGTATTAGAGCCAAAAGGAATCTCACAGGTCATCTAATCCAACACTCTCATTTTAATTTTTTTAAATAGTATTTTTCCCCACTTCTATGTAAAAACAAATTTTAACATTTAATTTTTTTAAATGTTGGATTCCAGATTCTCTCTCCCTCCTTTTTCTTCCACCCCCCTTTGAGAAAGTAAACAATATGATACAGGTTACACATGTGCAGTCATGGAAAATATATTTCCGTATTTGTGAAAGAAAAAGAAGAAAGAAAAAATGTAAGTGAAAAATAGTAGGCTTCAATCTGATTTCAGATTCTATCAGTTCTTTCTCTGGAGGTGGATAGCATTTTTCATCATGAATCCTTTGGAATTGTCTTAGATCACTGTATTGCTGAGAAGAGCTTAGTCATTCATAGCTGATCATCATACAATGCTGTTATTGTGTACATCTCTCCTGATTCTGCTCATTTCACTCTGTACCAGTTCATATCAGTTTTCCCAGGTTTTTCTGAAATCTGCCTGCTCATCATTTCTTTTAGTATTTTTCAGTCATTCCCCAGTTGATGGACATTCCCTTAATTTCTAATTTTTTTGCCACCACAAAAGGAGCTGCTATAAATAATGTTTGTGCAAATAGATCCTTTTCCCTTTTTAAAAAAATTTCTTTGGAATACAGTAGTGGTATGCACAGTTATATAGCCGTTGGGCATAGTTCCAAATTGCTCTTCGAAATGTTTAGATGAGTTCACAATTCCACCAATAATGCATTAGTGTCCCAATTTTCCCACATCCCTTCTAACATTTATCATTTTCCTTTTCTATCATATTAGCCAATCTGATAAGTGTGAAATGGCATCTCAGAGCTGTTCCAATTTGTTATTTCTGTAATCAGTACAGACCAACATTTCAAAATCAATTCAGAAAATTTTTATAATACAATAGTTTTTCTTCATCTGAAAATTGTTTGTTCATATCCTTTTGCCTTTTAGCAATTGGGGAATGACTTGTATTCTTACAAATTTGACTCAGTTCTCTATATATTTGAGAAATAAGACCTTTCTCAGAGATACTTGCTGTATTTTCCCCCAGTTTTCTGCTTTTCTTTGAACCCTGGCTGCATTATTTTTGTTTGTGTAAGAAGTTTTCAATTTAATCTAATCAAAATGATCAATTTTGCATCTAGTAATTCTCTCTATCTTTTGTTGGGTCATACATTCTTACTTATCAGTAGATCTGACAGGTAAATTATTCCATACTCACCTAGTCTGCCCATGGCATCTCCCTTTAAGTCTAAATCATGTACCCATTTTGACATTATCTTGATGTACAGTGTGAGGTATTGGTTTATAACTAGTGTCTACCAAATTGTTTTCCAGTTTTCCTAGTGGTTTTTCTCAAACGGTGAGCTCTTGTCCCCAAAGCTTGAATCTTTGCAACAACCTCACTTTAAGGATTAAGAAACTGAGGCCCAGGGTGATCAAGAGATTTACCCAAAGACTCATTGTTAGTTAAGTCTCAGAGAGAGGATTTAAACCCAGATTCTGTGACTGCAAAGCTAGCACTTTGTGTCACCATGGTTTTTATTGTTGATTTTTTCCCAACAGTATTGGTGGGTTTCTATTATTCAATTTCCACTGTTGTAACCAGTTAGTTTCCCCTCATGGCCAAAGGTACCACTTATGAGACACCCATTGTTAACCTTGTTGTCCATGGTCATGGGACATAGTGACTTTGTGAAGGACCTTTATCATATGTGACCCTTGAAGAATTTGGCTACATCTAGCTAGTAAGTACTGATGGCTTAGTCTTCACCAGTTGATATGTGATGGAACTTGAGTTTGGCTTAGTATCCATTTGGAGGAAACTGTGAAGTGATGACAGAGGACTTCTGACTTTCCTTAATCTGCCTTGTTTGTTTTTATTTCCAGAGAGAACCAATGCAAAAACAACAAAAATCTAAAAATAAAACCAACAACCAAAAAAAAAAAAAAACCCCAACAGGGCCCCTTTGGTTTATAACTATAGTTTTCACCCAGTTTGCAAGTATTTTAGACAGCTCTTAAGAGTGCCTGACATTCCCTGCTGTACTTAATATTATATTGCCATCCAATAACCATCTCTAATATGTTAGTACCAAGGGAAGGAATGAGTGGAGAGAACTCTCCCTTTCTGAGATCCCACACATTTGTCAGCACTGTTGATTGGGAACATTTCATAACCATTGAATCACTTACGAGCTTAAATGTTATCCTTCCACCAATGAGCTGTGAGTGTCATAGTAACTGGCTCACCTGCTGGAAAGAATTAAACAGATGCAGTCTCTGCCTGCTTGGAGTTAGCCTCAGGAACTTATTGTTCTCAATTTCCCGATTGCCTTTTGGATGGGGATTCAAAGTCACCGAGTGACTAATCCTGCAACTCGGAAGGACAAAACAAAACAAAACAACAAAAAACACACAGTAAGGTTCTTTGGCATCTTGCAAACAAGTTAGATACTGAGCTAGTTAGTTTTCTGGACAATGCAGCAACCCACCTCCTGGCAAGCATCCCAAACCTCTCTCATTCTACTCTTCAGAGTGGAAAAAGTTAGCTATAGGAAACCAATTGTTTTTCATCTGCACAAAGGATGAGAGGGTTTTTCGTTTTGCTGTTTGTTTTTTTTTTTTTTAGATAGGAGAAATGACATCAAGAATGGAGCATAGTGTAGAACCTCAGATGGTTCCTGTTGGAATAAGATGAAGATCTTGACCCCCACCCCACCCTCCACCATCAGCACCCTGGGGAGTTTTCAATGGGAAGTATATCAACAGAGGCAGTAGATAATCAGTGTATTAATCATAAGAGAATTTCCTAAGTGTAGAGAAACTTAGTCTTAAAGGATCAGATGGATAAGTAGCATTCATTAGTAGGCTAGAAATACCAATTTTGAAACCTTAAGTCACAGGAAGGAGAAGGGGTGACTGGATACTACACTAGGGTAGAAAGGGGAAAACATAACCTAAGTAGTAAAGCAATGGGGAGGGGTAAGAGAAAGAAACTGACTTTTTAGAACCCCCATAGGCTCTGATTTCCAGGTTTTTGAATTTGTGTTTTAATGGTCAATTACCATATACAAAGGAGAGTCTTGTAGCAGCAGAAAGGATGAAGAAGTACCTATGCACGATTGGGGCAGCTGATTAATGTTATGTAGGTCCTTTCTAGGATCAGGATCATCAAAGTAGAGTTGAGCTTGAAGCCAGCATCAATGCACTATCTTGATGATTCTGGTAAATAAAGCTATATCACTTGTTTGCATCATAAAGCACCCAATTTACAACTACAAGGCAGATTGTCATATTTCCCATCCTCCCAGAAGTCATTGGCTGTTTTTTTGCTTCATCCATTTAAATTTCCTACATAAGAGATTATAGCCAGTTAAATGAATAGCTCACATTTATATGGCACTTTATAGTTATAGAGAGCAATATGGCTTAGTGGATAAAAGGTCTTTAAGTCAGGAAGCCCTGGGATCAAGTTCTGCCTCAGATATATACTGTTAATGTAATCATGGTGAAATCATTTAACTTCCCACTGTCCCACATTACAGTCCAAGACTGTCTTAGAAGTAGCCTGATCATGCTTTCATTCTAGAGCGAGAGGGCTAGAGTCTAGATATTGCTTCACTCACTTACTATATCTGTGACCATGGGGAAAATTTCTTAACCTATCTAGGCCTCAGTTTCCTCATCTGTCACTTTGAAGCAGTTGAGCTAAATGGTTTTATATCTTCCTTTTTAAAAAAAAATCCTTATAACATGAAGTAGATAATCTATTACTCCTATATTTACTTTAGAGATAAAGAAACTTGTCAGAGACTTGGTGATTTTGGTCAAAGTTATACTGCTAAGTCAATGGCAGAACGGGAATTTGAGTTTAGGTCTTCTAATTCTAAATCAAGTGCTCTTTTCCCCTACATGAAGGGTGGGGAACCTTCAGCCTTCAGGCCACATGTGGCCTTCCAGTTCCTTAAGTGCAGCCGTATTTTGTTCTGTAAGATTTAGATTCCCTGGAAAGGCCCCACTTAAGGACCTGGAAGGTCAGATATGTCCTAAAGACTCAAGGTTCACCACCCTTGCCCACACCATTAGATTCTGAGCTCCTTGAGGGCAGGGATTGTCTTTTGCCTTTTTATCCCCAGAAAGTTGCACAGTACCTGGAACATAGTAGGTGTTAATAAGTATCTGTTGACTAACTGACACAGTCTCCTGAATGATGTGGGTTCCTGATATCTCTTCCTACTTATAAAGCAGCAAGGGAGAGATTAACAAAGAAAAGTCCTGTTTAGGACTCTAGTATTGATCTTAGTTCATCAGAAAGGCTAGAATATGCCTGTTTATTTCAGTGCTTACTCAGTGCCTTTTGTAGATTTACTGCCGTGGTTTATTCAGTCTATTATAAGTTGTGTACACATTCAGGGTGCTTCTTCCCACTTTTTTTGACCCAGTTTTAAAAATATTTAACTAAAGATGCTTCATTAAGCTTACTTTGAGGTTGCAAGGCAATCACATTTTTTACTACAGTTGTTACCAAAAGATTTCCTGTTTAGAGCTCCACATTTTACCCTAGAAAAGCCACTGTCCCTCCTGTCTAAAGAACTGCTCCCATACAGAAGAGACTTGAGCAAAATCCAATTGAACTGTCACCGAATTTTTCTTTATTCCTTTTCCATTATCACTGATTGCCCAGCTTGTAAATCCTGCTTTCACACTTCCTTATCCAACCTTCCCCTCCCTCTGGAGTGATACCCAAGGATAGTGTTTATGGTTTGTCCATTAAGGCCATGGCCAGAGCCCTGCACAGTCACAAAGAGCATACTCTGACCACCCCCAGGGAAGTGGGGCTGGTAGGAGACTGGCTGCTTAAATGTGTAGTGAGTAGCAATCAGCCACTGCAGGGAGGGAAATATGTAAGAAGTGGATGGCTGCTTAAAGGGTCATTTCGAAAAAAAAAAAAAAAGTGACTTAGAGGGTGTTGGGTTTTGTTAGCCTGCTCCTATGAGGTCTTTTTGTTTTGTATAGGTCTGGAGACTGGAGTGCCCACCACTAACAAACGAGCCCTTCCAAGCTCACAAAGTCCCTGCTTCTTTGTTCCTCCCATTAGGTTCTTTATGCTGAGAGTTTCAAATTGCAGCCCTGAGCCACCAAGTGATAAGCAAATGTCAAATGGCTCTAAGCCCAGCTACCAACAGAGATACCGAGACGCTGCTGCTCGGGGAAACGGATTTTCTTTTCTTTTCTTTTCTTTTGGTAGGGGGTTGGAAAGAAACACCAGATAATCCAAAAGGAAAAGGGGCAATACAAGCCCGTTGTCTTCAACAGTGTTTTGACTTTCCTCTTCATCTCTTTTATATTTGCCAGGCTAATGTGGAATTTGGGGACAGTTGCTAACCTGATTACCACCCATGTCTTAAATAAATGATGAATGACATGAGGCCCTTCTGGCTTCTCCTGGATTTATTTTTAATACCAAGGATCTTTTTTACCCTTGTTGGTTCAACTTCCTTTTACTTTAAAAATTATCTGTTTACTTTAATTAAGCCCTCTGCAGGCTCTCTAACTTGTTGAGTTTGACAAGCACTAATGTACAAAAAAGGAATTTTCCCCTAGCTCTTTTACCCCCACCTGGCAAGAAACTGACGAATAATTGAGGGCAGATCATCAGTCCCAGTTTTTATTTAGGAGAAAATTATCCCCATCAGTGGAAGTCAGTGGAGGTCACTGCCTGATAATCCCCATTGTTTCTCCTTCCTTAGCTTCACAAATTTAGTCCTTTTAGGTAGGGGTTGTCAAATATGGAATGCATGGATGATTCCTAATGGGAACACCTCTCTAGATAGATAGACAGATAGAGAGATAGATAGATAGATAGATAGATAGATAGATAGATAGATAGATAGATAGATAGATGTAGATATAGATATTTAGGTATAAATATAGATATTTATACACATATATATAAATATATATTAAGTGGGGTTTTCTAATGAATTTGATTTTAGCCACACTGTGATCTTCTCCATCCCCCTTTTCCAAATAATTTCCTGGTCTCAAGTAGCATCACTATATAGCTAGCCAGCTATAAAAGCATCAGAAAACTCCAGTTCTTGCTTGCAAAGAAGCATTTTAGATAGTAAAGGAAATAATGTTTCTTGTAGAACTCCTGGAATGTGTAGCCTAGTTTCCTGTCTCTTTCCATTTAATGGAGCATTTTTTTTTCAGAAAGGGGCCTTTTGAAAGTCCAAGGGCCACCTGGGAGCAGAGCCAGACTTGTCTTAGTTATCTCCAGGTTTTCACAACCCGCCCTCCCAACAAATACACACTTGGAAAAATTGGGAGCAAAATACATATTTATGATCTCGTGATAAAAATGTTCATTCTTTTATGTCCATAGGGAACTCTCCCTAGCCTTCACTGTTAAGTATTTCCCTGCCATGACTGATGATGGAGCTGGCCCTGCAAATAGGTATGCAGATGAAACCGTGGGCAATCTGAGTCAATCTTTTCAGGGCAAACTAGAGTGAAAAGCACTTTTTGGAGAGAGATTAATCTAGGGCCTGAGGTGAGAATCTTGACAGGTAATTGAGAGGTTCAACATCTAAAGAAAATAAAAGGTCTGGGGTTTCTAGGTGTACCTTTCAGCAGGGTTGCCTGGATACCTACTCCAGTGAGAAACCCTATTGCTCTTTCACTCTGTAGGTAGGCTATTCCTGGTTTCTCCGGGATCTGGAGTATAACTTCACTTACTAATGTAGTGATTCCAAGAACAAAATCTATAAAAGTTCAGTCAATCACCAATCATTTGTTAAGCATCTACTATGAATCAAACACTATGATAAGTACTGGAGATGTAAAGGCTACATTGCTGCCCTGAAGCAGCTTACATTCTGTCCAGGAAGGGAAGGAAAAATGAGTCAACCCACAGCAGTCATATAGCAAACTGTTATCAAAAATGGAAGTTTTAAAAAATTAGCTGCTCCAGTGAAATGCCTTTCATTTACGAAGATTGAATATGCAAATGCAGTCAGTTAAGGTTTTGTCCTGAGAACTCTTAAGTCTTCTTTCATCCTCTATAATGAATAACATGCAGAAATCTGTCAAAAAGACACTATGGTCCTGCTCTGTGCCTTCTGAATAAAGGGGATTTCATTGTTAAATCTGCCAGCTGATGATATGCCTAAATATTACATTAGATCTTGTATCCTGTATAAAATGCAATTTTGGGGCCTAATGGGCAGGATTAGTAAGAGCTGGGCAGCCATAAACGAAAGTTTCTTGTTTCTAGAGAGTTAAGATAGAGCTTTTATGTTGCTCTGATATGATGCTTGGTGAATTTCAGTTCATCTCTTGGGCTTTGCTAATATTAGTGTTAATGTCAAAATTGATCCTTCTATTACTAAGATGTATAGCTTATTCAGGCAGAATATAGGCAGCGACTGGTGCTTCCAATCTTGGACCTTTGCCAGGGCTGTAATCAAGGTTATCATAATGCACTGGAGCATGTTGCCTGGCTAGTCCGCTGTGGTTCTGGTTAGTTCTAACATGAAGCCATTGGATGGTCAACTTCTTGTCACAGCTCTAGACACAGAATATAGTTGAGGCTCCAGGCTCCTGGAATAATGACTGGTAAGGTTCTGTGACTGGCAGGTGTGATACCTTGGTGCTTAATAAGGAAAGTCTTATTTTTCAACAATTTAGCAGTGACAGAATGAATGTGAGAGCTCTTGCTGTTTGAATACGAATATCTGTCTGCAGTTTTATGGATTGCTGAAACATAGTTTTATCTTGTGAATTTCAGTACAACTAGCACGTGCCTCCAGTTCTTCATTCTTTCCCTTATTAGTAATGCACATCGCCCATTAGCATATGCAACTAACTACTCCCTTTCCACTGTGGAGTGTTGACATTCATTGTAATGATTTATTATCCAAGCTAAATAACCCTCCATATGAAACAACAAACATGCCTGTGTTTGTGTTTTCCATTTGTTTTGTTTTCTCTTTCTTGCTCCAGCATAAGTAGACGGTTCTTTATGTGATAATTATAAGGTAAGGAAACAAGCAATTTAACATGCAGTAGAAGGATTAAGAACCTGGTTTAAAAAAAAAAAATCAGAAGCCACCATATTTGTATGGAAATGTGAACTGTATTTTAGACTAGGTTTTTTAGAATAGATTACCAAGGAAATGTTCATTGTGACAGAATATTCCATGTAATTAGGCAAATGATAACGGTTTATTAAAGGTCCTTACCTCAGCATTTCGTGGAAATGAATGGTTTCTTTCGTGGCATGGTTTGTGTGTTTAGCATAGAAACTTAATCTGTTACTACCTCAGATATTCCATTAATGAATTGGGGATAAGATTTTTTTACTACTTTCTTTTATTTTAAGAATATCATATGTAAAGCATATATAAGTGTGTACATATACACACAGAGAGCCTTAAGCGATATAAGTATATATGTATGCATATATGAGGCGTTATATTATTTCAAAATTTTAATACAATTTTTATTGATTTGGAGATTTCCTAAGTCTGGTAGTTATAGGTACAACATGGTAGCAGTAAAGCAACTTGTATAAATATAAATACATATTCATAATTGGTTTTACGGGTTTTTAATGCATAACTGTCTCTCCCAATCTTTTTTGATATTTTTTAAAATTAAATTCATTTAAAGCATTTCATTACTATGATTCCCCTTAACCTCATTTTATATCAAAGAGAGTGAAATAGGGCAGCTAGGTAGTAAAGTGGATACAGGTCTGGATGTGGAGTCCCGAAGACTCATCTTTAGTTCAAATCTGGCCTCAGACATTTACTAGCTGTGTGACCCTGGGCAAGTCATTTAACCCTGTTGGCCTCTGTTTTCTCATCTATCAAATGAACTGGAAGAAGGAAATAACCAACCACTTCAGTATCCCTACTAGGAAAACACCAGTTGGGGTTATGAAGAGTCAGATACTACTGAAAACAATTGAACAACAGAAATGATTTCCTTATCTTACCATACTGCTCATTTAAATCGACATAATGTAAACATAATGAATGCTTGTTGAAGTGAAATGAGTAATTCTAGAAAAGGTAATGTTTTATTTCATTCTCTTGAGATAATCCTATCTGTATTGCTATTTCAACCTTGTTTTCAAAATATAAGAAATTCTCTTTAAAAGAGCAATTCAAAACCTAAACAGTCCGGTTGAAGCCTTAGTCCAGTGGAAAGAGGTCTCTGCAAGTAACCAAAGGGCCTGAATTGGGGAAGGTGGGTAATAAAGTGGCAAGGGCATTCGATTTGGGGTCAGCAAACAGAATTGATTCAGTCCCCAGCTCTGACTCTCACTACCTTGTAGACTTTGATCAAGTCACTTAACTAATCTGGTCCAAAGTTTTCTTCCATTTTAAAATAGAGTTGAACTAGATAACTTAGGAAATTTTCAGGTGTTTCAAAAGCATCATATATAGCTTAAAAGCAAAAGAGAATTTTGATAAATCATTTGTTAGGGCATATTATTTTTGTTGTCTAGGGATAGAAGTAAAATTCCTGGGTTTAATTAAAATAAGCATTTAGCAATTGGATTTGACCAGAGATAAAGTTTAAGTATCAGTATTTAAGTGAAAGCAAAAAAAAAAAAAAAATGTCTATGAATGAGAAGATACAGTGTTACTAAAAATTATCATTAGATTGTCAGATCCTTGAGGGCAGGGACAGTCTTTTGCATTTTTTTTTTTAATCCCCAGCAAGTAATAGGATGCCTAGCACTTAGTAAGGGCTTAAATGCTTAATGGCTAACAAAAAAGCAGCGTGGTAGACTGGAAGGAACTCAATGAATTTGGAGTCAGAAAACCTGGGTTCAGTGCTTTCTCTGCTCTGTGTTTTCTGTGTGGCCCTGGACAAGTCATTTAACTTCTCCCATTCTGCATTTCCTGGTCAGTAGAAAGAGGGAAGGAGATGCATGGACCTCTGAAGTCCATTAAGAGATTCTGAGCTGGAAGAGACTTTAAAAATTCCCTAGTCCAACTTCTCCACCGTATTTTGCAGGTGAAGAAACTGATGTCAGAGAGGTAAATTGGTGTGGCCAAGGTCATGCAGGTATTAGCAGAGCTGGGATTAGAACCCATGTTTTCTGAGTCCACAGAGAGTGGTCTTGTCTCTGCATAGGCTAATTACAGGTTTTCTGTGTGAACCAGATTGAAGCACAGACCCGACTTTGGTTTTATGGCCAATACATCACATTGCTCATTTAATTTGGGCAATTGATGACATTAATGGTAATAATTTGCTGACTGCATTAAATTACAGCCACACAGATGATCTAAAGCCAGCCTGATGATGGGACCCTTCCACCTCTCCAGCTGTCAATCAAGTGGTGGGGCAGACTTCATCCCTGAACTTTGTTCTAACATTTAACATGGGATCTGAAACATTTAGGAATTATATTTTCAAATCCAGCATTTTAGCCTAATCCAATCTTCATGTAGAACCCCTTAAGTTGTCTTCCATCGGACTGGAGTTTCTTTTCCACTTTTGTAACGTTCAAATGAAAGACAAGTGAACTCCTAGCAACAGTGTCCACGGCCAGGTGTTTTGAAGAATGCACAGATAAATTCATAGACATTTCATCCTTCCAGCTGACGGTCTAGCAGAAACCCAGACTGATAAATGTCACTCTCCAAATGAGGGTTTGTCACAGAATAAGGACAGCACAACAGTCTTCTCCTACAAACAGTTTCTAGTGTCCAAGGAAGTAGTTTAAAGAGAACAAAATTGTATTATATCCAAAAATTATTTCAATATGTTTAAGGGTTGAAAATAATCTTCTGTAGTTCAATTTTTTAAAAGAAGAAATATCGCTGCTTCATAAGCCCACTTCAGTCATCCCCTATCTTTTAAAAAACTTTTCCTTTGAAGCTAGACACTTGATGGATTAGCCCAGCACTAAAGAAAATGCCCTCTTTTATGTGTGAAAGCTTGGTAATTGCTGCAGAAAGATACTTAGTGGCTCATAATATTCATATAATCAGATTAGTTCTGTATCCTACCTCAACTGAGAATGTAGGAGTAATCCAATTCATAGCTGTTTACCTTGTGGTACTCAACCTCCTCCCACCTTATCCCCACCCCAATTATTATACCCTTTCTGAAGATATCAAACAGTACTATCGATAAGTTCATCTCAGCATCCTTCTGAACAGGACAAGCACAGAGTCATGGGGGCAAGAAAAGAGTGTGTTCAAAGCTTTGTCAAGGACTCTCTATGACAGTCAAAGCCACCCCTGTTGTTTTCAGGGTATGCCACTTCCCTTAGTAATACCTGGTTGGCCAGTTAAAATCTCAATCCATAGACAATTGCCTAGTGACAAATCCTCTCTGAGCTTTGAACATATGGCTGTGTCTGATCGCTTAATTGATTCTACCAGACAGGACTTTCTAACATCTCCATTCAGGGGGTGACCGTCCAAGGATGAATGATGATATCCCTGGAATAAATGATCAGTTTCACAAGTGCAAAATTTCAAAAGTGATTTGGACAAGATCTAGAGTTCCTATCAAAACTAAAGGCCACGCCTGGATTCAAAGCTCCTTTTTTTGCTTTTCTTATAAGCTGCTGCTGCTGTCTTCATGTAGGCATTAGTGTAGTGCCTTTCTCTGGGGCTATGAATTCTGGGTTGTGCATGCTGGGCTCCTCAGGTTGACAGTAATTTTCTAGGCAATAAGAAGTGTCATATCTATTCAATCAGTTAAGAAATATTTAGTAAGAAACTGCTGTGTATGAGGCCCTGTGCTAGATACTGAGGAAATAAAGACAAGAATGGAACAGTCTTGCTCTCTGGGTTCAGATTTCATCATAGTAGATGATGGAGAAAGAGCATTGGTTTTGGAGCAATTGGTCCTGGGTTCAAATCCAACCTCAATTACTCATACCTGTGTGAGTTTGGACAAGTCATTCAATCTCTGTGGACCTCAGTTGCTCATCTTATGAAAATAAGAGTTGGACTAAAGCAGGGATTCTTAGACATGTGTCTGTCATAATATAAACCCCTTTAGGAATGTGGTGAAGTTTATGGACTCCTTTTTTAAAAAAATGTTTTTAAATGCATAAAATAAAATATATAAGATTACAAAGGAAAGGAAAGGAAAGTGAAAATGGTGCATTTTTTTCCTGTTGAAGTTCACACAGAACCCCAGAAATCTATCCATGAACCTTATGGGAGTCTGTGGATAACAGGTTAAGAACCACTGAACTAGAGTGAGTGTGTCCAAGAACTCGAGAACTAGAGTGTCTCCAAGATAACTTCTAGCTCAAAATCTGTGGTCCTTGACTGTATACATATAAGCTTATAAAAAAATAATTATTGTGACAAAGACTGATGAGTAAGACACATCCTTCACTGAAAAGCCAGATAATGAGATTCTCTTTCTTCTCAGCATTTCTTTCTTCCTGAAATGAAAATGACATTTTTGCCATCTGTCTTAGAAGGACTTCAAAAAGGAATGTGATGACACTGTGCCCATTATTTGGCAATAGTTGTGGACCTAGTTCTCTTTAATAGAGAGTACTGGATCCTAGTAGCGGCCTCCAGTATTTAGAATCTTTGCTCTTCTCCATGATTAATATTGGTTGAAAAAAACAATATCTTCTCCACCCCAACCTCTCCCCTTCCCTGACCAAATAAAAAAAGAAAAAGAGAAAGAAAAGAGCTTATTACATGGCTCCCGTTGGAGCCACATGGAAAAATGGCTCAGCCTGTCAGTCACCTTTGTCCTTCTATCTGAGTGTACCTGGTCAAAACCAAATATCATTTTTGTTTTTTCCAAACCCTTGTCTCACCATTAGGACAGCTTACTTACTGCTTGATTAGCTGTATTAGGCAGCCCAGATACCTGCTGGACTTTGAAGCTTATCACAAATGGGCATTCCCTCCCGGTTTCCCCAGGGAGAGAGCGCCTAGGCTTCCTTCTCTCATTTTGTGGTGGGTCTTTGAAGTCTGACATTTTTCAATTACTCACCATGTCTAGCACTTTCTTTGAATAAAACACTTACTGAGAATCAGACCCACTGTCTGCAGTTCTTAATACATAAAAGTGAACTATTAATAATCCGCTTGATATAGATTGCCACAGTACCAAGCTAGTGCAGGTATACACAATAGCAAGGCTTGCATTTTAAATAGAATCTGGGCCTATTAACAAGGGGAATGAATTGAGCTATTTTCCTTCTTCCATATGTTTAACCTCTTTTAAATTGCTGACAAGTCTTTTATTTAGTAAGTATATTTAACTCGGAAAAAAGACTTCCTAAACAGGATTAATTTTTTTTCTCTCCTGAGAGTACAACTTCAAACTTTTTTTAAAAGTTCTGTCCCTTGGAAATAGCTGTTTCAATCATGCTTTCGATATATCACAGTCCACTTCCCCACCCTGACCAAAAAAAAAAAATTGTGATACTGTTTCTGAATAGAGATCTATCCCCTGTGATACAGAGATTGCAATCCTTTCTATGAACAGTGATAGAAGACTGTAGCTATGGAAGGTATAGAAATGATACACAGGGTGCTTTCAAGTTTAGCATTTTTGTGTGTTCCATGCTTGGAAATTCAGCTGCAGAAATATGGTTAGACTATTTTGACAATTTTTAACCTGCTTAAATTGGATTTTTTAAAGTGCACAAATTGATGTTCTGCCTACTTGGAGAATGTTATAAAGATACCAACACATCAAAGAAAAGCACTGAGAGTAAATCAGATGCAAACATTCCTGTATCCATCCAGGCAAAATTAGTTCAAGATTTCCTAGGGCAGTGCTAAATTAGAATGGTGCTTAGGCATCAGGGTGAATACCATTGGTAATCATCTTTTTGTTATGGGGGGGGTGGGGGGATGGAGAAAGACAAGTATTTCCACATGCAGTGGGAAACATTAAACAGCATCAACTTCGTAGATGTTTTCCCAGGATGCCATTGAGAAGTCTTGGTCTCCCTCCCACTGTCAAGAAGAATTGTATCAGTTTCAGGTCTGTTGGAATTTTGGATGTCTCGTGGCTTCCCTCTTTCCCTCTTTGCCCCCTTTCTTCTTTCTTTTCGGTCATCAGATATCTTTCCCTTTTCTTACTGCAGGGTAAATTAGGTCTCAAAAACAGCAACGTGTATTAGACTATAGCAGAAGTGGAAGCTGAAAGCATTTTTTTAATGAAGCCGGAGAGATGGAGTGATCTGCTTGATAATAAAGCTTAGGTTTAATGCCAGCTCCATGCTGTTATAGCATATTACTAAACAGCAAGAAATGTGGCACAGATGTTGTGGCAGCCATATTTTACACCCTCCAAAAGGTCATGTCGCTTGTTATTACATTCAGAATCAATATTAAGTGAGCGTTCCAAATTTCAGCTGTCAGTTGAATTTATTGCTGCAAAGCAAAGCTGAAGGGTCCTCAACTGTGATTCAAGCAAGCTAACAAATTAAACGGGTAAGGGGTATTCTTAGTGGAGGCAGGTGACCCACATGGATCTGTAAGAGAGCATTGGCCAAGCTGTTCATCAGGAATATTTGCTATATTATTAGTAAACCCAAGTTTCTAGGTGGATTCCTTGGTCCTTAGGGCAACAACACTTGGAAAAACGTTTCTTATGTAGGATATAAAATATTCAGGAACTTGCTTTTGCATGTGTAGAAAATGACTTAATGGTTGGCATTTCATTCTTGGTACTGCTGAGTGAGTGAATGAGTGAGTGAGTGAGTGGATGAGTTAGTGTTTTCCCCAAGTTGTGGAAATCTGACCACTATGCCAAGTCTCCATTTTAATTAAGGGATGGATGCATATCTGCCGACACACCCACAGACTGATGAAAGCATGAAACCTACAGATAAGTGTCTGAAAATGAGAAGAATGCAGGAATAACAGTGGAATGGCTCCTATTTCTACAGCTCTTTTTATGGCTTACAGTGCAAGAAAAAGACACTAGTAAGAAAAAAAGAAAAGTAGTCTTAATGTAGTCTTCCTCTGGGGCATCAAAGGATGGCTTGATAGTTGCTTCCTTTCCGTCAATCAATCAGCAAGCATTTATTGAGAACCTATATGTCCTTCTTAAGAATAAGCTGTGCAACCTGAAAATCCCTAACCACGCTTTAATAAAACCCATTATGGATCCATCACCGGTGAATTTACCTAAATCCTTTTTGAAGCAATTCCTAAACCGTCTATAACTGAGAGGTTCCTCTCCCCAGTGTAGCTGTAGAAATGATGAATGTCACCCAATTAGCAAGGGGTGCAGGATCTCTTCTAGGGTATTTTGCATAGTGTGAAAGGTATCATGGTTAGTGCTTTGGGAGAGGAACTATGATGTTGAGTAGGGTGAGTGACCAGAAGCCAGTGGAAAGGACTGCAGACTTGGATTTGGGAAAGCTAGTACCAGCTCCAACTCTTACTCACCGTGTGACCATGCAGAATCACTACCTCTCTGAACCTCAATTTGTCACTCTAAATTGGAGGTAATAATTATAATACTTGCTGAATTTCCATGAGCAAAGTGCTTTGCGGATCATAAATGTGATTTGTCATAATGGCCCAAAGTGATTTTTCCCTCTAGGGAATTTTTGGCTGAAACTAAAGAATCTCTTAAGAGTTTTTAGTCAACTTAGGAATTCCATCTGATTCTGGTAACACAGATCTGACCTAGATTTGATTACAGATTCTAAGTGTATTCTCTCAAGTTCTGTATTAAACTCTGTATTGTTGTATTGAGTGATAACAGTAAAAGTAATGACTAACATTTATGTGGTACTTGCAAATCGCTTTTAAAGTATTATTTTATCCTTATAACCACCCGAGGAGGTAAATGCCACTATTCTTCTCATTTTACAAATGAGGAAACTAAGCCACAGAGAGGTTAAGTGATTTGCCCAGTGTCACACAGGTACTAAGTATCTGAGGCTAGAAGGGAACTCACGTCTTCCTGACTCTTGAGTTCAACACTATCCACTGTGCCACCTACCTGCTTGTTCTAATGTTTAATGTATTATGCTGTGTGGTTTTTAAAAAGTTGACAAGCAATTAATTGGAGTTCTTTGAGACTAACTCATTAAATAGTTACACTAAATAAATGGGTACATTAATCAGATATTTACTTAAGTATCTCCTATGACTGAGAAGCAGTATGACAAATAGTATGGATAGAAAGCTGACCTGATTATGAGGAATGCAATACCTAGGAATACTGGGGTCAAGCGTTACCTACTGGTTGTGTGACCTTGAGCAAGTCACTTAACCTCAGTGCTCTAAGCAGCTTTCTAAGACTGTGTGCCAACCTGCCTTGATAGAGTTCTCTGTATCAAATGAAATTCCAATTCCAGCCCCTCACCCTACCCTGTTATGACTGTGTGCACTCACTTGTACTAGATGCTGTGGGATGTTTGAAAGAACTGTAGGAATGACCTCTGCCATTTCTTTTTCTGTCAGTCTTACTGTGAGAGAAGCTTCAGCGTATCAGAGCAAAAACTTACAAAAGTGTTATGAGCAGGGCAAGTTAGCGAACATCTTTGTAGGATATGAATAAGTGTTAAATCATATGTTCCAGACTTATTTCTTCAGGAATTTGGATAAGGGCTATTATATCACTGAGAATAGGAGTAGTCAGGGAAAAATGAAGGAGGTAGAAATTAAGTTGGATTCAAGAGAATGAGCAAATGAATAAGGAGTATACTGGAGGTGGCAGAGACCTCATGAACCCTGGCATGGAAGAGAGGATGTCTGTAGAATGTTTATGCTACCAGTCATTCTGAAGTGGATCATTGGTTTGGGGGGGGGGGGGATCAGAAGAAGAGTTATCTAAGAGGGGTTGGCCTTATTATAGAGGGTCCTGAAAAATGAGGACCAAAGTTTCAACTTGACTTGATAAAATGAGAAATAGGAAACAATAGTAGGTTCTTGAATGAAGTGGGGAGAACATAGGATCATAGAATCATAGACTTAGAACTGAAACAGACCTAGTTCAACCCCTCACTTGTCCAATGAGGAAGCAATATTAGGAACACAAGTCTTGCGGTATTGATGTGCATATATTGGAAGTAGGAGAGGCTGGAATGGGAGAAAGCAGTTAGAGACCATTAGAATAATTTAGGTGTGAGGTGACAAAAGCTGAGATTAGAGTGGTAGCAATGGGAACCCAAAAGATAAAGGACAAATAGACTGCTAAAATTTACAAGGACTGTTCCCCACATTTCCACAAAGAAAGGGCTTCTGGCCTCCACCTCAGGCAGAAACACAGTATTTATTTCTGTCAGCATCATCAAAAGTATGACATACCCTGTTCCAAAAAAGAATCATAAATGATCATCCCAAAATGAGACATCTAATCTGAATAAAAATCCCCAAAGAGGCTTCCAACGCCATTCTTTTTTTCAAAAATAGATCTGGCAATCTATTTGCTCTGGTTACTCAGGCTTCTACTTCCCATTTTGGAAATATCATTAAAATTAATTCAATCTCTATTAGAATTCCTTTTTCCAAGGCCAGACTCTTCAGTGCTTTTCTTCACATTTATCAGTCTTTTCATACATCTCAGTCTTTGGTTCATGGTGAACAAGGTTAACCAATCAGGCACTTTCCCAGTTTTCTTTTGAGTTTTATTTATTACATAGAAATGATTGTGATGGTACAACCTCATTCACCACAGTAACAAAAGGGGAAACTGAGGAAATTATAATACTAGAGTGAAGGCAAAAATGGAGGAAGCAGTCATTAAATAATAATTACTCACTTGATATTATGATTTGCAGTTTAGAAAGCATACACTACATACCAGTCCTGTGAATTCCCTCACAGACGTATTATCGTCATTTTATAAATGAGGAGATGGAATGGTAGGAAAACCTTTTGCCTATGGTCACAGAGATAGAAAGTATCTGAATTGAAGCTTGAAGCCTTGGCTTCTATTTTTATATCTAGGACTCTTGCCCCTATATCAGGCTCTCTCTGTGAACTGAAAACTTCCAGTTGGACAACAGGTACAATAATACCATCTGTGAACTGGAGGATTTTTGCATTCCTTTTCCAATCCATAAAAGTCTTGAGCTAGTCATTAAAAGTCCTATTTGAGAAATAGCTCCTTATAGCAACATGATACTAACAAAGGAGAGACCAGCCTGGAAAAAAGAAATGGACAATGCATCCCTTACCCCTCCAACTTTCACTCAAGGGACCCTACAGTCATGAGACTCAAATGGTAGATATTTCTCCTAGAACCCTTTGCAGGATCTTTTTTAAGCAATTCTATAGAGAAAATAAAGACCGCAAGGGCCTCCAGAATGTTACATTCAGGTACAAAACTTGATAGGATTTTGAAGCCATTAGTTGTGGCTAGAAGACCCTTTAAGTCAAGCCAGGCAACTGTGCATTTGAAATTTTATTTGATCAGAAGCCCAAGGAAGTGTCACCCATCCTTTTGCAATGCTGAATGACCCACACTCTGTCATGTGGAGAGAAGTCATTTAAGTCAAATCTATGTATCTAATTTCTTTTTTTCAAGTTTGGCTGTCTGAGTCCCACAGTTCTTCATCTTTCCAGAGAAGGGAGTTTTTTTGGCACTTGAAGCTAAAGATGTAGAAACAAAAAAAAAAGTATAAGGGAGAAGTCAAACTGAAATGAGAGCAATTAAAGAGACAAAAAGTCCCCTTAGCTACCTTTTGGGTACATTTTTGATCTTTTCACCAAGGAATTAGTAGCTTTTAATTTTCCCCATCTCAGCTTAAAGTACTGCTAGAGGAAAAGAAATGTACATTATGGAAAGATTGCTTTGGATTGAAAAGCACAGACAGGTGAGCTAGTCAAGTAGCTGTCCTGTTCCAAGAAGACAATCTCCTTGGAGCAACAACTAGGGTAAGGAGAATGGTGCTTGGCTCCAGAGCACTGAAATTTAGAAGGTACCAACACCACTTACAGTCCTTCAGAAGCAACCTTACAGCAAACAAGGATGCATTTCCTTCCCACAGGAGTAATATTCCAGGTGAACTTCTTTTTGCACATTCGTTACTCTTCACTCATGCCTCTTGACCCATGTACAAAAATTTTAAATTATGGCTATGAACATATATATCTTCATGTCATGGCTTGTGCCCACAAAAAAAAAACTTTACAAGGAAATATTCTTCTATCTAACCATACATCACATATTCATATACTTTCTTAGTTTCCTTTTTTAAAGATCAGCCAACAGATTTGCTGTTTCTACCATTAAAAATGCGTTTCCCCTATTCCCTGAATACTATGAGAGCCCTGCCCTTTTGAAATTGGGTAGAAGAGATCATAAAAGTGTGTGTTTTCCTCTGTATATAGAGGATGAATCATTACTCTGCTCCAATTTAAAATATGGACAGTTATATTGTTGTTTCCCACTCTACCCTCCTTCTTCCATGGTAGTTTTGTTTATCAGCACAAACTGAACTCCCATCATCCAGTTATATTAAGCCTATACAGCATAACTAAGGAGAGAGGGTCATGGTACGAAGGAAGATTATGAGGGACAGGCCTGGGGCAGCTGTGAGGTGAAAGAGAGACATGTTTGTTGATGTCCGCTGGTCACCAAGGTTCACACCCACTCTGCACTAACAGCAGATTTTACCACTGGGAAATAGATTGTAACATTTTAGAAATAAGGGCTTCTGAACCCCAGTTTAACAAGCCCTCCACAGCACTAGTTCTGATCCCCAGGAAACTCATTAATGCAGTTAGATGCTATGGCAGTCCGTGCTTAAGACAGAGAGGAAACATAGCTGAGCTTTGGCTCCACTGATGCAAAAAGGGATCCTTCATTCATTAGCCCGGTCTCTTACTTGTTTTTGACCTTAGCTACATTCTTTGGGCATTTTGGTTACCACTGCAGAGACCACTGCAATTCTCAGTGATGCTCTTAAAAGTTACATAAATACTAAACCAGTACATGAATTGTCTTTTGTGTTTGAAAATGACTTCTTGTGACCTGCTGTTTGTGAAATTCCTTCTTTGAGAACCCCTTCTCCACAATATTAGTGATAGGTTCCCCTGAGCCTTCCATAGAGCTGGGCATTTACTAGTGAAATGGCTTGTGTTGTTCATGGGTTTGGTCTGCAACCATGACCCAAAACAAAGTTAACTGGCCCATGTGGGAATAATGTGGGACTCATTACTTGTAAGTTCTCAACAATGGAGTTACCGAGCCAGATCAAGAAAAGAAATAATAGTACTGCCATGCTTAAGCTGTGGTTATGGGACCACAGTTTTTGGTTGGGGAGGGTTTAATCCCTAGATGACATTTTTATGTATCCCTATTCTTCCTGTTCCTTTCCATATTAATAATAATAATAATCACTGGCATTTAAAGTTTGCAAAGCCCTTTACAAACAATATCTCATGTTGTTCTCTGGGAAATTAGTGCCCCATTTTAAAGATGAATGAGGGTGATAGAGGTTAAAGGACTTGTCCAGGGCCACACAGTTAGAAAGTGTCTGAGTCTGGATTTGAACTCTGAATTGGAGCTTTTCATCTCATCTCTGTTGGTCAGTATTGTATATTGTTATAGATGGACGGAATCAAGGCCAAGAGAAAGAATGACAGCTGGAAGAGCTTCAGTGAAAACGATGGGGACTGGAACAAGTTAGCAAAACCATCTCATGCTCTTTTGCTCATTTTCTTCACTGAGATGAGGAAAGAACTCATTGTGGTCATCCTAGGGATTTACAATAAGGTAGCAAGATGTGGTCCTAAGATCTCAAGCAATTTTCACCGTAAAGGAAAAAAATTTCCACGTCTCCCCTGCCTTTACCCTCTTATAAATCAAGGACTTTCTGACTTTTAGATTACATAGACAACTAAAAACGCATTTGCCTTTTAGCATGCCAGTGTACACATGATTGCAAATGGCATTTGTATCTGTCGTTGTAATTGCGTTGTCCCAAAATAGAAAAAAAAGGTCAGGTTGGATGTCATAACAGAAGAAAGAAATGACATCAAATGGCATCAGTAGGTTCTCAAATACCATTAGATAAATATGGCAGCCTGTTTTATTGGGGGTTAAATGCAAAGTGGAATGTCTGAAATACCAGCCACAAATGATTTGTGGCTCCAGCTCAATTTATTCAACTCCAAACTAGTTCAATAAATCTAGGGATTCATCTATATCCTGTTAAATTAAGGTTTTACCATTTTGAAGGAAATGGTGCCAAATTGATAAAGTCTTTTGAATTATTCTCCCTAAATATACTTAATCTTCATTAATGCAACCCTGTATGGTATTTCAAGCCAATCTGAACTAGCAGGAAGATTTTCACATATCTAATTCTTAAAATAGACAAAATTTCTTTTTTTCCCAGCACAGCCTGCCAAAGCATGTGTATACAGGGACCTTCTCTGCATCTACAGTTTTTCTCTCCTTCCCTCTTTTTTTCCCCCATTCCTTGTGGTCCTTTGGCATAGTTCACGGTGGCTGCTAAGCTTTCTTCATTCCTTGTTCTACTTCTCCTGTTCTTCAGAACCATGGAAAGAAACTCACTCATACATTAATAATGCATTTGCTTTGATGGGGTTGTTTGTTCTCTCTCCCCTTCCTCCAAGCCCTGTATCTAATCCAAGAATATGCATTTCAATTCCTAGACTCTCTGGATTTAGATCCAGAAAGGAGCTGACATACGATTGATTTCCAGCCCCTGATGGAAAATGGGAAGCTGTGGAAGACTCACATCCATTGACCTCTGAGATATGGGCCCAGTGGGATTTCTGAATCATCCTGTTGTTGAATTTATGCATGATTCTCTTATCGATAAGAAAATCACCAGGACAGTAGCTACACTTGTACCACAGAGCAGCTTAAATTAACCAGCTGATGTCCTGGTGCTTTTTGTGTCATTGTTCATCCCAATACAGGTGTTCCTTACTTAAAGAAACTCGGAGACACAAAAAAATCTCACTAAGAAAACATTTAAGTTATGGATGATGAATCATCTTACAAAAGCATTCTTTGCTTTTCCAAAGGATTTCACCCCCAGGGTCCTTTAAAAAGCAAATGGCCCGCCTACACTTAAAATGTGAAATTGATTTATAGTGATTTAACTGGCACCTAATTTTTGAGGAATGTATCTATTGTATAATATTATGCATTTTAGAGCTGGGAGAAACCTTAAATATTATATAATCTGGACACCCCCACCCCCATTTTACAAATAAGGAAACTAAACTCAGATAGGGGAAATGGCTTGTCCAGGGTCATAGAGCTAAAAAGTACTTGAAGACTGAACAAAGGACGTGGTCAAAATCTATGCAGTTAGGAGGGATAGCGATAGAGTGCTGATTCAGGCTAGCTAAATGAGACTCTCCCTAAAAGGAAAGAGGAGAGATGCAGTTGAAGAATTCTAGAGAGACTAATAGCGAGGTTTGGACATGAGCTCCTGTTCCTAAGGAATATTTTCCAATCCTTGTAGTAAGCTTTACTGACCTACTCATGAATGGAATCTTCTGGGTTGCTGTCTTTTCCTTAGTTTGGTTAGAAACATCCATTTCTTTTTATTTCCCTCTGTATAAAACCCTACAACCCCCCGACATCTTCAGGATATCCAGAACCAGTTGGCTATCTGGAACAAACTGGTGGCCTGGATTTCTACTAAATATGAATGACTTATTTCACCAAAACCAAGACAAAACAGAGACTTGAGATGGGTAAGAGTAGCTGTATAGATGCATGTGTGTATATGTACATCTACATCTATAACTATATCTGTCTATCTATCTATAGATATCTATGTGCTATATAGTTCAATCTTGTGCAAAGCCTCATTCTGTTCCTTGAAAACCCCAATCTGTCATGGCATACATGAAATTGGTCACTATGTCTCTGAGTTGGGAGCATCACAGCTTTAGTACTGGATGAGAGTGTAGAGGTCATCCAGTCTAGAGACCTCATTCTAGAGATGAGGAAATGGAGTCATGGAGAAGTTAAACAATCTGCCCAGGGTCCCAAAGCTAGTGTCATAGGCAAGATTTAAACCCAGGTTTTCCTGACTGCAAGTCACTTTTAGCCACAGTATCACCATTGCCTGTAGTTAAATCTCTTCATCTCATAGTTGAGGAAACTGAGTCCTGGGAAGAGAAAGGATCTTATTTTAGGGTCACACAAGTAGTAAGGAGCAGAACAGGGTTCTGAACTCAGGTATCCCAACTCTGAAGCCAACATCCTTTTTACTACACAGTACCATATAATGGGTTACTATGAGAAAGCAAGATATTGTGAGGTATATCTCTAACCTTTGAAGTTGACATCAAGGCTGTCAGTCTTCTGCTCTCACCACAAATCCTTGGGGCCCCTATCAGAAACAAAATAATAGGCTGGATGGACAATGGATTTGACACATTATGGCAGCTCTTAAATTCTTATGCAAATGTTTGAGGACAGATTAAAATTTAACATCAGAACAGCCAAGTGAGACAGAGAAGAGGAAGCCATGAAATAGAATATAAATTTTTTAAACCTTTGATGAAATTGTAACCCAAATAGCATCTGACTAGGAGTTCCTGAGTGACAGGGAGAATCCAGGAGGTCTTCTTCTTACTAGTTGTAGGGAAAGCTATCTTGCTTCAGAAAGAAGTCTTACTTTTAGTAAACTTCTCAAGCCTAGCTCTTCAAGGCTACCACACTTATTTCTCCTTCTATAATTGTAGAGAGTGCAAATAAAATGCATACCAGGCGAGGGTAAGATCAGAAAAAGCATCAATCAGAAAAGAATGCATTCTTTGACCAAGAAGCTGAGTCCCAATGAATGTAGACTTCAGCGTTGGCTACCTGTTCAGTAGAAATTCAGGGCTGATGATTACGGCAGGGGATGATGTAGAGGGAATTTCCTTCTATTTGTAGATCCAGGTCTTTTAGTCACTGAAGTCAGTTGAACCCTCTAATAATATTTATGATGGCAATTCCTTTTATTTATAGAGAGCTTTGAAATTTGCAAAGCATTCCTTACACCTTGTCTCATTTGAACTTCTTAAAACTCTGTGAGGTAGCTGCTGTTCTTATCCCCATTTTACAGATGGGAAACTGAGGCTCAGAGATGCTAAGAGACTTGCCGAGGGTCACACAGCTGTCTGTCTATGTTCATCCTTCATTTTCAAAGAAGACCATGACATCAGAGAAATGATGACATGACTTCCACTTGCTTTGTTTTGAATGAGGGAGGGCTGTGCAGGTTACTAGCCTCATTTTCTCCTCCTGAGCCATCTGGGTCCAGTGACCAGATATTCATCAGGATGACTGGAGATGAGCTAGGATGCTGTGGCAGACTGTGGTCTCTTTAGCCTGACCTTTTCAGGTACTCACTTAGACGGGGGTAATGCCCGTTGAGTAAATAGGCCTTTTTAAGAAGTAGTCAGGGAATGGGTAACCCAGCTCATCCTCTCCCTTCTGTCTCCCTCTCCCCTTCCTTTGGGGCTTTGGGGTTTACTGGCTCAATGTCCTTTCTTCCTTCCTTCCTTCCTTCCCTCCTTCCCTTAAACCTCCATGAACTCTGAAGTCCGTGAGCTGGACAACAACAGGGCCCTGCCCAAGCTCCACTTAACAGCTGGATTATCACTATTAACAGTGTCTATTGATTTAGTTATTTTTCCGTTGTTCATTAAAAGGGCCATTCCCTGACTACTTCTTAAAGAGGCCTCTTCACTCCATGGGCCTTACCTCTCACATAGCTAGTAAGTATCTGAGATAGTATTGAAACCAAACAAAGTCTTACAGATGCCCCAAAACAGCCATTTATCCACTATGCTGTGTTGCCTTTCTCACTCTTATGACTTCAGTAACAGAATTGGAATAGTCCTTGCTGTTTGATAATTTTGTTCAGAGCTCATCCGAGGTGTCCTAAATGGATTGCCCCTGCCTTGATTTTTCATTGTCATGTACCTGCTTTCATTCACTTATTTTCAGGGCAAATAGTAGCAATTAGTGCTTTATCCTAAGAATTCATTAGGCAGTTTACAAATAAAAGGAAAAACAAATACTTACATTCTTATTTTACAAATGGAGAAAATAATAAGCAAAGAAGCTAACTGAGGCAGAAATCAGAGGTGAAGATAATAGTCATGGAATTTGGGCTCCCGACTGGTGTCCTATTTATTCTATATCAGAGCTCTTTGAATGTATTTTCAGTTATTGATAGGCAAAATAAAAAGCAGAGTGTTTTTACAGAGGGAGGGGAAAGGAAGGATAGAAAGATGAGGCCATGCCCTGGCTTTGATTCCTGCATGGAGCTCCCATTTGATGTCAGTATGATTTGTCTGTGTGGATTGATGGCAGAATTAGTCTGCTTCTAAGACTGTCTAAATCAAGGCACAAAGGTCCCTGTGCTTACTCTGTCCTGAGCTGATGGAATGGGAAAGCATTGGGTTGTCAAAAGAAACTATAAATCCATATCCCTCTCTCCACCACCACCACCACCAAAAAAGGAAAATCGCGATAAGGAAAATGAAAATGCCCAGTCCAGGAAAGCAAGGAAAGTTTTCATGATTTAAAGTGATATTCAGCTCTGCATGATTCCCACTTGTGAGCAAGTATACCCTTACCTTTTCCAACTGCCTAGACATCATTTTTAAAAATAGAGAAACCAAAATATATAAAGGAATACTGGACCCCCACAGAGTTGTGTCTGGGATAAAAGCTAGCCTTGTAAACTCTCAAGAATCAGATTCCATCAGATCTTAAGAGGGAAAGATTTTATACTCTCTTTATACTGCTTTCCCTTCCCCCTCCTTTAGCTACCTCCCTCATGCTAGGTCTGCCAGGAGACCATAGTTGGTACATATGTGCTGGACAAAGATTAATAATAAGAATGTATTAAAACCTTCCTCATCTGTTTTTACCAGATCTAACTTCAACACTTTCTGAAAATAGCATCATATGCCTGGAACACATTTCACTCTTTATCCACTGAATGGTCATGGTGGAAAGGAGCATCATTGAAATAGTTCCTGAAATCCCAAATCAACCATTAAACTTTTCCAGATTGCTCAAAAGATTCCCTCATAGGCTTGGTACTCCACAGCTCTTCATGCAGTTCCCAACTTAAGATATACTTAATTTTGGTGAATAGAACATTTCCATAACATTCCTATTTTGCCTTATAATTTATAGGTATTAGTATTATTTCCTTTGGTAGACTAAAAGTAAAGGTAGCTCTAACGTACCTTTCAAACCCTATGATGCATTACCTTTCTTCCCACACCCCACAATCCAACTAAATTGGCCTCCTCACTGTCTTCCATATACAATAATATATCTCTCATTTCTGTTTTTTTCTGGCTGTCCTTCATTCCCAGAACGCACTTGTCTCACCACTGTCTCTTGGAAGCCCTTGTCTCCTTCAAAACTCTGCCCTAGTGATACCTGGTACCTGAAGCCTTTCCTGATATCTCCAGCTGCTAGGGCCCTCTTCCTCCCAAAATCAACTCTTTATTTTATATCTTTTTGGATTATGTACTTATTCATGTATGTTGTCTTTCCCAGTTAAGGTAAACTCCTTAAGGACAGAGACCATTTTATTTTTGTGTTTCTATCTAACACAGTCTGATTCAAAGAAGGAATTCTAAAAATTGCTTGTTGACTGACAGACTTTTTGACTGGGAGCAGGGATTATTTTTTACTAATATTCATATCCCTCACAGCACCTAGCACAATGCCTTGCACACAGTAGGTGCTCTGAAATCATTTAATGAATGCATTCTCAAAGTGATAATGGTAGCAGTGTTGATGATGGTGGTAATGGCAACATGATGTAATGGGAAAATCTCTGAATTAAGTAAGAGCCATTTCATCTAGATTCTAATGAAAGCTCTAGCCCTGCCTTGCTGTGTGATCTTTAGCGAGTTATATAACCTCTCTGAGACCTCTATTTCTCCATCTACAGAAAGAGGGTGAATGGAGAATTATGGCTGCCCTACAGTTTTGTTGGGAGGATCAGATATAGTAATGTTTTTGAAAATAACAGTTATTATGATACAGGAAAAATAACAAGATTATACAAAACATCATTCTTTGGCCTCTAGCACTAGAATGACTGCCAAAATGTAAACTAATTTACATCTAGCCAATAGGAGAATAATCCATAAGCTCCATAATATGGAGTGTGCTCTGAGGAAGTTTTCCTTTGTCTTTGATCAGTTTTACTATGGTCCTTCATAGGTGCAGGCACAGAACAGCTGTTGGAACATATCCCATCTAGAAGCATATGTCAGGAGATGCAATGGTACCCATGTGGTTCCAGAGGGCTACTTGAGACATGAAGACAGCATGTTTTGTTTACCTCAGTGACCATGATGGATCCTTGGGAACTACAAAGAATGATTATATAAATCCCTTAGTTTAGAGACTTTTCTCCTGAGCTAATTTTTCACTCAGTAGAAAACATTGTCTCCCTGGGAACATCAACAGTCAGATATATATTGTAGTGGTCTTTGCTGATTTTTAAAAACCTGAAGCCTTTTGTATATGTATATATGTATATAGTTACCTATATTTATATACACACACATATATAATCATATTATGCACAAAAGTAGACATATAATTTATACATAAAAACACAATATAATGTGCTATATAATAAACATGCAAATTATAACTGGATAATTATATATAATTATATCTATAATATAGAAATATATGTATAATTTATGTAAATAACTTATATATGTATATATAAAATGTGTATATGTATTAGCTTTGGTATACATCTATAATGGTCTATATAATAGCTATATATAATGTATATGTAATATCTCATATAATTATCTCTTTATAATAGCTATATACACATACATGCATATATATATTCATATACATTTATATGTATAAAATTCCTAATCCGTTGTGATTAAGCATTTTAAAAAACCTGAAGCCTTTTTAACACTTAACTGCTTTGATTTTAACTTGAGGGTAGGCTTATCATCACATGTTAATATTGATAGAATTATTTTAAATGTCTCAAAGAGGAAAGAGTTAAGTATCTTATATAATATCACAGCTTCTGCTATTGAATTTAACGTCTCATTTACCTGATAGATTTGTCAGTCTATCCAATCCTGCCCTATGCATAGTATCACAAATTTAGTTCTAGAAAGGGTCTTAGAGGTCATCTAGTCCAACCCTTTTATTTTATAGATGAGGAAACTGAGGTACAGAGAGGTTAAATAATTTGCACAGTCACACAGATAGTGAATGACAGAGCTGGGATTTGACTCCAGGTTTGCTGACTCCATAGCTAGTGCTCTTCCTACTTTAATGCACTGAACTTCCCGAAGATTCCTAGGGGGAATTAAACTCCCCACTCTGTGCATACTCTTGGAGTTCTGTGGCCATTAACACATGTAGAGTGGCAACTGGGACTCTGCTAGGAACAAAATAAGTCCCTCCACTGCCAAAGCTGAAACTTCTCAACACTTCAGCTGAATTATTCTTTTTCTTGTTTTCTTTCCCTCTGTATTTCCTTTTCTTCTCTTTTCAAAAATTTCTCTTCTCTCACTTCTGGCTACCTATACTGTTAGTAAACAGCTGATACTTTTTATAATAATATGATTTATCTGTGAAATATAACAATGACTTGTTCTAAATACATAAAAATTGAGCCCAGTTTCATAATATTGTATTTAATATAACTTGCTAGTACACCAGGTAGATTTTTACATTTCACCTTCTTGATTGCTTGCAGAAAAAAAAATATTAGGTGGGTGTTAAGCCCTAAAGTTAGGAAATAGGAATAGAAAAACTGTCAGCCACTGAGGAATATGGCTTAGGGCTTCCTCTCCCCAACATTATTATCACAGAATACTTAAAAATCTATTTCTATCACCTATTTAATTGAATCTTTTGGGGAAAGGACGTATATTGCTAGGGCTGTGTCACCATCCAGTCCACTTGGAAGACAGATAAAATCTAAAGTATCTTCAACAAACAAGTGCTGTACAAATGGGACAAGTGGCAGCTGTTTGCCAAATAGAGCACTTGTTTGAAAAAACAAACATCTTCTTTGGGCATGACAAATTACAAATGTTTATTCCAAAATGTTGGCTCTGCAGAGAAACTTCAAAGGAAAATAAACTTGTTTGGTCAGTGCAGATTAAAAAAAAAGAAAAGAAAAAATATTTCTTGGTCTTTAGGATGATCCAGTCATCAGCAAGCATCCCATCAGGACAATGTTTATAGAAATTCATTCTGGATATTTCATTTGTAAAAAAAAACCAACCAAACAAAGAACCAAAAACCAATGCATTCAGAAAGGACTAATATGAAAGAATTTCGTATGCATTGTCAGACAAGATTTCCATACCAAATGTTTTTGCTTAATTGTGTTTCTTTGTGACATTGAAAGGTATAGCTTAAGGGAGAGAGTATGGGGAGAAAATAACTGTGATATAAAGACTATAAAATAATTTTTAAAATACATTAAACATTCTTGATAGAGGACCAGTTAACAAACATTTGTTGAATAACTTACTATATGGAAGACATTGTGCTCTCTGTTGAGCAAATTTTATTTTATTTTGTTTTGTAGAAGACAGTTTTCTTCCTTCAAGAAGCTTAGTATCTAGCTGAGTGAGATAGTGTCAGATACACCTGAAAAGGAAACTGAAAATATCAGGAAATTCTGGTTTCCAAGTTAGTGGTACGTATAGACAATAAGACATTGATTTAAAGGAGGAAAAGAATCAGAGTGGTTAAAAGTGGTCCCAGAAAGTATAGCATTTAAACTGGGACTTCAGAGATAAGAAAGATTTCAATAAATAGAAAGTATGGGGAAGGGGGAAAAGGAAGGGAAGGGAACCTATATTTGTCAGGACTGGGTGATGAGAAATGAAAGGTATATTGGATTTTAAATAGACCAATTTCCATGAAGTTATGGGTACATGTAAATATAAATAATTATTTACACATGACGTTTCCCTTCCTTATAAAGTCGTGTATTATCAGTGTGGAAAGGTAAGTTAGAATTAGATCAGGGGTTCTAAATAAACTTTGTTCCATAGACCCCTTGGGCAATGTGGAGAAGTCTACAAACCCATTCTCAGAATAGTATCTTTCAAATGCATAAAATATATAGGGTTACAGAGGAAACCAATTATGTTGAGCTACAGTTATCAAAATATTTTTTTAAATGTTCTCCTATGCCAAGATAAAAACCCCTCAGTTAGATCGCAGAGGACCTTGACAGCTATACTAAGAAATTTGTTCATCATCTTGGAGCTAGTGGAGAACCACTGAAAAGTTTTGAGCAGGAAGATAGGATTTAGAGCGAGGAGGGATCTAAAAGATCAACTGATTTAACCTTCTCATTTACAGATGAGAAAGCGGAGAAATAGTGTGCAATAGTGGGAGAGGGCTGGAGTTGGAGTCAGAGGACCATGGTCCAAATTCTGGCTCTTCTATTGTAACCTTCCTGGCCTATGTTTCCTCTTCCATAAAATGGGAAGGTGGGAGTGAGGCTTGGATTAGATGACCTCTAAGATCCCTTTTGGTCCTAGTGAGAAGCTTAGAAGTTAAGGGACTTCTCCAGGGTCCTGAAAGTAATGAGTAGTAGTGGTGACATATATAGCCAAAAAGCAGTTTAGGAAGATCTGTCATAGTGTCTAATATCAATTAATCATCATTATATGTTCTAATGACATCCCTAAAGTTGTCCATTCTCTGCTGTTCCACAAGGACCTAATGTGGATTAGGAAGCCAAGGATATCTTTTCCCCCTATTCTTTGGACATAAGGAAGATAAAGGTAACATACTTCAATAGTTCCCTTTCCAGTGAATGTAATAATTATTTACACATTGTCTTTCCTTTCCTCATAACCTATCCCGATTAAAAACTCCCTGTATTAAATGGATCTTTTCCTAAATGGGTATCTCTTTTTATGAGAGGAAATATTTGTCCCCTTTAACTCAGCAGCTCTTAGAAGCAATTAGCATTTAGGGAATTTCTTGTTTAGAAATAATGTGGGCATCAAATTATCCATTATGGACTAATTTGAAGCTGGGAAGATAGACTCTCATTTCTCACTCTTACAGCACCTGCAAGCATTTGCAGCAGTTGGGCTAATAACAGCATTATTGTTAGTCGTTGTATTATTATAGGGATTTGAATAGTTGGTAAATAAAAACCCCCTTAATATGTAAGCATTTTCTAAGATGAAATACGTTCATTTCAAATTGTGCTGTTTACCTGTCATTTTGCATCTGAAGGCTGAGTGCACTTTTCAGGTTATAATTAATTCTTGTACTGACTTTGAGATTATTGCCTTTGGCCACAGTCTATAAAATGTGGAGTGATGCCATATGTCAGTGATGACTACAGTTTCAGAGAAGGGTGGGAGTGAGGGGAAAGGGAAGGAAGGAAGGAGGGAAGGAAAATAGCTACAAGCTGACATCTGCAATGAAAAATTCTTTTGAATTAGCTTAAGAAAAAGAGTGTACCCAATGCAACTTATTTATTATGCTTAGTAAGTGGCAAGTTTTTTAATTTGGTCATTCAGACTTGAATGATTTGGGGCAGTCTAGTCACTGACATAGTAGATCATTAACTCCTTATATAGTTTTTGTTTATTATTTTAACAGCAATAAGAGTTATCATTTATAAAGCACATAACAAATGTAATCTCATTTAATCCCCACAACATTCCTGGGATATAAGTATTGTTATCATTTTAATTTTACAGATGAGGAAATTGAGGCTGAGAGGTTAAGTCACTTGCCCAGGGTTATACAGCTATTAATTATCTGAGGGAGGTCTTCCTGATAACGAGTTAACATTCTAGCCACAGTGTCACCTAGCTGTCCCAAGCAAAAATCAGCCATGTAGGTCAGCCTCCTAGATCTTGCAAAAAATGTTTCTCCTGCCAGCTCTGGCTGGTAACTGAAATTTTTACTATTAGTCACTTTTTGTTGGTCTCTTTCAAATTGCAATTAAGGCATTGTCAGCCATTAATATCTTGGCATTAATTACTTTATCATATTAAACCTGGGACAGTAATTATACAGGAGGACAGATAAGGAGGGAGGGGACATTTATTAAGGGTTACTATGTCAGGCATTGTACTTTGTCAAATGCCAGTAAACAACAAATTTGTCCTTGCCCTCAAGGTGGCTACATTCTGATAGGGAAGACAGCACATAGAGGAGCTGAGGGGAGGTGTCATGGACACCTAATTTCAGGTAAGATAAATTGAAGGCCTTCCCTTCAGAGTCAAGTGTCCCAAGGGTGTAGTCCAAGATTCTGGTGGTGGAGAGATGGGCAAGATGCTAGAGTGAAGGCAGATATCTAGGAAGGATAATATGGAAAGAAAAAATCCTGAAGGAATGAGATGAAGAGTATAGGAAAACAGGATCTTAAGTGATATATCCAGTTAGTGTGTGACAGAGAGCCAGGACTCTGACTTATTCCCATTGTAGTGCCTTTAAGGAGTTGTAACACACCAGGCAGAAAATTTTTGATCATGGATGCCAGGGAGAGCAGAAGACTGAAGAGTCAAGGGTCTTCATGAGGGCAATGGACCCTCAATAGTGACAAAATGGAATTGCAGCTTTATCATTGCTGGTACTCCTCTGTGTATGCGTGTTTGTGTATGTGTGTGTGCCTGTGCCTGTCTTGTCTTCCCTCTGGAAGTATACATTACTTAAGGGCACAAGCTGACTCTGTAGTCTTGGTGTAGTCACCATGCTTTATACCTAATAGGTACTTAATGTTTGTAGAATTGACTTGAAGGGAAACAGCAAGATAATGAAAATAAAGAACCCACCTCATATTTTTGTCTAGAGCTGACCTTGCTTAAAAGTAAAATGTCTAAAGGAAAACTAAATAAAGAAAAAGACAAGCCAGAACACAACAAATTCCCATTTGCTCAGCTTTTACTGTCCTTGGAGTCTGCATGTTATGTTAGATCTTAATTATTCTGCTTGTCAATGACATCCAAAATTCCACTATGGCTCAGGGAGTTATTATGTTTTTTATCTTTATGGTTAGAAAATAACTTGAGATGCTTAAACCATACCCAATCTTAACTTTAAAAAGGCAGCTTCATAGAAAC
Source organism: Notamacropus eugenii (assembly GCF_028372415.1). NCBI lineage: Eukaryota > Metazoa > Chordata > Mammalia > Diprotodontia > Macropodidae > Notamacropus > Notamacropus eugenii. Next base: position 398,863,871 of record NC_092872.1, read on the forward strand.
TTCCATAGAAGCATGGAAGGGAGAGTAAAAGGCCTGGTTTCTAGGCCCAGATCTGCAACTTACTGGCTGTGTAAACTGAAAGAATTCTCATCAATACAATGATGATTCCAGAAGACCAGTCTGTCCATTAAAGAGAGGCAATGGATATGGGGTTCAGAGAGACATAAATATTTGCATACAGACATTGAGGAAATCGGTTTTACTTGACTATGAAGATTTGTTACAAAGAATTTGGTTTCCTTTTTTCCTAATAAAGAGGGGGTTGGAAGGAAGAGAAAATAGACTTCTGTTAATTTTTCAAAATGGAGAGGTGAGAGGTACTGTAGATATGGAATATTATATTAACTTTCACATGAGGTCCCTGATTTTTAGTTTTTCTTTGTGGCAAGGGAACTTTCATGGAATAATCCATGTAATGTTAAATCAAAACACAGCAATAACACTTTTTTGAAAAATTGAACTCATTTCTCTCAACCTCAGGTTCCTCATTTGAAAATGAAAATATTATCTGCCTGGTCTATTTCACAGGGTTGTTGTATGTATCAAATGAGATCATGTCTAAAAGCACTTTGAAAATTACAAAGCTTTTTATAAATAGAAAAGAATACTATCATTGAAACCTAGACGAGAAATGCTTTTCTAATTCCATATTCCAGATCTACCCAACCCTATTTCTGATCCCAAGAATAGACATTGGTGATTTCCTTTGGGAGGAAAGCTACTTGGGGGAAGATGGAATGGATGAAGAGAAAAATGAGGCTATTCAACTTTTAGTTGGATATGGTTTTCTTTGCTAATTGGAATGATCTTTAGATTATAAAGAGAGAATAAAAATTTAGTTCATATCCAAGATAAACAGGGAGATTAGAAGAAAGCATTGAGGTGCCCGCAATGAGTTCAAAACATCAAACATAGATGAATCGCATTTCTGTATACATAAAGAATTGGCAGGTGTGACTCCTGAGCCACTCTTGATGATCTTTGGAAGAATGCAGAAAACAAGAAAAGGAGCTCTGGAATTAAGCAACAGAAAACATCATCCAAATTTGAGTTTTACGTCAATCCCTGTCAAAATTCCAGAACCTATTACTAACAAAATGATTAGTGAACATCGAGGAAAAGGGTGGAGGGAAAAGGGGAAAAAAATTAAACAAACAAGACCAAACATGGTCTTCATCAAGAATATTTGCCAAGAACAATTCATTGGAAACTAATCTGGTTTGTTTTTTTTTATCAAGGGATTACTGGACTTAGAACAAAGGAATGTTAGGTAATTTACCTAGATCTTAGCAAAGCATTTGGCAAACTCATCCTATTTTCTTGTGAATAAAATGAAAGCTACGTGTTCATTTACGAGTACCACATAAGGCAGGATTAAAGGTGGAAGAACATCCAGAGGAAGATAGTTAAGCTACTGAAAGGCACCAAGAGCTTGTTATAAGAGGTGGCAGGAAGTGGAGATGTTTACCCTGGAGAAAGGATGATGTGTGGGGAAAGGTATGATGGACATAGACAAGTACTTGAAGAGCTATCACGTGGTCAAGAGAAGGATCAGATCTGTTCTGCTTGGCCTCAGAAAGCAGAAGTAGGAACAATGTGTAAAAAATGCAAAAGAGGAAAATTTAGATTAAAATGTCAAGGAAAATTTCTTAACAACTAGATCCCAGGCTGTCATGAGGTTCAAATGAGATAATGAATGCAAGGCACTTTGAAAGCCTGAAAGCACTATATCAATGGTAGTTATTGTTTTTTATCATTATTAATTACTTTACAATCACCAGACCTCCAGTCTGGTAATGATTTCTTCCCTAAGCTCCCTACTGAATTCCTACCAAGCTCAGGTAATGTTTGTAGAGCAATACAAGGGTGTGCTGGTAAACATTAACAACCAGATTGGAGAGGGAATGAGGGAGGCAGGGAAGTATATGCATATACACACATTTAAGATTCCTCTGCATTATTACACTTTCTTAAGACTAGACTATCAACAAAACAGTAAATGGAGGCCTGATTTGTAGCTATTGTTGACTTCCAAAGTGTAAAGACTTACTCTGAAAATTTAACAGTGAACTCTCAAAGGCTGGTTAGAGCTGGCTCCAGCACATCTCTGACTAGTAGAATGGGTTGTCAGGGAGGTAGTGGATATCTGTTGACTAAATGCTTTCAAGGAAAGGGTCAGTGTCTCTACTTGGCAGGTCTGTTGTAGAAAGAGTTCTTATTGAGGTTCAAGCTTTGTTTGATTATATATCTCTTTCAGTAAAAAATATTGAGCATGCATCCCTAGTAAAACTATATTTATTTATAAATCATACACCTGTATTAGGATATTAATAGTACATTACAAAATGTGTACAATATAGAAATGCAAAATGAAGTTAAAATATTTTAAAATATTCTTTTGTTTTATTAGCAGTCCAAAACATCTTTCTCAATGAAAATATTTCTATTTTTGTGATAACAATGTGACTGAACAGTCTTCCTTATTTTCAACAAAATCCATTGGGTGTCCTATGAAATAAGATGAATTCATAAATGATACTTGTTTATTAGCAATTAATTATTCAGTTAATTAGATCATCGTAGCTAGCCAAGCAGGTGAGTTTCTCTTTTTTTTTAAGGTAATTTTTTTAAATCGAAAGATAGCTAACACAACAATCAAATACTAGGTTGTAATACATCACAAAATCTCAGAAGTCTTGTTTCTCAGAAGTGTGTTAGTTCTGATTTCATCCCAGCAGAATGTTTTCTCTATATAGTCATTTCTCTTTCTTTATGTGTTTCTGCTTAATGAAATTTCCTAGTCATGTTTGGGTGTTTTAGTTGGGTTTCTGTATAAGTTTGAGTAGCAGAAAGAAGACCAGTTTACCTGGAGAAGGGAGTATGGGAGAGCGAGTAATGCATAAAGAAGACTGAAAGGTAATTTGGGGCCAGGTTTTGAAGGGCTTTAAATGTGAAACAGAGGAATTTATATTTGATGCTAGAGTCGGTGGGGAGTCATTGGAGTTTTGTGAGTAGGAATGTGATATGGCCTGAAGTACACTTTAGGAAAATTACCTTGTCAGCCTTGTGGAAGATGGATTTATAGTGGTGAGAAACATGAATCTGGAAGAACAATTAGGAGGGCATTTCAATAGTCTAGGCAAAAGTTATTGAGGGCCTGAACTAGGGCGGTGGCTACAAAAGTGGAGAGGAGATAAAGGCCAGCAATGTTAGTAAGCTAGAAATGACAACATTATGACTAGTTCTTGGAGAAAGAGAGAGAGCCAGACAGAGACAGGGAGCCAAATGGACGGAGAGATAATAGAGGGGGAGAAGAAGAGAAGAGGAAGAGAGAGGGAGAAAAAGGGAGGGAGAAGGAGAGAGAGTGGAAAGAGAGAGAAAAGGAGAGAGGCAAGGAAGGAGAGGGAGAGGAATAAAGGATAACACCTAGGTAATTGAAGCAGGATTACTGGAAGGATGGAGGCAACCTCAGCAGAAATAGGGGACTGAGAAGAACAAGTCGGGGCGGGGGGGGGGGGGGTGGAGGAGAAGAAATAATGTAATTCGATTGCCATCTATCCTGTTCTGTTTACGCTAGATGATTCACTGCTTTGCACTCAAAATGAAAATAAGAGTGATGTCAGGGTCTCTCTAGTCTCTGCCTAAGAGTAAATAGCCCACCCTGCAAAGGACATATGCTGGACCATGAGGTGATCTGGATGGTTGGGGTTTAATATGCTGGTGGGGATGAAAGGGGGAGGGGGAATGTGGCATTTGCCCAATTATACCCAAGTAGCTGCTGCTGTAAGTGTCCTAGTCCTTGATTTCTCTGAAGGGCAGATTCCTGGCTCAGAAAGAAGGACGATGAGATCTAGCACAATAGGGGGAAGGGAAGGAATATTAGTCATTAATAGATGAAGATTAGGTATGACTGTGTTGAAGACATGTAGGCAGACTGGGGTGTGATCTATTTGCCCTGTCTTTGATTAATCACCTATCCTTCGGAATCATACCATGAGTTCCTTGGGTACCACAGTCCCCATTTTGGAGACCACTGAACTAGACAACCACTGAAGTCCCTTCCATCTCTTAACAGTCTATGATTCTCTGATTTTGTCTTTCAATGGAAGGTCAGTCAGCTCACTTTTACTACAACTCTTAGATTTGCAAAGATCTTCCTTTACAGCATCATTGAGTGATATTTAGTAAAAATATTATCCATTCCTCCTCATCCCCATCCCCCATGCCAGATATGTGTAATTAGAATGTCCTACTTAGAGTAAGGGAGATGGAGTTTCATGCTTTTTGCTACTTAATCAAGTAGCAAACATTTATTAAGTACCTACTACCATATATTCTGGGTACAGTGCTAGGCACTAAGGGCACAAATACACTAGCTGAAGGACTCTGAGGAAGTCATTTAACCTTTAAGGGTCTTGTACAATTCCCTAAGACTTAAGTGTTAAATTCAAACTGAAGTCTCTCTCTGGAAGATTCATGATCATCATGCTTGACCTTCGTTGCCAAAGAAGACCATGCCATCAGAGAAATGATGACATTACTAGCACTTGACTTTGTTTTGAGTGAGGGAGAGCTGTGCAGGTCACCAGGCTCACTTGTCTTCCAGAGCCGTCTGAATCCAGTGACCTGATATTGCTCAGGTTGACTGGAGATGGCCCAGGATGCACTAGGAGACCTTTGGGCCTTTAGGCCAAGGTCTTTGCAGGGCTCACTTCGGGTGAGGCAACACCCATTCATTGAATAGACCTGTTTAATGAGGTCAAGAAAACAAAGAGAACAGGTTGTGTGGGAAACAGCAACAGTTACTATTGATAATCACTCTAAAGCTAGCGGGGTTCAGGAGGCCTTGGCAGGGGCCCCTTGGAAACCCAGTTTCAGAGTGTAGTACGTTTAAGGTTTCGGGAGAGGACAGAGGAAAGATTAACGTTCTTCCGGTACACCATGTTGCTCTGTAGGCTGAGATTATTATCTAACTTCTTGCCCATTCCTACCCCAGTTACACCATCCCTTTAAAGACCTAAATTATTTATGTTGTTCCTAGCTGTCCAAAGCCCATCTACAGCAATCATCATCAAGACCTTTATAGACACCTCTCATGCTCATTTCTTCTAACAAAATATATCTGGCTAGTATCTCATTCCATCTGGACTCTGTTTTCTGCTTTCAGCTGACTCATCTTTTATCAGTTTCATTATCGTGAGTGAATGTGTTACCCTGTTCTCAAGATATCTTTATTTTGTTAATGGCATTAAACAGGAAATGCTTTAAGCCACAAGAGGGATGTGAATAAGTAGAGATATCATGATCAGGATGATATTGAATGATATTCATACAGATATCTAGTCACTAGATCCTCTAGCACCTACATTATGGGGCAAGCCCATTTCTTAGTACTGCTTCAATAATTTTGAAAAATCACTTTTCAAATCCAGTATCCTCCACATGGACCTTGAATATGTCATCAGCCTCAGTTGTCTCACAGGTAGTAATACCATGGTAGTAATACCTTACCTGCCTGAAGGCTGGCGATTCGAAGCAGCCAATCTTGTCTTGTCTGATCTGTGGAGTAAAACCCTCAGTTACTGTTTTACAATAGCTGAGGCTGCCCAGTCTTTCTCTAACACACTTGCAGATGCTGTTTACCTTCCTGTCTCTAGGAAATCTGAGCAGGTTTTTAATGGGAGCTCCTGTGGTCCAGAACATGGAATGATTCATCTCTAATCACTGACATTATCCAGGTGACTTGCTTGGAGACAGGGCTTAGACAGAGTTAGTTTCCTTTCAGAATAGATGTTTCATCACCACCATTACCCTGCCATACCCAAAGCCTTTTTCAAATATTTTCAACAGTTAACAAGCATAGCCTACAGCCATAATGTGCTCATTAAGCCACAAGTTAGTACTCGGGTCTTAAAAGTCCCATAAACTGGTACTTGATTTCAAATGAATTTCAGTTCAGTTTGTCATTGGCATGAGAGCAGGGGCAGCCCAGTGGGTTTTTGCTGAGGGCTCTTCTTTTTGACTTTCATAGTAGCTAGTGCTTTTTGTAAGGCTGTAGGCACTTGCCCTGTTCCTAACCCAAGTCATTCTTTTCTGACATGAGAGCCCTTCGATGCCAGTAGCTCCTTTATCAGAAGCCCCTAATAAATGAAGTCCTTCAGGATTCAGATTTTGTTTTAACAGGCGCTTGTGAAGAGTATTTCAAGTATTGCCCACTAGTTTGATGGGCAAAAGGCTGTTATCCTTTTCCTATTTCTCAGAGTATGTGACCTCCATCTAAATAGATTTTCCTTTGTGTTATACCTCACTCTTCAGACTTAAAGCCACCAGCCAGAAGAATAATGCTGGGTTCCAATGTTGAATTCCAAATCAAGTCAGAAAATGGCAGGGACTCCTTAAGCTTAAAAAACCGTTTTACTCAAGGAAAGTAGTGCCTGTGGTCAAAATATGAAATATTTTGGCTTTTGAAAATTTGTTAACAATGTTGAAGTGATTTAATATTGAAAAATCTTGTTCTGACACAGTACTCACTTCCCAATAACCAGTTCTGCTCCTAGGTGATGTCTTTACTTTGGGGACAGGGGGGATACCAGTTGAGCAATATTGTCCAGTAGAGTAATTAGGACTAATGATATGTATAGCTTTCTGTTCTTATAGATTACCATCCCTTAAGAAGAGAGGTGTTTGGATGTTGGTCATCTGGAACCAATATCAGCTACTGAATTTGATCTCTGTTCTGTTGTCTTTTAATGTCCTCATGTTATAATCCTGTTCTGCTCTCTTTGCTCTGTATCATCTTATACATATTTTTCTAGTTACTCTGCATTTATCACATTCATTGGTCCTTACAACACAGAGCTGTTCCATTAATTTCATACACCACTGTTTTTTTTAGCTACATCCCAGTGAACAGACTCACGCTTTGTTGCATCTTTTTGCTACTACAAATAGTGTGTCTATAAATGTTTTGGTACTTATAGGACTTTTCTGTCACTGATCTTGTTGGAGTATAAACCCTGTAATGCAAAAGTGTCGAACTCTCACTGCCAGTGATCTAAACCAGATTGAAATGTAATTGGGAAACGTTTGGCAAAATAAATATGATACAACATAGATAATGTTAATTTATGGTTTTCTAAGTCAATAGGGAGCAGGAATCTGTTTCTATGTGAGTTGGATGCCACTGCTGTAATGCAATTCCTCAGCTCCTCCACCATTTATTATTCCTAACTTTTACCAACTTTGGTAGTTTGATGGGCAGGAAATGATACTGTAAGTGGGACTTTTATGTGCATTTCTTCTGTTATTCATTATTTGGAGCATTTTTCACATGACTGTTGGTGTTTTAGCATTTCTTCTTTTGAAAATTATTTCTTCATATCTTTTGGTGACTTTTCAATTGAGAAATTACGTTTCATTTTACAAATGAACATAAATTCCCTATAGACTGTGAATGTTAGGCTTTTTTTAATGTAGATTTTTTCCTAATCTATGGGTTTCTTCTACTTCTAGCCACAGTGATGGGGGGGGGGTGCAAAATCCTTTTCTTAATTTTATAAAATTGAAGTGGTATTTTTAGTGTTTTATAATCTCTTCTTTCCCTTGTCTAGTTATGAATTTCCACCAGTCATCATTGTGAAAGACATGACCTATTTTTTTATGATATGACCTGCTATATTTAGATAGGTTGCTCCTTTGGAATTTATTGCGATGTATGGTATAAGATGTTAATCTGAATCTATTTTCTACTAAACTGTTTTTCAATTTTCTCAGCCATTTTTGTTGAATGAGAGGCCCTTTCCTAATAGTTTATATTCTTTATTTTGACACACATGGCCTCTACCTGCATTTGCTTTTCTTTTTTTTTTTAACCCAGTACCAAATACTTTTGATAATTATTACTTTATGATATACTGTGAGATCTGGGAATGCCTATACTTCTTCATTTTTAATCATTTTTGTCTAATTCTATAAAGCATCCCCTTAGCAGTTTGGTATAGTGCTAAATCTGTGTATTACTTTAGGCAGTATCATTATCTTTGTAATATTGGTGCCAGCTAGCCAGGAATGGTAAATATCTCTTCAGTTCTTGAGGTGTTCCTTCATTTTTGTGGAAACTCATTCCCACAAACATTAATTCATGAAAGAAGCAGTACAGTAGAATGGGCACTGGATTTGGAGTTAGAAGACCTCTCACAGCCTATCCATTTGCCACTCTAGAACCCAAAACTTGCCATTTGAAAAGTGAGGTGACTGTATCAGACAGTTTCCAAGGTCACTTCTGTCTCCAAATCCATGAACTTTTTTTAAAATTGCCTCTCCTTACTCCGTTTTCTCAACTGGACTACAATAGCCCAATCTGTTTGGAATCTGCCTCAAGTCTTTCCCCATTCCAATCAATCATTCATTCACATAGGATTTTCCTAAAGTGCAGGTCTAACAATGTCATTTCTCTCAATTCCAGTGGCTCCCTAGTACCTCTGGGATTGAATATGAACACCTCTGTTTTGCACTTAAGTTCTTCACAACTTGGTCTCTTCCTATCTTTCTACTTCTTTAATACATCACACACACACACACGCACGTGAGCACACGCACATGCATACATGCACGCACACATTATGTAGTCTATAGTGAAGCGGTACTGGCTTACTTACCCTTACTCTTCCTTATATAGCATTTATATATCTCCCATCTCCACGCATTTGTGCAGACTGTCCCTCCCTCCTCCACTCAACGTCTTATTTACTCTGGTTCACTTTGAGATTCAACTCCAGCACCATCTCTTCCAGGAGATCTTTCCTAGTCCCCACATCTAGTGCTCTTTCTGCTAAGGCTACCCTTCGTCTGCTTTCTATTTATCTTCTGTATACTGATTTATATATGTTGCCTCCCCCATTAGAACATAACCTCCTTGAGACCAGGGACTGTTTAATTTTTCTTGCTAGACCCAGCAAGCAACAGAGAAACATAATAAGTGAATTAAATGTTTGTTGATTTATTCACTGAAAGTATGATATTCAGACTTTTTTATTTCACACTTTTTTCTAGTAGACCAGTAATTCTTAGATCATTGTACTTGTCTTCAAGGTGGTTGCTTTGGCTTATTGAAATTTCAGGTATTGTTCCAGTATTCCTTCTTCCACTTCTGCATCTTTGAGTTCCGAATCTGCCTATCTCCTTTTTTTTTCCAGAAAACCCGCTGTTCAAGAGAGTCTCCATCATTTGTTCTAAATTATCTACTTTCTTGTTTATCTTTTCAGATTCCTTGATAAATGTAATTTCAGTCCTAATTTTCATCCTAATATCTTACTTTAACATTTTATTGGAAATTCTTAGTTTTTTCACTGTCATTTCTGGGCTCTTATTGTTACTCTATCTGTCCTCCCTTCATGGATTTTCGCATCACTGTTTTAAACTTTCAGAGTTTAAGGGATTTAGAGGATTAGGGGGCAGCCCAATGGGACAGTGGATAGAGTGACAGGCCTGGAGTCAGGAATACTCATCCTCTTGAATTCAGATCAGACCTCAGACACTTACTAGCTGTGTGATCCTGCGCAAGTCACTTAAACCTATTTGCCTCAGTTTCCTCCTCTATAAAATGAGCTGGAGAAGGAAATAGCAAATCACTCCAGTATCTTTGCCAAGATAACCCCACATGGAGTCACAGAGAGTCAGACACAACTGAAACGACTGAACAAGAATTAGATGATTATTTTTGAGTTTCTTTGTTATTCTTTCTGTGAACCTTTTTTTTTTTTTTAAAGCCCCTTCCATGCTGCCTGGCACATAGTAGGCGCTTTAAAAATGCTTATTCACTTCCCTGTCCCCTCTCTGTTGTTAGCTACTCTTCTTTTATTTAGCGTATTATTTAATTTCCTGCTATTTTCAAGGTGACAAATGGGAGTTGGGCTTAGATAAGACCTTGCACTGAGACATCTTGCCAAAAGTCCTTTGTTTTAATATTTTCCCCCAAAATTTTTACCTTTTACCAAAATTCTCATTTGTAATTGCTTGTGAAGAATGTTATTCTTTGGATGAACTTAGAAGTTCCCTAGAATTTATGGCCTTCTTAGATAATGATTAAACTGAGCCCCAAAATAAGACCTTGGCATATCAGAAAGGTGTTTTCTCCTCTTGGGTATTTTAGAATTTTTTGACAAGAGAGTAGCTAGGGAGATGGCAGTTTTTCCAAAGCCCATTCTGTGCAAGCTGAAAATTCCTACAACCCTGCCCCTTCCATTCTGTCTTCAAAATGTATTTATCCTTTCCTTGTATAGAATGTAAATTTTTAGCCCTATATCTTTTAATTGAGTGGTGGTGTATTGCAGTGGAAAGGTCTTTGAAAATGGAATCAGAATAGCTGAGTTCATTCCTGTCATTTATGCGCTCTGCTGACTATCTACTGACTAGCGTAGTTTTGTTATCTTTAAAAGGGAATTATCAGTCCTTGAACTCCCCTCCTTTTGGGTTTGTTGCAGGTAAAAATATTTAGTAAACTCTAAAATCTCCTGTTCTAAATAACATAGCGATTATGATTTATGTACCATTTCAGCGTTTTAGTCCAAAACATCACACTGTTCATACCCTGCCTATATCTTTATTCTTGTAGATTATAAGCCTCTAGTTGGCACAGCCATCTAATTTGGTATCTGCAGTTCCTAGCTCTATGTCAGACACAAATAAGGAGTTAATTAATGATTAATTTTGTAGTTTTAAATGAAGACAATTGGAGGAAGACAAAAGAAGGACAAATAAATGCTTACTGAATTGCAAACTCTCCTGTGAGTTTTGATTTTGCTGAAGATTAATTTATATGCATAGATGGAGAGTTAGGGGACATTAGTGGGGCCACCCTTCAGGAGGAAAATCAATGTGGTGTAATGGAATGAACTTGTGACTGGGAGTCATAAGACCTGGATTCTAATTCTGGTTCAGCCACTAGTTAGTTGTCTGATCTTAGCAAGTCATTTCCTCTCTTTGGGCTTTAGATTCCTCAACTGTAAAATGGAAAAAAAATGGACCTGCTGACCTCCATTGTCCTTTCCAGCTCTAGTATTCCACGATCTGTACTACACAGAATCCTCAGATAATTACACCCAGCATTTGCATTGAAAACATCTGCCTTTTGGAAGTATCTAATGAGAAGTTTTCCTGCTGTATCTTCTGAGCAGTTAAACACACTCTACTTGATTCTCTATCAGAATGAAAAAGCATCCATGTTAGTTTGAATAAGTGTAGGTGCATTGTACTGCAACTAATGATGTCTGAACAGGGTTCACACCTGTCAACCTTCATTCTCTAGCAATGAGACTGACAGTTATTTCCCAGAATACCAAATTTTAACTTGCTTGAGTCCAGGAAATGGTGGAATATTAACCCTGCAGTTGAAAAGAAAATGTGATGACTGTAGCCAAGTGAAGAACACCATACAGAATAATGATGGGGACGGGAGCTCAGGCAGACAGCTGCAAGTCAACCCTGTATTGACGTCATAGTGAAATGACTCTGGTGTAAAGAGCAAATGTATATGATAAGTGATCACTTATGCCACTCTTTTCTAAGGAAATGTTCTGTCATTTAGCTTCTAGCAGTGAATATCAAATCTCTTTGCCTGGGACAAACTTATGGGTCCATCTATGGTCTGGGGTATGGGGAATGTCACCAGGATTCTTTAACCCATCCCCCCCAGCCAGACTTCTCCATCATGTTCTCTATTGATTCCTCCTACATCAACATTTGAGTTTTACTGTTTTGGTTTAAGGAATTTTTACATATTAAATTTTATATATTAAAATTATTACGTATTAAACGCTCCTGGGAAGAGGAAAACTGTACTAAATAATATCTGGACATTTATACTATATTGTAAATTAGTTCCTGGAGTTCTTTCTAACATAGGGCAGATTTTGATAAGGAAGACTAAAGAAACATAGAGGCTACAAATGGAAGCCATTTAGTGGAGAAAAAAAAAATCCTTACGAGGGGAAGTGAAATAGATTGAGGAAAAATGTCATGTCATGTTGCTCAAAAATGTCTACTGTGCCTTCCTTAGAATCCCTGAAACTACCACAAACTGGTGGTTCTCGTGGAAGTCTAAAGTTCCCATCATGTTCCATGGAATCTGGTCCCATATTTTAATGGAGCCAGTGTTATGGTTTCCAGAAAATTTTTACCTCTCCTCTTTGCTAATGAGTCAAGAAATATGGGACCCTGTTTGTCAAAGGGAATATGCATCATCCCACATAGTTCAGAACTTCAGCCCAAGTAGATACTCCCTTTATATATCTTTCAATCATAGAACAATCTCAGAGGCAAGCTGGGTAGTAAACACTCTCATTTTCCAGATAAGAGAGTTTAGGCCCAGGGAAGTTTCATGATGTGCCACCCTTGGCTAATAAATAGCAGAGAGAGAATTCAAATCCAGATTCTCATCCTGTATAAATTTTCACCGTGTTGTTCTAGAAATATCCCTTGGAAAATCTGCTCATCACACTGGAGGCTTTGTTCTTTTCTGTGCTAACTTTTTACAAAGTCCATTCCAACACATGGACTGTCCTTCTGTTATCTCCCATTCTCATGACATGACTAATTTATCTTCTTTTTTCAGGCCTGTGTATCGTTTCTTAGGGGGAAAAAAAGGAGGAAAAAGTTGGATTTAGGTAGAAAGATGAACAGGCATTGGACTTATACACACACTCACACACACACACACACACACACACACATACACACACCACACACAAATTGTTCATCTTGCCTGAATAAAAATTTAAGGTAAAGTTTATAGTAACAAACAGAAGGGCCAATTCAGTTGCTTTGTGACTACCAATGACTTTAAGCCCTCTTTCTTGTCTTTTCTCTTAAAATAGGGGGAGTATTTAGGACATACAGAATAAAAAGCAGTTTTCAAACAAGCATTTCTTACCTCATCTTTCATGACTTTCTGCCCAAAAATTAATTACACCATAGTTCCTTAGCAGTGATTGGGAAGTGCATTTATTTAATCCATGTGGAAGGATAAACATTGACTATGTCATCACTCTCTAGTGATTCAGAGGCAGCAAAATCTATTTTTCCAAGAAATCGTTTTCATCATCTTCTGTACTAAGTAATATCAAACTGCTGTATGTTAGTATATATATCATATATGAATATATATTACTGTATATTAGGGTTCACCCCTGCTATGTGCTTAAGTTCATAGAATCTGAGATTCAATGATGGAAGGAATTTTATAATCCCTCTAGTCCAACTCCCTCATTTTACAGATGAAACTACAGCCCATGGAGTTTAAATGAGGTCTCATAGGATCACACATAGTCACACATAATCCTCAGGGATAGGATTTGTATGCTGGTCTTCTGACTCAACAACCCCTGCTCTTTCTACCACACTGTCCTGCCTCCTGAAGATTCCAGATGTCATGAGAAACACATGAGAAAAGTCTCTCAAGTATGTCCCCCACCTCATGAATTGAGATGCTTGAACTGATTGTGCTAGTTTCCTGTGTTGGCCATGTTGTCCTAGCTAGCAGTTTAATTGTTTAGCTATGCCTAGGAACTAGCCTACCTAATAAATACCAGCAGTATTTAACAATACATGTGGTAAGACCCTGAGAAAGGAAGAATCGCTGCAGGCTAAAGGCACTTGAACAGGCTCCATGGAGGAGGTGGGACTTAGGGTACATCTTAAAGGTTGAGTGGCAGAGGGATACAGGCAGGACAATTAAGATATTAATTATTAAGATATAACATGAGCAAAGGCATTGAGGAAGGAGGGAACTTCTTTGGTACAGTGCTCAGGGAGGGAGATATGACAGACTATAACATGGTAGTAAGAAGCAATGGTAGGATAATATTCACTTCAATCAGACAAAAAATTTTAAAAGAATTTAGAAAAATTGTTCTTTTTTACATTTTTAATTTTTTTTATTTAAATAGTATTTTATTTTTTCCCATTACATGTAAAGACAATTTTCAACATTCATTTTTTATAAAATTTTGAGTTCCAAATTTTTCTCCCTCCCCTAGTGCCTCCCCAAGATGTGCAATCATGTAACATATATTTCCACATTAGTCATGTTGTAAAAGAAACAAAACAAAAGGAAAGAAACACGTAAAAAAGGAAAGTGAAAATGTTATGCTTCAATCTGCATTCAGATTCCATAGGTCTTCCTCTGGATGTGGATGACATTTTCCATCTGAGTCTTTTGAAATAGTCTTGAATCACTGTATTGCTGAGAAGATCTAAGTCAATCATACCTGCCCCAATGTTGTTGTTATGGTGTACAATATTCTCCAGGTTCAAGAGCAAGTGTTCTTAACCTAGAGTTCTTGGACAGATTTCAAAGAGTTTGTGAAACTGAATGAGAAACAATTATACCTTTATTTTCAGTTGCTTCTAATTGAAATCTGACATTTATTTCAGTTATAAATGTAAGCAGCAGATGTTATTCAGAAAATAGGCTTCATCGTTCTGTCAATGTCATAAGAGGGTAAAAACCTATAATATGGAGGGTATAGGAGGCCAATCAGAAGACTTTGGTCTTAAAGGGCAATATAGTGGAAAAAAGCATTGCATTTCAAGTTAGAAAGCCTAGATTCAAGGTCGAGGTTCTTTTAGTCACCCCTAACCAACCCTCCACCCAAATTTTCAGATCCATTTTGTATTCCATCTTCCCCTTTTAGAATGTATGCTCCTTGAGGGCAGGGAATTTCTTTCTTTTGACTTGTATTTGTATCCTCAGCACTTAGCACAGTGCCTGGCATGTAGTAAGCACTTAAAACATGCTTATCTCCTTCCTTGTGAACCATGGAGCACTATATAAGCTACTGTTATATTACTGATGTAGCCAATAACCAATAGAGAACCATTGTAAGTAACCTGAAAAACTGTGTTCTATAGCCAGAACTCCGTGGAGGACAAGGCAATTATTCAGTGAATTTGGACTAATTTGCACAATTAAACCAAGCTGATGAAGGGGAGGGGATCAGGGAATCACTTTTTTTTCTAAATAATTTGGATTGATCATGTTCTCCTAAGGAATCAGCACCATCCGTTAGCTCAACTTCAAAGCCCAGCTCCAACTTTCCCCTTTTTGTGAAGGTTTATCAACTCACAGTTTGCTCTGAACTCAAATGGCACTCTATTGTACAATGCCTCTACCCCTTATTTGCTACTTAACACATATTGCCTTGTGTTATCTTTCTATTTGCCATCTTTACAACTAGTTTGTAATTTCTTTGGGAGCAGGAACTATGACTTTCATTCCTGTCTCCCCATAACACCTAGTTCAGTCTTTTATACATGATTGAGATAGTATAGGATAGTGAACAAAGGAGAACCCAGGTTAGAATCCTATCTCTAATGCTAGCAGGGTGACCCCCAGAAATCACTTAACATCTCTGATCTTGCAATATCAGTCAACAAGTATCTATCAAACTCCCACTATATGAAGGCACAATGCTCAGTGCTAGGGATATAGAGACAAAAACAAAATAGTCTGTCCTCAAAGAGCTTGTGTTCTACCTGGAAAGGCAACATGTACATAAGGAAGAAGGTACATAACACTGTCAAAGTAAAGATAAGTTAATTTTTCCAGGGGGATACACTATCAACTAGCAAGGGCAAGAAAAAGTCTTATGAAAGAGGTGCAATTTGAGCTGAGCCATAAATGAAACTTTGGATTCTACGAAGCAGAGGTGAAGATAAAGTAGGAATAATCTGTATTCCTTGGGCAAGTCACTTAATCTCTCTCTGCCTCAGTTTCTTCATCTGAAAAATGAGGGCAATAATAGCAATTGCATCTCAGGGTTGATATAAGGATTAGATAAGATAATATACGTAAAGTATTTTGTAAATCTCAAAGCACTGTATAAATGCTAACTATTATTATTTCTTCTACTACTATTACTACTACTACTACTACTACTACTACTACTACTACTACTACTACTACTACTACTACTACATGAGAAGACAGAGTTTTAGAGAGGCTGACCTGGACACCACAATGTTAGCACTAAGATTTAAACCCAATTCTTCTGACTCTGAGTTCAGTATTTTCCACCTACTGGACAGGTTGTCTGAATTAAAATGCTCCATTGTAGAAATTTCTGAATGATACTCTTCAAATTAAAGGTGTTTACTTAAAAACACAAGCAGGTAATAGAAACAGCCCTTCTTTGGCATCTCATGCAACATTCAGCAGGTTCTCAAACACTGCTTTAAAGTGTTTCTTTATTCCTGGGATATCTCAGGAATTAACTCTGGGCCCATTTCATTCCAGACAACACAGATCTGATATGCCTGTTCTGCCCTTTAAGTCAAGAACTAGCAAAGCTCTTACTTTTGAGTAGAATGGGCTGTAAGGAAGAAGGAGGTGCAAGGTCAGGTACACCCAGGAAAACCAACTATGTCATACTGAGGAGGGAGTCAGAATGTGATCAACAAATAAAGTGTGTGAACAAGTATTTATTAAACACTTTCTGTGTGCCAGGCACTATATTAAGTACTAGAAATGCAAATACAAGTAAGAAAGACATACCCTAATTGAATCAAGCACTTTGGTAAAAGGACATGTCAAAGGAGGGAATTGAATAAATGGAGGGTGGGATAGGATAGAGGGAAACATAGTCTTTCACAACATCACTGTTATGGAGGTGTTTTGCATGACTGAACATGTATAACTTTTATCAAATTGCTTGCCTTCTCAATGAGGGTGAGTGGGGAGGAGGGAAGGGAGAGAATGTGGTACTCAAAGCTTTAAATATGGATATTAGAGGTTGTTTTTACAGGCAAATAGGGAATAAGATATATAGGCAATGGGGTGTGGAAATCTATCTAACCGTACTGGAAAATAGAAGGGAAGGTGGGATGATAAAAGGGAAGGCAGATTGGAGGAAAGTGCAATCAGAATACACATCGTCCTGGAGTGGCAGGGGTGGGGAATGGGGAGAAAATTTGAAATTCAAAATTTTGTAGAAGTGAATATTAAAAACTGAAAATAAATCAATTTATATTTAAAATGTTAATCATCAAAAGAAAAAAAAACAAAAAGAAAGACTTACCCTGCTCTCAAGGAGCTTATATTCTGATGAGGAAGATGGCACATAAAAGGGAACTGCAAAGGGGAAGTGAAAATTTACAGGGTACATAGTATGGAGGTGGCAAGAAATGGCTTGGAGGCCTGGTAGACAAGGTTAGACAAAGCTCACTTGTCATTCTAGCATCCCAGGGCAAAGTTCAAGGTTCCTATGGGAGGGTGATGAGAACAATGGCCAGTAAGTAGGAAGGACTTTGTGAAGTCAGCTGAGAAGTGTTGGTTTTATATGGGTATGTTGGACTGTATTCATCCAGAAGCCAAAGCTGCAAAGAGCTCCGGGCTCATACGGAATGTCCGCATCCCAGGAATTTGAAATGAAAGCCAATTTCTCTATTTTGTGAGTTTATTTTGCTAAGGCATGGGGAATAATAGTCCTCAGGGGCATAGATGGCATTGGAGAGTTTTAATCTTAGATTTTCATTTCCTGTAAAATAACTTTCCACTTATTACATTCACAGAAAATACAATGGGTTTCAGGACATATGCATATTTTATCAGAGATGATCCTAAGCATACCACCCAAATGCATCTGAGACCGTAGAGTTAAGAGTAATAGGTACAGTCCGGGAAGCAGAAGAATGCTAAGCATCATCCTGACAGCATGAGGAGTCTGTGGCTCAAAGTAGATGGCGGGGGCAGTCCTTTCATCAGAGGCCATAATAAGGATATGAAGAAACTCACTTCCACAAAGATTGTATGGTGTCTGGGAAAATGGCAAAGTTGATAGATTTTGTTTAATTCTGAGCTTACTGAGCTCAAGGGGAAAAAAAGTCACAATAGTGGCTTTCTTCAAGGTTCTATGTATTGACACAGCCATCCACTCCCTAATGGTGCTGATATGTCTTTGTCTCAATTCCTAGTACAACATGAAAACATACCCAGTCTGTTTAAGCACAGCCAAATCCTTCTTCTCCAAATACTTTTTCTAGGAGGGCCACACATCATGGATGTGGTTGAAAGAACACTGAACTCTCACTGATGAATACAGATGTTTTTCTCTGTGTCCTTTGAGGAAATTACCCAGACCAAAAGGGGCCAGCATTCAGAACTGGTTCCTCACTATAGTCTCTCTTAAGCCTCCACTAACTACATGCTCTAAACATGAGGGAAAATTTCAATTTGGTAATTTATTATTACTATTTTCATTCTTTTTAGATGATCCAATGGCCTCAACTTCATCTTCATTTCCTTTTACATTTTATTATCTGATGATTGATGAAGAAAGTTTCATATGGATTTTTTACATTTAGGGCAGGGGCTATGCTATTTGGATTTTTTTTAGATTGTTGAATATATTTGTCTTAAGAGTTGAGAGATGAAAGGAAGTTTGGTGTGTTTTAATTGGCTTTATTTTCAGTAACATTGTTCTAAGATTTGAATTTTAATGCTGTATTTTTTAAGTAGATAGATATAGAGAGAGTCAGCTGCTACCTGTTTAAGAAAACCTTGCATTCTTGCAACTTTCTCAGACTAACCAGGGCAGTGATAATGGTATACTTATGTGCATGTATGAGAAAAGAACACATAGGAAGGACTGTCAGCTTTTGTTATACTGTTGTTGTATTGTGTCAGACTCTTCATGACCCCACTTGGGGTTTTCTTGGCTGGTTTGCCATTTCCTTCTCAGCTCATTTTATAGATGAGAAAATGGAGACAAACAGGGTTAAGTGACTTACCCTGGGTCACACAGCTAGTAGGTGCCTGAGGCCAGATTTGAACTCAAGAAGATGAGTCTTCTTAACTCTAGGCCCAACACTATCCACCACATCATGTGACTACCTCCTTTTGTTATACAGGACAACATAATGTAATAAATGTATATCATCTGCATGTAATATATGTTTTTATTCCAAGATGTCAAGCAGAGGCTTTATGAAAACTGTGGGGGGATATGTGATAGTGGGGATTACTTTTCTGGGATGATTAAATGGCCACTGAGGTCTTTTTCAACTCTAAAACTTTGTGATTCTGTGTACATGTTATAGAATTATATATTTGAAAAGCCTTCAAGTTTACACCTCTCTGTTTTATAATTGCCAAGAGCTTAGTAGTAAATGGCAGAACCAGGAACTGGATTCAGGCTCTTGGTCCCCAAACCCAACAATTTTCCTACTGTGCCAGCATGCTTAAAGGGAACACAATGAAGTGGAGACTTGGCCTTCAACTCTGGCCCTTCCACTAACTAGCTCCTGTGACCTTTGGCAAGTCACTTGACTTCCTTAAGATCTGTTTTTTGATCTGCCAGATAGAATAATCCCTGCCACGATAGGACATCTATAAAATGGCTAAATTCAAGGTATGGCCTTGCTGCTAGGTACCTGGAGTTGAGTAGAGGCAAAAGCCAGTGATGAATTATAAAAAGCAAAACAAAACAAAACACAAAAGCAGTATGGATAGAGTGTTGGAATTTAATTCAGTAAATATTTATTTAGCAACAGCTAGAATAATGTATAGAGAACCAGCTTTAGAGCTAGCATGACCTGGTGTAAAGTCCCACTTTTAGGACATACTAGCTGGATTTTTCTGGGCAAGTCACTTAACTTATCAGTAAACCCAAGGAATTCTCTAAGACTGTAGGTTTCATAGAAAGTGCAACGGGAGAGGAAGATTTCTCACTAGCAAGTTCACTATATGGGTCACATCACAGGTCTAGCCCCTATTCTGATTCTAAATATTTGTTAATTAGTAATTAGTAAAGGCAGCTAGGTGGCTCAGAGCTTAGTGTACTAGACCTGGAGTCAGGAGGATTTCCGTTCAAATCTGGCCTCCAACATTTCTTAGGTGTGTGACCCTTGGCAGACACTGTCTCAGTCTCCTCACCTGTCAAATAGAAATAATAAGAGCACCTATCTCCCAGTGTTGTGAGAATAAAATGCAATCATACTTGTAAAGCACTTTGTAAAGCCAGAAGTTTTATATGAACTACTCTTACATTGTTAATAATCATGATTATCATAGAATAAATTGAAGTTTCCAAGCATGTCATAAGATGAGGAGATAATGAAAATAGTGAATTAGATGCTGAAATAATTTCAAAACATAGAGTACGATTATGAAAGCCAATAGGCTGAGCCAACATGGTAGAGTAGGGGACCCAACTGAACTCTCCCAATATTCCCTCCAAACAACTTTAAGATAATGCCTCAAATCAAATTTTGAAACAGCTGAGCCAATAACAGATCAGAGGGAGACATTTTTTTCAGCCTAAGACATCTTAGATGCTTCACAGGACAGGTTTTTAACATTGGGGTGGGTGCAAGCCCAAAGAGCTGCAGGGGTGCTAGCTATGGGACAACAGCACCAGCAGCTTTGGGAACTCTCAGCCCAGAGACGATAAGGGAGTCAGAGAGAATGTCAGAAAGAGATTATGGAGACCATTTGCTGGTACTACTGGGTGCAACTGGTAATGATTGGCAACTCTATTGATGATAAGCACTTCTGGGTTTTAGTTCTAGGACAAAGAGGAGTGTTTGTGATGATTCACAAGGGAGCAGGGACCATAGACCCAGAGGAGAACTAGCAATTGAGACTACCAGAGGGCAAGGGACCTGATCAGAGTTCCAGGGCCAAGAAGAGCACTAGTATTTGTGGCTTGGGGGAGCAGTGAGCCTTCCTGAGTAAAGACCAGAGCAAGAACAGAACAGGAAAGACCACACTGCCAACAGAAAAACATCACCCTTGGAAGCACCAAAAACTTGCCGACCCAGAGAGCTACCTCTGAAAATAGCAGTACAAAAAAAGTCTGAAGTTGTAACAGTGACTCCCCATCCTTAGGTGTGCACACCCCAGTTTTAACATAAAGTTAGAAGTCAAGAAATAGTTTGGAAAAATGAGCAAACAAAAAAAGAACTTGACCATAAAAAGCTACTTCAGTGGCAGGGGAAGACCAAGGAATACACTTTAAAAAAAACAATGTGAAAATAGCTACAAGCAGGTCCTCAAGAAAAATGCTAATTATATCTAAGGACAGCAAAAATTCCTGGAAGAAGTAAAGAAAAAGATAACAATGGTAGATGAAAAATTGGGAAAAGAAATTAGAATGATACAATAAAATTATAAAAAGAGAATTAACAACTTGGTCAAAGAAACAACAACAAAAACTGAAGAAAATGTCATCTTAAAAAACCAGAATTGACCTAACGGTAAAATACACACAAAAATTCATTGAAGAAAAAACAGAATTGGTCAATGGGAGGGGGAGAGGTATAAAAACTCACTGAATAAAATAATTTCTTAAAAATTAGAGTTAGGCAAGTGGAAGCTAATGACTCCATAAAACTTTCAGAAACAATAAAATAAAGTGAAAAGAATGGAAAAAAATAGAAGAAATTATGAACTATCTCATTGTAAAAACAACTAACCTGGAACATCATCAAAGAGAAACAATTTAGGAAGTATTGGACTACCTGAAAGCCATGATCAAAAAAAGAACCTAGTTATCATATTTCAAGAAATCATTAAGGAAAACTGCTCTGGTATCATAGAACTAGAGGGTAAAAGAGATATTGAAAGAATCCACTGATTACTTCCTTTAGGAGATCCCAAAATGAAAACTCTTGGGAATATTATTGTCAGATTTCTTCAGGGGAAAAAAATTAATATTATGGACATAGAAGACTCTCAAGAATTCCTGATGAACAGATAAAACCTGAATTTGACATTCAGACACAAGACTCAGAAGAAGCATAAGAAGGTAAACATAGAAGTTATCATAAGAGACTCAATTTATTTATTTATAAACTATTTATATTCCTATCTGGGAAAAGAATACATGTAAGTCCTGTCATTATTATTATTAGGGCAGTTAGAAGGAGTCAGCATAGACAGAGTCCACAGGTATAAGTCGATTATGTTGAGATGATCTTTAAAAAATAGAATGAAGGGATAAGAAAAAAGGATGCACTGGGAGAAGGAGAGTGAGGTAGAATGGGGTACCATGTTAGGTGTTCGGGGTGTATAGATAAAAATGAAACAATCTCTTCCCTCAAGGAGGGAATGTTCAGACCTCTGCATTAGGAATCATCTTTTCATAGGTATGTCTTAGATAGAATGGCTAGATGGGAGATTGGAGGCAAAGAAACCATTTAGGAGTCTTTTATAATAATTCACATAAGAGGTGATGCAGGCCTGAGCTTGGTTGCATAGGAGGATACTAATAATACAAGAGTTGCTAAGAACTTGGAAATTTTTGACCAGGTGACTGATAAGCACAAATCACTATGTTGTAGGGAAAGATATATATCACTGATAGTGATATGCCATGTTGAAATGTAATATTAATATTTAGTTTTTACATTTTATTTTATTTTTTGATGACAAAAGGAAAAAGAAAAACATTTTTAAGAGGCCAAAATAATAGCTATTTTAAATCCATGCAAAAATTCTTCTAATAGCTTCATGGTGAGTCATGCTGTAGCCCCAAACAAGTTGACAGTACTTCCTTTTGAAGGTAAGCAATTTGGAGAATGAATATGTGCTGCCTTTTGAGTGGGGGAATGGGTGCCAAGGTCAGATCTTTAAGGAAATAATCTTATTAGTCCCTCCTATTAAGGCAGGCTCTGCGGTGTGTAGACTTTGAACCTCCCTGATAAAAAGTAGGACTTGTCAAACAGCTCACAGCTCCGAGTGAAAAGGTTGAACTTTGTTGGCTTAGATCATCCAATCCAAATGCAAACATGTTTCTAAGCTTCTGTTTGCATACTCCAGGAGAAAAAAAGGCTTGCCCATTTTTCCCTGGCTCTGACACTAATGGTATTCTAACATGATGGCAGCTCCTTCAGTAAATACTAAATCATTGCATTAAAAGAAGGCCTTTCTTATAAAAAAAAAGAAAAAAAGGCAAAACTTTCCAGTAGAACTTGAAAAGGAGATCTTTTAATTTTCATTGTTTTGCTCTTCTCTTTCCCCTCCTTCTCCTCTTCCTACCCCACCTTCCAGTTTTTCCTAATGGCTCCCAGGCCTTCATTCTCTCTGCTGGTTCTTTTCTTTGTTGACCCTGTATTAAAGTTGTAAGGCTGAAATTTTGACAGCTTTGTCATTTCCATAGCTGCGAGGGTGGATGTCAGGCTTACAGGATTATTGCACTCCAGGAATACTTCACTACATAATCAAGCAGAAGGTCAAGAGAGGTGGAGAGAGAAAAAACTCTAATTAAATCAGGAAGGGCTGACTTCTGCCCTCAGCCATGCGGGCAACTTAAGGGAGAGTCGCACTGTGCCTAAGAGCAACAATTGGCCTGGAGACAGTAGCTGCTGTTGGAACAACAGACAGGAAAACAAATTGCTTTTAAAGTCAGTGTCTTCTTGTGGAACTGTCCTCATCCCTCGCCTTTCTCCTACTATTAAAGCCCTTCTCAAATAAAATTAAGGGATGGCATGATGGCAAATAGTGTGATTAGAGTAAGGGAAACAGGAGACCAGAATTGTATCCCTGCTTTTGCTCCTGAGGAGGACTGTCACTCCCACAGTGCTGGTCTCCACTCAGCAGTGGTGATTCTTGTAGGAACAAGTCAGCAATAGCTGTGAGCTGCCTGCCATGGGTGCAGGATGGCCTGGCATATCCCTTTCCCTACCAAGCAGGCAAAATATCATCATCAAAAAATCCAGAGACTCGTAGATTGTGGTGACTGAATTCCTTTATTCTTGACATAATGCACTCGCCAGTGCTAATGCCCTGCTGACTTCTGGGAGTATTCCTCTAGACAAAGTGACTTTAAAATTCCGTATGATAAATAAAATCATCAAAACATAGAATTTTAGAGCTGGATGAGATTTTAGAGATTGTTTGGTGTAATTCTTTCGTTTTTACAGATAAGGAGACTGAGACCTAAAAGAGATGAAGTAACTTGCCCAGTTTCACTCAGCTAGTTACTGACAGATTCAGAATTCAAGTCTGACCACCTTTCTAATACTTTTGCTGCTACAGCACTCTCTTTAAAGTATCTGGAAAGACTAATCATTCATATTGGTATTTACTGGGGAGTGCTGTGTACAGAAAAGAAAAAAAGCTGAAGCTTTTGTTCTGATTCTGGTTTCCTCGTTTCTTGGGAGGTCTCCCTCTTAGAACAGCAGCCCAAGTGCTGTTTGTGTGCATGGGGAATAAGCACTTGGTTGGCGTTTGGCTGGAGCAGGCATTCGCTCAGACTGCATGCTCCACTAGGCTGGTGTCTCAGGACATTAGAGTTTTCAGTATTTTTAGGTCAAGGAGAATCTGGTGATTTTTCTTGTGCTATACCTCCCTGTGACAGGCTAGTGACATGACAGAGGGAAACAGGCAAATAGAAAAGGAGGAATAATGTAAAGTGACAGCTAGTGAGGGTGATATGTACCCAAAAAAGACCCAACAGCAATTTCCAGGATGGTGCTCAGGCTGGAAAAGAATTGCTGACTTCCTCCCTGAAATCTATTCCAATGGGAGCTACTGTATTGGGCAAGGCAGGCTGCAGCTGAAGGAGAAGGGGAGGGGCAAGGACAGTAGTGAGGTCATCTGTCCTCCAGCAAGACATTTGCAGTTATATTTCTTAAAGCATCATGTACCTAACCACTTCACTCCAAGTTGAAGTTTCCCCTTGTGCTTTGTCATAGTACCTGTTTGTGCAGGAGAGATTTAGAGTTGCTACCCTGTCTTGAAGACATCAGGAAATAATTCTGCTTTTGCTCTAAGGGCCTCTGGGATACCTGCTAGCCCCATATTGTTCTTTTGTTGACCTTCCCCTCCAAGTTTATTGTCTTGGGTAGCCATCTATACACCTGGGTGGTCCACACAGGTCTTTCTGATCAGGGAAAGTTGGTATTGTTGGAAGATGGCGTAGCTATTCCCAGCATGTCTGGTAAATAAAGGGAGGGTCAATCAACCAGAGTCAAGTTTTCAACCAATCAACAAGCATTTATTAAGCAACTACTATGATCTTAGCACTGTACTAAGGGCTGCGGTGAATTTTTTTAAATGTGAAACACTTCTTGCCCTCAAGGAGCTTATATTGTAATGGGGTCTCCCCCAACATGTGTATATAAAAGCATATAAAATATATACGAAATGAATACAGTATGGTTTTGGGAGAGTGGACATTAGAAGCTCAGAGCATCAGGAAAGGCTTCTTGTAGAAGGTTGAACTTTTGATGAGTTTTGAAAAGAATCATCAACTCACAAAGATGGAGGACAAAATATAGCTCATTCTAGGCATGGTGCACAGTCAGCAAAGACAGGGAGATGGGATGCACAAGAAGAGATCTTCCTCTAGCTATTGAAGAGCCTATCTATCTCCCCTGCTACCCCAAAGAGCACAGGCAAATATTGGGAGGTCATATAGTATTGTAGAAATAATACTGGGTCTGAGAATCAGATGATCTGTTTACCAGCCATGTCCTTGTGCCTAACTAGCTATGTTACCTTGAGTGAGACAACCCAAGTTCCTTGGACTAGAAAATCTCCAGCTTTTCTTTTAACACTTATTTTCTAATTCTAAGATTAAAGTGTAGCTGATATTGGGAGAGGGGGAAAAAGATGAATGAAGAGAGGGACCCTAGAGGTCAACTAATGAAACACCCTCATTTTACAGATGAAGATTTGGGGACCAGAGAGGTAGAGTAGTCTCTGTCTAAGATCACACAAGTAGTCAGTGATAAAATTTGATTTTTCATCACCAGTCTTCTGACTCTAGACCTGCTGACCTCACAATCTATCCCACACTAACTGTATCACAGTTAAATTCTGTGCTGGTACTCATCCTGAGTAGCAACAAGCCTTGCTTCTGAGTACCTGGCTTGGGCTGTGTGGTCTCTCTCCTCCAAAACTACCGAGAGAGAGAGCAACATCATCTAAAGCCTCAGAGGCAGAGGAGCCAACTAGCTCCCATTGCTTTCTAGGCTCAACCCCTCCTGCTACCAAACCCTGTGGGGTTTTTTTCCAAAGCCCATATCAGACAGAGGGTTTCTAAATTGAGAAGGTGATGAATTTTTAAATTCCTGAACCTCTGCTATAATAATTTCTTTCAACAACTCCACAAATTACAATGCAGAAAAGCAACAGATGTGTTTTCTTATGACTCTGGGAACATGAAATATTGATAGGGAAAGGGAGTGAATTCTTAATATTGAGGTTCGCATAATATAATGGCTGCATTCTTATCACAGCTTCTCATTTTCAACATTTCTGCTATGATACTTTGGACACAAAGAAAGCCCCAAACTCATGACACCCAAGGCTAACTCAGTGAAGGCTTTTAAAAAGCTATGCAGTGAAATCTGTCTAAAAAGGTCTTTATCAGTCTACAGGGACCAATCGCTAATGTACCTAATACACATTTGATCTATACAGATGATTTTTCCCTTGTCCCCCGGGGCATCTCTACAAACACTTTGGGTTTACATGATGCCAAACCAAGGTAGCCTGTAGAAAAATAAATAGCAATTTAACACATTTGAGCATCAATCCTCAGGATTAAAAGTAGCATGTGGACTTTTCTATGTGGTTTTCCATTTGGGTTATGGGACATAATGAAAACTTAATTTTTAGAGCATTCCTTTTCCCCATGACATTTCCTTCATGAGCTTTCTCCTCTCGGGGGGTAAAGTACAAAATTGAATTGTTTATTAAAAAAGAGAGAAAGAAAGAAACCTTGTATGGGAAAATCCCACTACAGGTGAAAAGAAAGAATGACACCAGCTTTGTCCTTCCCCAGTGGGGAGTGCTTGTCATGAACATCCTTCCCATTATTTACTCATTCATTCTCTGTTGCAGTGAGGTGCAGTGAAAAGAGCCTGTACTCAATTAAGAAATGTAGTCTTAGTCCTTTCCCTTCGACTCACTGGTTGTGTGACCTTGTATAATTCATACATCTCAAGGCCTCACCTATAAATGAGTTTCCTCATTGATTAAAGCCAACTCTCATGGCCTCTTTTGCACCAATACAGTATAATGGAAAGAAAACTAGATTTGGAGTCAGAGGACCGTGTTCTACCACCTGTGTGACCTTGGAGAACTCATTTGACTTTTTGGGTCCTGCAAAAGGATGAAATGGGACTAAAGGACTCTTGAGATATTGCTTCTGACTCTGAATTCATAATCCTATGACTCAAAGTTCTCTTCTAGTTTCATGATTATATACAAAAGAAGGGCATTCACACTTGCTCTTTTCCTTGCAAGTGAAAGTCCTCACATTAGGGAAGGGACTGAGGCAGGAGTCTTGTGAAGGAGGATGCTGAGCATTGGGGAAACCATATCTTCTCAGATGATTCAGAGTGAGTCATCAAGTATATATGTTGCCATTTCCTTTTTTCACTGGAGAAAGGAGGTGTTTGATGGAAGAGGGCATCCAATTCCAGGGCATTCAGTGGGATGGAATTGTACAGGGACACCTTTAGTTCAAACTCCAGCGTGATTTCTTCCCCCTGCCTCTATTCCATCTACCAATAATATACCTCTACCAGGTCATTGAAAAACTGTCTCCTTAGAGAAGGACATAGACTCTCGCCTTAAAGACTCCAATTTTTGCTTTAGGAAATCATCTGGCTGGCATCAGCATAAAGAAAGACAGTCACTTATGAATGGGCTATTATGATTTTTCTAGCTACGTAATGGTTGTATTTCTGTTTCTTCAGCTGACACTTTGGGATTTCAAAGCCACAAATTTAAGCATAATCATCCTGGACTGGTAAAATACATGTCCTAGAAAACAGTTGTTCTGGTCATAATTGGACATGAGAAGTAGGTGTACATGACACTTCATAGTGTTATCATGAAAGCAATGATGGTTGTTTGCCCAGAGCTGCTGCCAAAGATATATCTGTATTTTGTCATTATCCTGAGAAGCCAGTCTACCTCATCCCTTAGCAGAAGCTTTTATGGGATATACAGAGATATGTGTTACCTTAAGACTCCCATGTGGAAAGATCACTTGATACTGCCTAGAATGTCTCCATTTTATTTCTTGGATCATGGCTGACTATGTCGGAAACCCAGCCCTCTAACACTAAGAATTTTAATATCCCAAATTGCCCTGAAAAGATGAAATTGCCTTCAAGTGAAGTATAACATGTGTAAGAGAAGAAAGAGTAGGCTTAATGTTGGTTAATTTGGTCTGTACCATGGAGGGAAAAATAAGAGAAAATGTTAACTTAATGAAGCAAAATAACATCTAGTATTAGAAAGCGATTAACTGTGATCTGTGCAGTGAATAAAGCAGGCCTATGTTACAACTTGAATTGGCTGATGTATTTCAGAAGGACTCATAATTCATGTTTCAACTAGAAAAATAGCTCTGGTGAATGATGCAACATACCTGATTTTGGTTCAGGTGGTTTAACAAGAAGCAAAAGTCCTATAGCTTGCTGCTTTAGTTCAGAAAAAAAGATCCTTGTGATTGCGATGGGACCCAGATATTCACAGAAAGAAAAGAAAGGAGAAATATCCAGAATCATTTTCTGTTTAAAATGCATTACTCTAGAATCACAGCAACGTCTGTGTTTGATGAAAGACGTGAAAGTGTGATTATAGTAGTACAAGTATTAGCATAACACTGACCATTGGAATGCTTTATGTTAAGGGTAGCCACAATTTTCTATTAAATATATTATTTCATTGAAAATATAATACTATCTGGAGAACCATTTTCTTGTGGAATTAGTGCCTTATTATCTTGCTCTCTTGCCCGGAAAGTAGAAAGCTTCAAAAGAGAAGTAGAGTTTTAAGTCTTACTTTTGTTATACAGGAAATTAAAATTGACTATGTGAAAGGCTGTTGGGTAGTAAAAGAAATACATGAGGAAGGCAGTAGAAGCTTTATTCCATGAATATCTTTAAAACTATCATAACTCACATTTCTAGAATATTTCTAACCAATACCACTTAGAGGAAGGAATGCCAATATAATTATTCTCACTTCAGAGATGAGAATTCTCAGCGATCTTGTAACTAATAAATATTAGAGCTGGAACATGAACCAGTTATCTTGACTCCAAGTCTAGGATTCTCTTCATTATGCCAATAAAACAAAAAGGAATTTGTCTTCAGTAATTTAAACCATCATGAAGAAAAATTTTGGTACCAAATGCTTTGGATGGTCGAAAAAAATCAGGGTGGGTCTCATAGAGATCACTTAATTTAGACCAAATTAAAATTTGGCAATGACCTCTGTATCTTTTACCTTCAATAAACTGGTATAGTGAAAAGCACATGAAACTGGAAGTCAGCAACCTAGGAGCCAGTTTTGGCTGTGCCACTAAATAGGCACCTTTCCTCTTTAGACCTCAATTCTCTCCTTTCTAAAATGAGAGGGAGTTAAAACTCTTTCAGCTTTAAAAAAAAAATCATGATTTGCCTTTCACTTACAAAAAGAATGGTGAACCTTTAGTCGCAGAACCTGAGTGTGAATCCTAGTTTTGCCACTAATTATAAATACCTTTGTGACCTTGGGTAAATCCCTTAAACTCTATGGGCCTCACTTTCCTCACTTGTAAAATGAGGTCATATTAGATGCCCTTGGAGGCCCTTTTCCAGGTCTGATCCTATGTTCAGTTTTTGTGGATGATTCTCTCTTGTTGGGTGGGGTGGAAAAGAGAGAACTTTGAGGTGTAATGCTTTCCATACAGGTGGTACTCAAAAAACATTTGGTTGTGAGGGGAAGCTATTTAATAGTAGAAAAGAGAATACCCAGGACTATCATCAAGACAAAGAGGAATTCAGAAATCCTCTCACCCAACTTCCTCCTTTTAAAGTGAAGTAAATGATAACCAGAGTGCTGAAGCACTTGCTTCATATAGCACAGCCATATAGTGAAAGATCTGGGACCTGAACCCAAATCTCCTGAGTTCAAGAGATAAAGCTGTTTTACATGCAAATAGCTTGTGAGAACTCATTTCTAGGCTACTTTGCATGCATTAATGACTGGAGAATGGGTATCCAGGTACGGGGGAGAGGGAGGAAGGGAAAGAAGGGAGTTGTTTAGATGACCCTTATAAAGTCTTTCCATTCTGAGGAGCATGTCATCTTAATTACATAAGAGAGACAGGTTTTAATTTGGTTAAAAATTGAATTTGCCTAAAAACTAAAGGCATCAACAAAATCCTTCAATCATCCATCTTTCTAAGGAGTCATCTCTCTTCAGATCACTTCAACTAATGATTCAATGGCCTTCTCAAGAGCAGATGTTAGTGGGACGGTATCCCACCTTGAGAGACAAGATCTGCATCTAGTGTAGAGTAATGTGCTTAACCATATATAGCCAATTCCCCTCTTTGTAATTCAAAGTGGATAGGATCTAACAGAGTACCAAGTTGTACTGATTTAGCTCAAAAAATATCATTCAGATTTGTACCACTCTTTATTCCCACTGCCACCAGCCTAATACAGGCCCTCATTACCACCTACCTGGTGTATTACAGGAACCTTCTAATGGGTCTTCCTGCTTTCATTCTACTGCTGTTCCAAACCATCTTTCACTCTACAGGCAAACTCATCTTTAAGCATAGATCTTGTCATACTACTCCTCTGCAGATCTACTGAATAAAATTCAGACTTTTTTTTTAACCTGGCACTCAAGGGCCTTGACATTCTAGCACCACCTTCTTTTTGCTCTGATACAACTCTGATATCCATTTACTGTTCCTACCAAACTTGATTCCTCTCTATCCGAAAGGAAAGAGAGCTAGACTTTACTGTCAAGAGACCCTTCTTCAAATTTTGACTCTGGCTTATACTCTTTGCGTAAGCCTGGACAGGTCTCAGAAACTCTCTGAGCCTTAGTTCCTCTCTTTATAAAGTAAGGACTTTGGAATTGATATCCCCCAGGTCCTTCTGAGTTTTTGCTGTGATACTTGAATGGCCTTAACTAGACTGGGTTTGTCCATTGCCACACGTCTTTGTATTGTACTCCTTGTGACTGAAGATCTCCCCTCTCCTTTATCTGTTGAATGTTCTTTCTCTGAAGTCCAACTTAAATGTCAATTCCTCATGGAAACCATATCTGATCCTCTCCACCCCTCCCCACTCTTAATGAACTTGTCCTTCTTCCATACATTACCTTACACCCCCTTTGAACTTCTCTAATGGACTAATCATGCATTTATATGCATATGGATCCCATCTCTCTATTAATCTATACTTTCCATGAAAGCAAAGACTGTGTCTTATATAAATTATGTATCTCCATTAGCTGACCTAACACACTGCTTTGCATGTAGTATACGCTTGATAAGTATTTGATTGAATTGAATTGATTTTACATTGAAACTATGGGTTAATTTTCTAATATTTTGATTCTATTGAGTTAAGGTTTTTCTCACTTCCTGTTTCATCAGTCTCCTTGTGTGCAGATGTAATTTTTTTAAACTAGAGTTTGCTGATAAATTGAATGAGCCCCACTGGATCAAAGGTTTAGAATTAGAAGGGACTTTACAAATTATAAAGATTCAC
This sequence comes from Notamacropus eugenii, assembly GCF_028372415.1. Classification (NCBI taxonomy): domain Eukaryota; kingdom Metazoa; phylum Chordata; class Mammalia; order Diprotodontia; family Macropodidae; genus Notamacropus; species Notamacropus eugenii. The sequence goes on from NC_092872.1 coordinate 398,895,386, forward strand.
CCTTTCATTTTGCAGATAAGGAAACTGAGGCCCATGAAGTTAAATGGCTTGCCCAAAATGACACAGGTAGAAAGTGGCAGAACCCAAATTTGAACCCAAGGCCTCTGATATAAATCCAGTGTTCTTTTTTATTGTGTCATAGTGCCTCAACTAAACAGATGCCCTTTCATCTGGTTTAAGGATGCTAAGGAAATTTCTGATTCTCCATGCAGAAAAGTAAATGTTTCATTCACTCTGCTAATGGGTATATCAGGTGGTCAATTTGTCCTCGGGGTCGTGCTCTGTCTGCTCCACTCCCCCGCCATGACATGTCACTCTTCCTGGGGAATTTGATAAGTACATTCCAGGAGTCTGCATTTCATAAACCTCTTTCCTACCTAGAATTCCTGAGCTAAAATGGGCTACGTCATTGAAAGTGACATTTATTTAAATAGCTGCTACCACAACTCAGGAATGTAAGTCTGAAGTAATCCTTTGCTGAAAAGCATAGCTCCCTTTTCTTTCTGGATACTTTTTAGCACCTGGTCTGAGGTAAGTCACTAATGTTTTTATTTATTTATTTTTTTGAGTGACTTGTATACATGAAGTGAACTGCTCTAATGTACCGTGGGAAGGTTGTTTCAGCAAGTAATGCTTGGAGCTTTTGCAAAAGGAAGTCACCATTCCTGTCAAGCTCTTTACTTCAGGGACTAGCTGGATCACTACTAGTTGAGATGTATAGATTTTTTTCATTATTCCTACAGAGGAAAGATCTCCTCATTCATGTCTTTCCATAGCTGTCCCATGTACCTTTGGCCTTATTCTTTTGTTTCATTTTCTGGTGCTAAGGAGTCTTCACCTGAGAAGCTTCTGTAAGAAGGAGGAGGGCAAGTAGGAACATGAGAAACCATTCATTCACTGAAGGTAAATTTGAGAAGATGCAAAACCCTGGCTGCCTCAAACAAATGGTCAATCAGGCAGGTGTTCCAATGGAAATGGGGGCAGCAAGGAACTTTTGTTTGGGGGAGGGGTGTAGTTGGCCTCTAGGGTTTCAACTTCAGAAGGTTAATGACATACTAGAGTCCTTAATAACCCATTTACAGATGTCTTGCATAAATTCATTTAAATACTTCCTGATTCTCCTTGAATTTGCTGTTTCTGCAGTGATACCTTCCAACCCAAATAACCTCAAGCTTCAACCTTTTCTGAGTTAACAATTTCACCTTTCTCCTCAGTCATTCGCATACTGTGGGAAGAAAGTTCTTTTCTAGTAGTCTGGTTTCACATGGTAGCCATTTCTGTGCTCACCTGGCCTCTAATTTATGAGTTGGGACACACCTCAAAGTGCCTTTATTTCCTCCTAAAAGAGGTTGAATCAGGGAAGAGCGAGAGAGGGGGAAAAAACATGTGGGAACAGTTTAATTGCATCCATGAGGATGCTTAGTAATCAGGATGCCAGTGTGTGTTTTCCAAAGCCTAGAGCTGGTATAAATAATGTAGCGTACCTTTCATTGTGTGGGCTTGCAGAAGAATGCTGATGGAGAAAAAGCCAAACTGGGATCTGAATCTCCCAGCTCCCGGCACAGCCTTTAAAATCCTTTTATTGAGTGGTAGTTTTAAAATCACAGCACAATACTTTGTAGGTTCTGTACACCATAGGAGTCTGACAGAGGAGCAACTTTGGAGGATGTCTGCTGCAACAGCCAGTGGGCTGCTGGAGTATGGAGGCATCAGGAATCTTGTGTAGACTTGATGGCTCTGACTAATGATGGGTTAATTTCTTCTGGCCTTCTTAACTCCACAAGGAAAAGGACAGCTTTGACAAGGTCCTAGAAATCTTGGTAAGTGTGGAGAGGTTACTAATAAGATGTGGCTAGCCTCCTAAATAAATAAATACATGTGTGTATAATACATATACAGATATGTTATATAATGTATATTGTTAATGCAAATAGAAAAGCATCTCCCTCACTGGTCTTCTACAGCCTTGCCTTAATAGTTCTAGCAACAGTAGCTTTATCAGGCAGCAAATACCCAAATGAAGTCCTGCAATACAACCGTGTTTAAAGGAGCATCAGATATAGCTAGAAGCGCCAAAGAGTGTCACAATGTGTTGTCAGGGAGGAGGCAAATACACCTTTGTGCAGGATTTCTTGCTGAAGCTCTCCCAGGCCAGTGATCCAACTGAAACTTGCGTGGCATCTGTGAGATCTTAGGTTACATTTTAAATCTCTGAGCCATTGCCAGGGAAGTCTCTAGGGAGGAGGAAAAGGGTGGGTGGAGGGAAAGCAGGGATTTTAAAAGATTTTGTTGTTGTGGATGTTAAAGACTGGCCTGTAGGCATTCCTTAAGAGAGATGGTTATTCCTCTGCCTACACTTTGGTGATGTAGAGAAGGACCTGGGGGAACATTTGTTTTCTCCTTTTGATGAAACTTCATAAGGCCTTTTTTGGTCTAGAAAAGAAGATTAAAGCAGAATCGGTTTAATTTATTTAGTTTGCCTCACAGACATGAAGCTAGTTCACGATAAGTGTCAGTATCTTTTCTCCCAGTTCTGGTGACTAGCTCAGGGTACATGTTTTCCAGCTCAGTGTTTGGATGGTGGTCTTTAAAGGACTTTCTAAACCAGCCTTGTTGCTAAGTACTGACCATCAACAAAAGGCAAAAAAAAAAAAAAAAAAAATCATAGCAGGAAAGCAGAGAAGCCCAGTTTCCTGGAGGCAAACAAGACTTTTAGCAGTTTTCTTCTCTTTGGAAGATGGTTTCATTTTGATGACTCCTCAGTCTTGAAGTAAAGGTGCCCACAATCTCAGCTGCTACTGGTGAAAAGGTCAGGAAGGAATTTCATGTACAATTTGTTCCCTGAACTAAATAGAATCAATTTTTAACTTCATTCAATTCAGCAAAGGTGCATTAAGCACCTACTGTCTGCAAGGTGCTGAACATTTGGGGGAAATGAATGAAGAAGATACAGAATTTTATTGCTTTTAAAATTCTTTATCTTATATCTATAGTTCTGAAAATATGTTTCCCCAAAAAATATCTTGTATTTGAAAATATCTTGTATCCTACCCGCCCCCCCCCATAAAGGAAAGTATGATATAGCCTATAACAAAATAAGTAAGCTTCAGGTCTGTTTCCTCAAAAAGTTATTAGGAAATTTATGATCAAGTAATCCTGTTGATATGTTATTATCAGCACTGCAAGTCACTCTTAACACCCTAATTGAAGCTGAGTCTCATTTCATTTTATCCCCACAACTCTCATTATTTGTTTACCTGCTGCTTTGAAATGACTACACGAGACACACTTGACATAATGTTTGTGCCAAAACTTTTACTTAATCGTCATAAGAGCGATCTCATCATTTCTCCTTCACGTAAAACATTTATCCATGTCAGACTTTTTCAAGTGACTCCATTTTTATTAGGCACAGAGGAAAAGGAGGCATGGCCAGTTCCTTCGGGCAGAGGCAGGGATGGAGGTGGAGGGGTTACAATGAGGTTTTGGGGGGGGGGGGGGGGTTTGGCAGTGGAATCCATTCTGGCTGTCCTTTGCCCATTTATGGACAGTTATGGTAAGTTTGGGAATGAGGGCCATGGGCCTGTGACATTGGGCTAACAGGAGCTCCCTGTGGTGGGAGGAGGCAGAGTTTTGGTAAGACTCTCTGAGACCAAATAAGTAGAGAGAGTATATTACTTACTGGAACTATGTAAGCCTGTACTCGTAAGCACTTGAATGGAATGTGTAACAACAGATCACATGGAAAGGGGAGGGGAAAGACTATAAATCTCTTATAAAGAAGATTCTCTGTAGGGTTCACTTGTAGGAAATGTGTTTATAAAAGCTATTCTGTGTAGGGTCACACTTAAAAATGTCTAAAGACCTAAGCTGGTTACAGGCACATATGTAAACACATGTGTGTGTGCACATATATGTACATACATGGATACATGGACAGGTTGTGTATATATATACTATCTGAATGTACATATACATACATAGGTATGTTTGCACAGGGCCCTTCTGTATGTTGTACACATATATATGAGGGAGTGCATGTGTACTCCTATGGAAAATGCATTTTAGTGTTGTAGGAGAATTCCGTTCTTCCCCTGCACAAGTTTTGATACCCTCAGAAGTGGCCTGGAGAATTTTGAAGAAATGAATGCTGTGGTTCTCGGGTGCAAAGTCATGGCCTCATGTTTAATTTAACAAAACATTAAACATTTCATGTTTAATTTAATGAAACATTAGAACGCTAGGGTTTGTCACCTAAATGACAGAATGTCAGCGCTGTGGAGTAGTCACAAAATGCACGCTCTTGTGCTGGCTTCACATATCACACCAGAAATGTCACCTAAAAAGACCTAGACTTCTTTTTTTTTTTTCTTTTCCTGGTAAAAGAAGCTAGAAGCACAAAGCAACAAAAACAACACATTAGCCATGCACTACTAGTCTAGCTAATTTTAGGGGGACTATTAGCAGGCATTTAGGCAAATCTATTAACATTTAGCATCAGCACAAATGCAATTGTGCCTCAACTTTTTTGTGTTTCTGACAAAATAAGCATGAGGGCTGTGGGAGGAAAGTTTAGAGCCATTTGTTAAATGTTGAAATGTAAATGGAGGAAAAAGTTTTAAAAAAACTGCTCAACTCGAGGGGCCAGGGGAAAGGTCCTTAGAAACTTCTTTTAATAAAGGGAATGATCCGGGTATGTAAAGAGAGCTGTTGATCAGAGGAGTTGCCAGTCTCTATTTCGCATTACTTAACCATATCTTTTCTCCAAGTGGAAAATACTATTGCAGGTTGACAAATACCGAATGGCCTTTGGCTCATTATGGAAATGTTTTTCTTTTGATATTTCAGAGTGCTAAAATGCAGTTAAGTCTCATCCCTCTCTCCGCTTCTCCATCAGATATTGTGGATGGCTTTTGATTGGATACTAGTATTTCTTTTTAGTGGAAATTGGGGATTTGTGCTTATGTAAAGATAGCAATTACCATCATATGTCTATAGATATATACTGCTTAGACGTATAAAGTCTATACATATGCAAACTCCAGAAAATGCCATCCATGTACATGAACAAGCTATTCCTTGAATTGACTGTAAAAATCAAAATGTAGTTGAATAGGCACAATATTTGCTTAATAATGGAAGCAATCTGAGAAATACAATGTTGCAGGCACTGGACCCGGAGTCAGGAAACTGGCATTTGATTCCCACCTCAGACACTTCCTAGATGTGTTATCCTGCGTAAGTCACTCAAGTTTTTTTCCTCATCTTTTTGAGAGGCTAGCTCAGTAATGCTCGTCATGGAACTAGCTCAAGTAATGCTGGTTGTGAGGCTAGCTGAGTGATGCTGGTTGTGAGGCTAGCTCTTTACTAAACAAAATCCTAAAAACAAAAATGGTGAGCTGTTATTACCTTTCTGGTCTATACTCCATGTCTTTGTGCACTATAGATTGAAATAATCCCCTTGTTCTTCTGGTATTGTGCCTGGCTGCTTGCAATAAATAAGTCTGGACATTTCAGAGTGAAACATTACAGCAACTCTAGAACATAAAGGAAAGGGAAGATTCCATTGATCTAAACCAATAAGTGGTTAAACAAACCCCTTTCTGTTTAACCCCACCGCATATGCTACAAATGTACACTTATTCAAGTAATTGCCTAATTTGGGGTTGAAATTGTTGCCTGCAGTATTGGTCTAAACCTGGATGTGGCCATGGAGATGAGACTTTCCCAGCTTTGTAACTTTGATCTTTCTAAATGTTTTGGTGAGTGCAGAAGAGAGAAAGAAAAATGTGCTTTCGTGGTTGTCCAATGGACTTTGCTGCTACTTATCCATCGTGGGTTGAACCAAGTTCATCTTTTAAACAAAACAACCCATTAATGCTTATTACATCTGATTGAGTTCTATTCTGCTTTTCCCATGCCTTACTACCCATTTGACCTTGACCAAGTCATCTGACTTGACTGGTCTTTACTACACTTTCTCCATCTCTAAAAGAAGGAATTTGTAGTAGATGAAACAACAGATCCCTTCATCTCATACATCCTATTATCTCACCTTTAAGATGGAAAACCATATTCTGTTCATTTTCCTCCTTTCTCCACATACCTATCCAGGAGACAATATACCTCTGAATGGTCCTATGTATTTGCTATATGTGTGTGCATTTTTGTGTATGTAAGATATATAATTCCTTAAGAGCAGAGAAGTTTACAGAATCTGTCCCAATATGGTACTGCATCTGACTGTATAACTTTTGCTTCCTCTCTCTGGGGTAGAGAGATGAGCTTCCACAACAGTAGGCTCTGTTATGGCAGTTTACTCCAAGTAATAGAGCAGTATGTGAAGAGGCCTCTTGTCATTTTCTTATTGCTTCAAACTTGACTTTACATTAATAAGGAAGGTTTAAAATACCTAAAGGTTCTATTTCAGGAAAAGTCTGGTTTGAATGAATTTTTGAATGAATATTTGAATGAATGAAAAAGTGCTTATAAAACACCTTCTATGACTTGAAGGTTTGAGTTCAAATCCAGCCTCAGACACTTACTAGCTATGTAAGCCTAAGCAAGTCACTTAACCTCTCTCTACATCAATTTCCTTATCTGTAAAATGGAGATAATAATAGTGCCCACCTTCCAGGGTTGTTAATGAGGATAAAATGTGATAATATTGTCAAGTGTTTTGTAGATCTTGACATGCTAACATTTCTAGTTAGTGATGATGATGTGGTACATGTATCAGGTACTTTGCTAAATTCTAGAATACAAATACAGGTAGTCAAGAGAGCTTTTGTCCTCACAGAAGTCTAACAAGGGGAAAAAACCTATAAAGAAAGGGTGGCCAGGAAGGAGTGTTTTAAACGGGAAAACCACAGGAATTGTGATCAGTCATAGGGCATTTGGTTGATGCATCTTCTACAGAAACAGTGATGTTAAATTTGCTCAGATTGAGATGACTGTTCTCAGAGGGGAGAAGAAAAAACAGGAAAAAAACTAGAAAGAAGTATGGTGACTTTTGGTCTAGGATTGTTGTTGTTCAGACGCTTGAATGTCCAACTCTTCATGACTCCATCTGAGGTTTTCTTGGCAGAAATACTTCAGTGGTTTTCCATTTTATTCTCTAGCTCATTTTACAGATGAGGAAACTGAGGCAAAGAGGGCTAAGTGACTTGCCCAGGGTCACACCACTAGTAAATGTCTTGAAGGTGGATTCGAATTCATGAAGATGAGTCTTCCTAAGTCCAGGCCTGGCACTCTAATTGCTGTGCCACCTAGCTGTCCCTGGTCTAAGAGGGATATGTTGAATACTCACTAGTCAGAAGCCCAGTGTCTCAGGGGAGAAACTTCAGTTCCAAATTGAAAGTGGAGACTGGAGTACAGAGGTATTGTAGTTTGAAGGGGTATATGGATGTGTGTGTGTGTGTGCGTGTGTGTGTGCGTGTGTGTGTATGAGTTAGATGGTTCAGTATTTAGAGTAAGTTCAGAGTCAGGAAGTTCTGAGTTCAAATTCTATTTCAGACATTTACTAGCCATGTGACCCTGAGCAAGTCACTAAACCTCTCTGCCTTAATTTCCTTATCTGTAAAATGGAGATAATAATAGCATCTACTAAATGGAGATAGTATTTTATAACACTTTACAAACTTTAAAGCACTATTTAAATACTAGCTATTATTATACACACATATACATTATACAAATGCACACATATATTATAGAGTATATATCCAGTTATACACCATCTGGTATTGTTGACATCTCAGCACACCTTCATATGGTTGAAATTTCAATAAAACAAAACAGAGCAGTTTGAAAAGGTTGTAGATAATGGTGTGTCCGGTTCTGTTTATCTCAGCCTAGCTAATAGGAATATTTCACTTTTCAGGCAAAGCAGATGCTATTCTCTTTCTCTCTCTCTCTGTCTCTGTCTATCTCTGTCTCTGTGTGTGTCTCTTTCTCTTTCCCTCCCTCCATTTCTCTCCATATCTCTCTCCCTCTCCCTGTCTCTCTCTCTCTCTCTCTCTCTCTCTCTCTCTCTCTCTCTCTCTCTCTCTCTCTCTCTCTCCTTCTCCCTCTCCCCCCCCTTCCTATCTATAGTTTCACCTTTAAAGTGATGCCAGGGGCAGAAATGGTCGCCCATACGCTGAGATCTTCTCATGACTTACACAATTTCCATTCACAGGCTCCAAACACGGGAATGTTAACTCACTGTTGGGTGTGTAACTGCACTTACTGGGCAACAGGATAGGGAAGGAACCTGGCCTTTTAATTTGTGATTCATTCAAACTCATCTATAATCATTTGATCCTTTCCTGGCACCAAGACATTGGGATGACTGTGGCTTCTGTGTTGTGGTCTATTTATAAAACCTCCTTGGATAGATCTGTCCCAAAAGATCTCCTTGTGAAGATCAAAAACTGGCAAAGCTTCACCAGAGGGGCTTTTGTAGTTTTGAATTGTCAGGGTAGGTTAGTGGATTGAGTAATAGGCTGATATTTGGGGTCCTGGGATTGAGTCCTACTTGCCCTGTGGAGCAGTAGAGCTAAGCCCAGCATAGGTGCTCAGTAAATTCTCGACTTGGCTAACATGTTTGTGGCTCAATTTCTGTCAAAAGGATATATTAATGCCTCCCTTTTATGTGTATAGTGCTTTACAGTTTATAGAGTGCTTTCTTTAGAAAGCCTTAAGAGAAAGCAGGATAGTGAAAGGATTATTGGTACCATTTTACAGATGAGAACACTAAAGCTCAGTAAAGGTAAGTGAACTTATCCATAGCCACACAGCTCAATTTCAGACTGAGGATTTGACTTGAAGTCTTTTTATTCAGCTCTCAATATTCCTTGCACTGCACTGATGTGCATGAAGATTAGTATTAATAATAAAAGATAATATAATGAAAATATCTTGCATTTGTGAAGTTCCCCCCCATACACACACATACACACACACACACACACACACACACACACACAATTTAATTCTCATTGCAACCCTGGTAGGAAATTGTAGACAGAGCAGATATTACCTGCTTTCTTCATTAGGATCTTAGAATTGAAAGGTACTAAGGATCATCTACTCCAACCCCTACCCAAGGCATGAAATCTCCATTTTATACATGAAGAAACTAAGACACTTTGAGTTAAAGTGATTTGCCCAAAAGCTTAGGGAATAGAACTCAGCTCTCCTGACCTTTGGATAATCCCATTTCCACTGAACGCTCTAAGAAAAATGAGTGCCATGCAAATTCAAAATGACAGATTAGACCACTGAGGCTGCTCCTAACATTTGTTCCTGGACTCCTCTCTGATGAAGTAATGATGCCTTTGGAGTTCTGTCTTACATTCCACATAGACTCAAAAGAGCTTCTGATTTAGAATATGAATGTATGAATCCTGGCTCATCCATTTGCTAACGTTGCTATCTTAGGCAAGTAAACTAACTTCTCTGAGCCTTGTTATAAAAATATAAAATCAGAGGGTTGGACTAGGAAATCTCTAAGGTCCTTTTTAGCTCTAACTTTCTATGATTCCAGGTAGCAGTTTCTTTTGGTAAAACAAGGCAAACTGAAACTGAATGTAAAAGTGGGATAGACTACTGAATGTGCAAAATTTGATCTCAAAGAAACGTAGGAAGCATCAGGTTTCTAAGGTTCCCAATTGAACCTTGACCAGGGATGGGGAATCTTTGACTGAATCCAAACTTCACAGAACACATTTGTGTCAAACGGCTGTACTTGAGGACTACTGTACTAGAGGCTGTACTAGAGGGCTACACGTGGCCTTGAGATCACAGGTTCCCCACCCCTGACCTTGACCCTACCTGGCTTTCATAACTGTATATGTCTTTGTATCTCCTGTCCTAATTATACCAAGCATATATTAGGTACCTCAGTAATGCTTATGGACTAGAATTGCTATTTTTTGAATGATTGTTTCCTATCAGTTCATTTATCTCCAAAACCATTCTCTATGACAGGTATCACAGACAAAAACAGTTATTTCCACCACATCTCAGGGGTTAAGGGTGTGGCACCCTCACAATCTAGAAAATCCATGTAAAATTTTTTGATACCCCCCCCCACTTCATACCAAAGAAGAATTCTGAATTATTATGGTATTCAAAGATATGTTGATATTATACAATACTATGCATATATTTATGCATATCTGAGTTTCTAAACTTTTCCTGTGTCATCTGCTGGCCTTTGCATATTGTCTGCAAAATTCTCCAAAAATTCCCATTTAATTTCTTATGCGGACCCAAGATATATTGAAATCACAGTGGGGAAAGTTGAAATGAGGAAGGGAAAACTGTATTATCACCCCAACCACTACCCATACCATTTATCTTACAAGGGAAAGGAGACCCCAAAAGGTTAAATTGCTTATCTAAGGATTAGGTCACTCTCCTAAATTAGTCTCTGTATTAGTGCCTTTTGTCTTTTACCCCTTCCCTCTTATTGCTCTGTACTCTGGTGTTTAATATTGAGGAGAACTGCATATTTAGCATTTGTCTTCCCAATTTACCCCCTTCAGTCCCACCAAGCTGGGCTAGCCTCTGTCATCTCTGTACAGTTCCCCTACCCTTCCTTCTGAGTGGGAGAAAAGATTCTGCCTCCTTGCTTTCCATAATCAGAATGCCGTGTCTAATAGCAGTGAATGGTTCTCTGCTCAGTGACCTTTGACCTTGCTGGTGTATCAGACAGATGGAGCTGACAAACGAATGACTTATATTAGCACAGATTTTCTCAAGGCATAGTGTTATAGATAATACAAACATTTGTGATTGTCTTAATCATCTCTGAAGTAAGATAATCTAGTCACTGGCTGTTGATTTTAGTCCTCAGGCTGCTGTTGGCAAGGTGAGACTGCAGTGGGAGGGAGATCATGATTATAACCAAATTTTAATCAACAGTTTCATTGACAATATTAAATTTAAAAGTTAGTAGCTACTAGTTCCAGTGTGGCTTTGCTAGTACACAGGCAAATCAGTCATTCTAGGATGATTAACTTCTATTCAGAACTGAAAATGTATTATGGATTCCAAATTATCATAGGAATTAATGCAGTCTTTTTAAAGGGCTTAAAATATGGTAATAAATACAGTATACTAGCACCTGCAGCTCAAGGTACCAAAGTTATTAAAGACAGATATAATTATATTTATTATTTCAGAGATCTAGATGGAGGGAAAAACACAATTTAATGAGCATGAATGAAAAAAGGGACTTTTTATTTAAAATCTCTTAGTTAAAGAAGCCTGTCCCCCCAATGCATAATTCCATGTCTAATTTCTCAGAACCATAGCATTTTAGGGTTGAAGGGACCTTAGAGATCACCTAAGGTCCTTTCTTTTTCTCAGAGGAGAAAATTGAAAACCAAAGACACAATGACTTGCCTAAGGTCACACAGCTAGTTCAATTTATGAGGAACTATTTTTATGCAAGAGCGGTAGTCATGGGGAATACAGAGATAGCTATGAGAGGGATCTTTTCCTCAAAAAACTTGCAATTTAATGGGGAAGACAGGTATACAAATAATTATGATACAAGGGAGATTGAGGTAAGTCCAAAGGAGATGTCCAGTTAAAATGCCAAGATAAATTTGAGGAAGGAAAAGATTGCTTTTACTCCCATCAAATGAAGTCATTAGAAAAAGGAAAGGGAAAGAAACATTTATTAAGCACTGTGCTGTTTTATAAATATCATTTCATTTGATCTTCACCACAATCCTTGGAAATAGGGGCCATTATTATATCCATTTTTTCAAAAAGAAAACTAAGGCATATAGTTTAAATGACTTGCCCAGCTTTGCATAGCTAGTAAACATCACTAGATTTGAACTCAGGTCTTCCTGACTAAAACCAGCAGTCTATTCCTTGCACCACCTAGCTTCATGAAGGCACTAGCATCTGAGTTGGAATGTGAAGGAAGATCCCGTCTTCAACAGAAGCAGAGGGAGGAAGAGATGATAATCCCAGGCACATCAGCAAAGGTGTAGAAATGACTGGGCAGAAGACAAGTGGACGACATAGTCGTCTATATGATTAGGACCAGTTACGTATGAAAGGGAAGTAGCGTGTAAACAGATCAAGCTGGACAAGACATTGGAACTTGATTTTTGGAAAGCTCTGTATACCAAGCAGGAGTTTATGCTTTCTATACAAGGCAACTGAAGGTCTTAGAATGAATGAATGAAAACGTATTTATTCTGAATTTACTTGGTATAAAAGATCAAGCTACTGGGGATACATATCAAAACTGAAGTTATATGTTCACAGTGATGCTTAGGAAGCTTCCACAAACAGTGGTGGGTTGTTATAGTTGTTTAGTCGTTTCAGTTGCATCCATCTCCCGATTTCGGGTTTTCTTGGCAGAGATACTGGAATGGTTTGCCATTTCCCTCTCCAGCTCATTTTACAGATGTGGAAACTGAGGCAAACAGTGAAGTGACTTGCCCAGAGTCACCTAGCTAGTAAGTATCTGAGGCCAGATTTGAATGCAGGGCTTCCTGATTCCAGGACCAGTGCTCTGTCCACTATACTATCTAGCCACCCTCTAGACGGTAGTGTAGAAGAAGATGAATTGGAAAGGGGAGGGACATGAGTCAGGAAGATAATCCAAAGCAAACACCTTGGTCTCCTCTTTTCTGAACACATCATGCTACCTTCTGTCTTTTAATGTATTGTACACTTAACTGCACTGGAAGCAATCTAAAGTTTCTACCAGAAATGAAATTTTTATTTCCAATTGCTTTCTTAGGCTATGGACCACATTTTACATTGATATGAGTACCTTTTGGAGCTGTATTATTTTTCTATATTTTGGGAATAATATCGAAATTAACTAGGTTTACACAGTGTTTGGCATCTAGTTACCACTTAATAAATGTGTTGGGGTTTTTCCATTTGTTATTCATTATCCTCTTGCTGGTATGTATTTGCTAACTACAAATTCTGATTGTACAAAAAGACATGAAAGAACATGGTCTAGAATTTGGAAAAGGCCTCAGGGAGAGCAGTCATCACTATCCAGGTTTAGAAGAAATCCTTACTCATTCTGACAAATGTATGGTGAGAACAAGGATCACAGTACACTACAGCTTTAGCTATCTTGCATCAATTGGGACTTGATTCAGTCTAGAAACATGGAAATCCAGCTGCCTACAAGAGATACTTTAGATCCTTGAGACAGTAAGATGTAGTGGAAGGAGATCTGAACTCAGAATCACAGGACTTGAGTTTGGATCCCGGTTCTGTCATTTATAACCAGTGTAACCTTTGGCATATAACAACCCCCTGGGATTCAATTTCCCCATCCATAAATGAGGGGCAGGGTCATCTAGATGACCTCTCAGCTCTTGAGCTATGATCTTTTATGATCTTTTCCTTATGAGGATGGTAGTGGTTGATCATCAGCAAGACATATTAAGCTTTTGCCAACATTCATGCAATTCCAAAGTAGTAAGCACATTCTACTGATGGAAGGGTTGGAAACAGATAAAACATCTAACTTACATAGCAAAGTGGCCTGAAAAAAAAACCTGGAAATCCTGTTAGACAAGATCCAGATAAACCAGGTATGCCCAACTATGAGCAAAATATTGTCATAATAACTTTGTATTTATTGCATTCTTTGGATTACTGTTGTGAAGAACAGGTAGGAGATCGAATTGGGAATGCAAGAAAAACGTAGAAGAATTTGCATTTTCAGCTCAGCCACATCTACTTGTGTGACATCGGGAAATTCATTTCCTCTCCCTAGGCCTTAGTTTCTTCATTTGTAAAATGGAAGTATCAGACAATTCTAACACCCCTTTCAACTCTATGATACTATGACCGTAAGAAATGGTCTTCAGTCATCCTCCTCCTTTGATACACCCCTGTTCACAGTGTATTTAACAAAATAGGAATTCCATTTCATTGTTGCACAGGTGATTCCTGTACTAAGCTCACACATCCATTATCTCACTGCATTTTCATCTAGAGTCAATGCTTGTTTTTGCAAAAAATTTTTGTTCAGTTATGTCTAGATTTTCACAACCCCTTTTGAGGTTTTCTTGGCAAAGACACTAGAGTAGTTTGCCATTTCCTTCTCCAGCTCATTTTACAGTTGAGGAAACAGAGGCAAACAGGGTTAAATGCCTTGCCCAGAATCATATAGCTAGTAAGTATCTGAGGTTCATATTTGAACTCACGTCTTCCTGACTCCAGGCCTGGCACTCTATCCCTTGCCACCTCGCTGTTTGCAAATAGTAGACCCTACCTAAATTTGAAATAACTGGGCACCATTCAAAGTTAAATAAAACTTCACATACCAATACATAATATAACTTAATATCTTGTACAAATACAATAAAGCTATTAATAAGGTCTTGTGTCAAATTATCTTTGACTCTACCCTTCTAGTCAGCTTCTCTAAAGGATGCTTGTGAAACATTCAGTCTTTGAGAATTTTACTTTGATCATTTTAAAAGAAGTACAATAACTAGTTCTTACTTGCAAAAGATTTGTTCATCTTCAAGTCAGACCTAATAATTCTCATGATTTTGGACACTCTCCTCCCATGAAGGTCTCTCTGACTTTTTGCAGATGGGCATGCCTAGCAGTAACTGACACTATACCATTAAGCTTTCTGGAGATACAGTCTGTAGAAAAACTAAGATACATACACACACACACAGACATGCATACATACATACATACACATGTAAATAATGCACATGCAAATAATGCAAGCATTCCATATTTTAACACCTTGACTTAGAAATTAATACAGCTTTCTATTGTGTCTTCCTTCTTCTCCCGGAGTCTGTCTGTTTACATTTTCCCTGCGCTTGCTGTGTAACTATCTTTCTGTCTTTCTCTACAGCAATAATCTATGCCTTTTTTCACTTAAGAATTCATATGTGTGTTTTCCTTGAGAGCATCTGACATTGACCTCTCTGAGCTAACATGTAGACTGTGTACTGGGAGAGATGACACACTAGTCAGTTCAGTTTATATGAACTCCTGTTGTTCCAGTCATAGGAATAAGACTTTTGTGGGTATGAGTTTCTAAAGGCATCCCCAATACCCATTATTATCCTTCAGTTCACAGCATGTGTCCAGTAAAGTACAACCTCTCAGTCTGCTGATGTATAAATAAACAAAATAGTCAAATTAGAGATCCAGTCTAGCCTCTCAAAGGGGCGTGTCATTTGCAGGAAGAGATACAGAAACAGTTGGGGCCAGGATGGGTGGGACAAGAAAAACAGGAGAGAGAGACTTAAAGGGAAAAATAAAGGTAAGGGAAGAGAGATGTTCGTGGTTAAAACAATTATGCAACAATGTATTTACATTAATTTAGCCTTTTAATAAATAATAAGGGAACTTTTGAAGAATATACCAAAAATATGAGTTGATGTCAAAAAATGATAGCTAGTTCTTGAACTAATGACTTTTTTTTTGAGGGGGAGGGCATCCATTCAGTCTAGGAAATAAGAACGTTGTGGACTAAGAGATCATCATTTGTCAATCCTTTTGAAGCAATTTTCCTAACAGTTCTTTCAGCGCTAAATGCTTTTAAGCATCTGTCAGTATCATATAATAGCCTTAATGGGATAGAAAAAAAAACAAGTATTTACTGCATAAGAATGAACTGAGAAGCTCTCTGTTTCCTGGCACACAGTTAAAATGACTGCTCTGTCCATATGTAGATTTCCATATACAGCTGCAAAATAATTGTTTTCACTTGAACTTCAAGTTTTCTATAATTTTTATGTATATAGGAATGATTTCAGTTAAAATGGAGAATGGACAGAAATCTAGCCACTCATAGAGAGACAAGTCAATAAACAGTGTAATTACTAATTCATTCAGAAACAAAAATAATAGCTTTCTCAAGTGAAACAACGAAATCCAATAAGTAACAGTTTGTCAGGGTGATAATAATGGTATTTGTATCTCTTTTAATTGGCTTTAACCTTTCCCTTCATATGTGAGCTATTAAAAAATTAAAGAGGAAAGTATTTAGAGACATAGATTTACATCAGTGCATAGCTTACATGCTTTTAATGAGGTCAAGGCAATAAAGGTACTGAATAGCTCCTGTAGCCTGGGGGTGGGGGGTGGGGATGAATAACTGTGCTGCAGGTATGCTACATTTCATAGTCTGTGGCTGGGATGGTTGAGGGAGGGAGGTATGTGGCACATGTGTGTTATGTGCATGACATATGCATGAATACATACATGAACTTGTGTAGTACAGTGATTCTCATCTCTAATTCTGTATCGCCAGCTGGAAGGAATATTAGAGGTCATCTAGTCTAACTCCCCCATCAAATAAATAAGGAAACTGAGGCCCAAAGGACTCACCCAAGATCACATAAGTCATAAAATGACAGAGCCAGTATTCAAACTTAGGTTTTCTGACTCTAGATCTGTTGCTGTTCGTTGTTTTCTCCAGTCATGTCAAGAGCTGAGATAAAATTTTTGAATTGCACTTTTCACTCACATTTATAAAGTGGTATAATATAGTTTTGGAAGAGAAGGCAAGTTAAATGAACAACTGAGTATTTGTAAATCCAAAAAGCGTGCAGACTAGTAATAGATTATGTGTTTTTCTTCCAATGGTGAGAACTTTCATTATCAAAAATATGTACCAATCCCCCCCCCCAAAAAAAAAGACATGGTCCTGGTGTAGGAAAGATTTTGGGGTGAGATTCTATCTCATGTAAATCATAGTAAAAGATGAATAGACCCTTGTGGTAGCTAAGAGTCCTGTGCTAAGAGTAAAGACCACCTGGGTTCGAAGCCTACCTCATATAGGTATCAGTTTTTTGACCAGCTTCACCTTTCCTTTTCTATAAAACTATAATGTTACTTGAGAGGCAGTTTGGTATACGAGATAGAGAGCTAGTGCTGGTATCAGGAAGAATCGAGTTCATATCTTGCCACATACTCCTGGGCAAGTCACATGACCTCATTTCCCTGATTTGTAAAATGAGCATCATATCCTAACACCTACATCACAGGAGTATTATGAAGATCACATGAGATATGTGTAGAGCAAACATTGCAGACTTTGCCATTAAAATATCACCTATTGCTATTAACTGTGAGGTTTAAATGAAATCGTTAATAGTGCTTTGCAGACCTTAAAACCTGTACCATTTTCCATTGTCATCATTGTTTCTAAAGTAGCACAATTCTTTTCACAGCCTATTATCAACGGCGTATAGTAGATATTATATACCTTCATAATAATGAGGGAGACAAGGTACCTTAGATAAGTAAATTGTAGCCTCTTTTAAAATGGACTTGAAGTAGCCAGCCATGAGCAGTTACCAATATTTGCCTGTGTAAAGGAATTTTGACATCTACTGAATGCCATTTTGCAATACTGAGTTTCCCCACGTCAGCAATTTTGGGTGCCAGATGAAGAGAAAAGGGAGAATAAAAGATGGGAGTAAAGAGGTCACAGGGCTCCATGTGCAATTCAGAAGGTTCTGGAAACGTAGCTCAACCTGAGCTATTAACAGCTTATGCCATTATATGGCTCCGGTTCTGAGCCATATTCATCTTTTCTTAAGTCCTTTGGAGACTTCTTTTGAGGCTTTTTGTACTTAGGACCATGGGTGTGGACATGCAGAAGATTCACCCTCCCTCTTCACTGATTTTTCAGGGAAATAGAAAATGCTCCATTATCAGGGATAAAAGAAATAAGGTCAGATGAGTCCTTGAGAAAAAAAAATATGATCAGTTTTTTGGTCCCTTATTTGTTTTATATTATTTTTCTCTCCCATGCTTTTGTCTCTTTTTGTTGCCCCCAAAACACTAGAAATAAAGGTTGAAACTGGACAGAATCCCTGCCTCCCATCACATGTGCAATGCAATTTCTACACCGAACTGCATTGCCTAAGAACAGAATTGTATGGACATGCATGAATGCTGACTATTCCTAGGGGTAATGGAAGCTACATAAGAGAAAAGAATAAAAAAGACTGGAAACCTAGGGAGAAAATAAACGCGGAAGAACCAGTGAGATAATGTGAATGTGTATGTATGTTTTCCCTTTTAATTTACTAAAGGTATCAGCACTAGAATTTCCTGGGAGAAATATGTATGTGTATGTATTTGGGGAAAGGGAGAAAAGAGAGGGAAACGTCAAAAAGTGTTACTTTTTCCCACAAGATAGCTACATTGTTTTTAAGTAAGTTTTATTAACAAGTGACAATTACTTTTTTATGATACATTTAAGATAGTGAATTATGAATGACTGAAAATACCCTCCAGCCTAATTGGGAACCATTATGTCTGGTAATTGCCACTGATTTCTGCAAACAGTCATTTTTCTCTGGCCTATTAACATAATTTGAATTTTTAATTGCCCTTCATAATTGTCTGTTGGAGTTAACAAACAGACCTATTCACTGAAGTGTTTAAGGCCAGCCCCCTCCCTTACAAAACCAAGGTTGCTAATCATCCAAGAACACTTGAAAATGTCAAGTTTCCAAGAAGAGCCAGGTTCCCCCCAGGAAGGACGTTGTGGACTTTAGATTTGTCATTCCCTTAATAGAACTAAAACCGTATCTCTTTAAAGACCCCCTTAGCAGTGGAGTTATCACCCCACCCCTCCTTTTCTTACTGGGGTCTCTATTTTTGTTTCAAAGCAATCTCCCCAGAAATAGAGAAGAGCACGATTTCAAATACCCTCAAGTCACCATGTTTTTCCACTTATTCAGTGTGCCACAATCAGCTGAAATTACTGAAAAGAATCTAAGAACTTGTTTTTATCTCATCTGTTTCCCATAGGATTTCATGCATCTTATTAAGTGAAATGTGGGGAGGGAGGGATGGAACATGGCATTTGTGATTTTTAATTCTTCCTGCCTTTGCCTCTCTGGAGGCTTCTCTATCAAGAGCCATAAAAATGCCGGGGGGGGTGGGTAGAGGGGGAGAGAGGAATGTGTTCCCATTTGGCTACTTCCAGGGATACCTGGAAGGCAGCACATTTTTTTTTTCTTCTCCCTTCCCATGGTTACACATTTGTAGTAAGCATCGAGGAATTTCTGGTCTCTCACTTGGCCTGGTACGTTGGAATCATTAAGAACTTAGGCCATAGAGACTTCACTCCAGCCTTTGAACCATCCATTCTCCATCTTGACCACTGACTGTGCTCTCCTCCCAATACCAGTATGTTAGTTGTCATTTTAGGGAATGTCTATGAAGTCTCAAAATTGCTTCCACATTTATTAGTTTTGAAATGAACGGGAAATGCTCTAGTAGATAGTTGCAGGCTCCAGCCATGAGTTTGAAATACTAAATCACGAACAATTCTCTCTCCACCAGTTTTTAGTGTCACAACATAAAGCCATAGCTGATCAATATATTGACCTGGTAGCTGGGATTTAATGACACAACAGAAGCCACAAAAATGCTCTGTTATTGTAAACCTGAGTTTCTGAATCAGGTGAGTGTCAGAGTCTAACCTGTATTCAAACCAGAAGTGCCATGCTTCATTTAAGATTTTTTAGGTAAATGTACCAAATAGTATATTTAAGAGATTAGCTGTAAGAAGGTCACTCTGTGGTAGGGGGAGTATGAAAGCAAACCATTGTTTTTTGGCTGGAAAACTGTCCGGGCTATTTATATAAATGCTTTTAAACAGGTTCCTGTTTGTCACTGACTTCCCCAATATGGTGAGTGTGAGGATCCTCTCAGTTCCTCACGACAAACTTCTACAGCTTAATCAGAGTTGTGACTTTGAATAAGGCATTTGTTATAAAAACAGCAACGGTTAGTTCTCTTTCCTGATGTAACTTTCTACCTTTTCAAATTAAAACTATCTTAACCTTTTATTTTTCTCCAACCCCTCCTTCACCCCTTTACCTCAGTATGTGGATTTATTGTTTATACGGAACTATCACTTAAAAATTGAAAGAAATGACAGTGACCCATTATCTCCTCCTGTCTTTTGTCCCTGATGATTGTTTAGGTACAAAAGTATTTCAAACTAGCTTCCTTTGCTCAGACCAGGCACTGATCATCTTTCCACTTGCTCCTTGTGCCTTTGGAGAGAGAAATGTGTAGCTGGAACGACAGATTGAGGAATATTTTGGGATTTTAAGCAGAAAAGCAAATAGGAAGGAATTACGGATCCTTTGACATGGTAGAAATCTTGTGAAATATGTGACTGATATTTTGAATGGGACAGTTTCATAACCTTCTTTGGGACTCCAGCCATATTTGTGTTCAGGGTGTACTGTGCCACCTCTCTGTATCTTCTCCATCTTTCCAATCTCATCTGCATTCCCAATTAATTGCTATCTGCCTTGTTCGTCCTGTGTGGAAATTGAATGGGAAACTGTAAGGAACAACCAAAAGATGTCAGATGAATCTTTGCCCCAAGCCAACTGTTTATTCAGAGCACTCAACTAACAAATAATTTCACTGGTGATTTATTGTTTTCCTCTGTGAAATTCTTTTCATACATCTATAATTAAAAAGGGTGCAGAACAGTAAATCGGTGAACCTGTCATAAAACATTTGTTAGCATTGAAAACTGAGGCATTGTAGCTGTTAGAAAAGAAAAATAAGAAGTTTAGAAAGAACCCAAGATCCTGATTTCAGGGGAAAATTGGGAATGCTTCATAATACTTAAAAAACCAAAACAAACAAATAAAAAAAAGACTGAAAATTTTCATTGAATCTGGGTTCTGTACTCTTCTAGATATATCTGTCTAATTCCTATGAAGAATGAGGCTCACAGAATCATAGATTTCAAAATTTTAAGAGACTCGGGTAGGTATTTAGTGCAACCTCTCCTCAAAGAATCCCTATATAGGATCCCTACAAGTCCCTGAAAATCCTCAAAAAAAACAAAAACAAAAACCTGCAACTGGCAAAGAAGTTAGTTGGGCTTTACTTGAACATCAGCTTTCCACCTCCCAAAGCTTTCTTTTCCACTTTTCAATTATTATTAGGAAGGGATTATGATGGGGTTCTATGTTGTTGTTTAATTAAGCCAAATTTATGTGTTTGGGACATCCGCTCATTATGCCTAGTTCTTTACCCTGGGGTCAAATGGAAAAATCCATTGTCTTCTACAAAACAACCATCCATGTGATTGAAGACAGATATTACAGGGATTCTCTTTTCCAAACTAAATATCCCTAATTCCTGGAACTGATCTTCATGGAGCATGATCCTCAAGGTTCCTCACCATTCTGGTCTTTATTTGATGTCAATACCAAAGACCAGATTTCCTAGCTTCAAAAAAAATTTTTTTTAAGTTCTTCTCTACAGAAGGAAGAATATCTACATATTTTGTAGAGGAAAAGAGCATTTTTCTCAACATAGGGAAGAATGATGAATGTCAAGTTAATATATATATGTATATATCATTGTTATCCCTGGCAAATCTGGCAATTCCAGTTTTCCAAAGGAAAGCACTAGGAGTAGAAGTAGGAAACTATTTGAAACTGAAAGTCTGATAATATAGACAGAAAGGTCCAGCCTGGAGGAACAGTGGTGAAAAGAGGAGCCCTAAATTTTATACCAAGGCACCAGAGGTGTTTGACATTCTTCTGTACACTGTGACATGGAGCTGTAATGGTGATATTTATTTTTTGAGACTGGTGTGTGTCTAAGAGAGAGAGAGAGAGGAAGACTTGCAGGGAACAATTAATAAAGGACTCTTGCGATTTAGTCATGGAAATAACATCACACATACTGTGCAGCTATAACTAGGTGCCATTCTGTGGTAAATTCCTGTGAAGTGAAAATAGATTAAATGTAAACAAAGAGGTTCCTGGAGCACCTTTGCACTCCCCATCTTTATTCTCCTCCCCCAAATTAACTGAGAAACAGATACATCAGCCAACAATGCAGGAGCCTCATTAAGCTTCCAAACAGTGCCTGGTCTCACAAGAGAATAACATTTTGAAGGAGACAGAGGGAAACAACAGATATAATCAAGAGAAAGAAAAGACACTGGAATAAAAGGAACATCAATAAAATATACCACGCACCATTAAGGACTACCACAAGATAAGATACTAAGTCTAGCAGTAAAGATCACAAATGAATTAATGTCAGAAAAGGATGTTCAGTCTATCAGAATGTCAGATTGTGTTGAAAACCACGTCTGCCTAGGGAACTGTCAAGACTACCCAACTCTCCATTTGATTGGTAATTATGCCAATGGCTCTTAATGTTAAGAGAGGCCTTGGTGCATCACTTTTCCTTGTACAAAAATCCCGTCATTTGAGAAAGCAAAAGCAAGGTAGCCAGCGAGGCATACTGTAAAACTGAGGAACAGATAACTTTTGGTTTGCCAATAATAGAACCAAAAAAAGTATCGATGCTTTTTTGACCACTTACTTTTCCTATGGCAGCCCTCAAGAACCTTAGGTAGTAATTGTGTTTCAAGCTCCCACTATATCTGATCTCTTAAAATGTCTCTTTCATCTCCTGAAGAATGGTAATCTACCCATATTGTAAATAAAACCAGGGAATTTCTAAAAAAAAAAAAAAAAATAGGCACTGGACTGAGCCTGATAACTCCTGCTGAATCAGCTAGTGGTCCCATCTGATGTCTGAAAATATGGCCAGAGGCTAACCCCAAAACACATGTAACTATGATAATATGACACAGAAAAGGCAGTATGGTATAATGGGAAGAGCACTGACCTGGCAGTCAGAACAGCCGAATTCTAGTCCCATATTTCCTACTATCTGACTGTGTCACTTGGGTAAAGTCATTTGAGCTCTGCAAGCCTCACTTTGCTTCTTTGTCAAAAATAACAATAAGCTAACATTTATATACAGTGCCTGAGCCAGGCACTATACTAAACACGGCAATTATTATCTTATTTGATCCTGACAATGGCCCTAGGAGAAAAATGCTATTCCTATCCCCATTTTACAGATGAGGAAACTGAGGCAAACAGAGGTTAAATGACTTGCTCAGGGACACACGATAATTGGGTTAGATTACCACTAAGGTCCCTTCTGCTCCAATATGCTAAAATGCTGCATTTGTAAGGAAGGCAACATACCCACCCTATCCTTACAATGGGAATTTCAGAAGTCAGCAAATTTGGAAACTTTTAAAAATATTTCTCCTTCAATTCTGTTAAACTACAAAATATTGGAAAAATCACAACTTTAAAACCATTTAGGATAAGGTCTTGTATATAGCAAGCTCTCAAATGTTTGTTGAATGAATTTGAAAGTGTAGCAAAAATGTGAAAGGTTTATATTTGGGGGGAATCAAAGGATCATAGGTTTGGGGGTGGAAGAGACTTCGGAGGCCACTGAGTTCAACCCCCTCATTTTATGGATGAGGAAAACTAGGTAAAGAGTGGTTAAGTGGACAGATAGTAAGGGCCAGAGATGGAATTCCAACCCAGCTCTTCCTGACTGTATTCTGGACCCCACACTGCATCTTATTAAGCTCTTTTAACTGGGATAGTTTTTTTCCACTAAATAACCAAGGAGGGAACTCACCTAGGGAAATGCTCTGTGTCTCTTTTATCTCTCTTTCTCTGTCTCTCTGTTCACCTGTCTCACCTCTTTTTTCCTGTTATTCCACCCCTCTCTCCACCTTCCCCATTCTTTCAGATTTTTCTCCCCTGTAGTCCCAGAGACCTTGAAATGGCTTAGCTGCTTCCCTTTATTTCTTTGTATGATCATCATAATAAAAAGAGGACGATAAAGCTTTGAGCACTTGACTTCTAACTGCAACAGGGAATCTGGCATTGTCCTGAAATGGAATGTCACCTCTTGGACTGAATCCCAGAAGTGGAGAGAAACAGCCTTTGAACCATTTCCTTGGGTTCTCAAGTTCAGATGGTTTGGGGCCTACTGTCTGTTTTGTGTTGTCCTGCTTCAAATTAGGGCTGAGGAATGATGGGGAGAACAATCATCTACTTTGAGCCACCTTTTCCCTGCTAGACATCTCTGTTGACTGATTGAATTTTTGACAGAAGCGATGCATATTAGCCATATTCATTCTGTTCAACTGGCTGGTCTGAGTTGTCTAAGTCTCCAGGTGGCTTTAGTTATGACTTATAACTTGAGCTTGGCATTTGGGGAGAAACTGAAAAAGTAGTATAAATGTAAATGGAAAAGATACAGCTCATCCTGTCTTTTGAAATTGTTGGTGTGAAAAGAACTCAACAGTGTTTTATTTAAACAAGGTCGGCTTCGACCTTGATTGACTTGCAGTAAATTGCCTGGTACAAGAGGCAAAAGAAAGTGGATAGAAAAGTGGCAATCAGCACCAAATGTTTCCCATATTGATTGACAAGCACCAGAGATGTGCTAGAGTAAGATAAATTGGCCAACAGGGCCCATCTTGACAGCTCCTGAGATGGGAAAATTGTTCCTGTTAATTTGCTACTGGAACCTTGTCATTTATGGGGATATACATGTGAGTGTCTTCTAATTGTGTAAACAAAGCTCAGATTCCTATGCGGCATATTTCAGTCCCAGTTTGGTCATTTTGGGTCTGAATCTCTCTGAGATGTGTTTGTAAATGGCTTTCAGATTGGAAAGGGGGAAAACTCTGCACCTGCTTTAAGCTGGCATTTTAAACTGAAATATAGTAAATTATTTGGCAGCCATTCTATATTCAACAATGGATTTCAAGCAAAACCATGTGCATGAGAGAGCCACTTGCTCCCATGTTTCATTACTCTATCCTGGCATATTGGAACATTACCTGCATTAGCTCACCCCAGGTTTTTATTTTTCGGTTTGTCTTTTTTTTGTACATATGTCATTTTCAATCAGTTCTGGGGTACTGGGTAGGAAAACACCTAAAAACCTCATTTCCCTTCATAGAATTCTTTTTTTTGGATTTTCTTTCAAAGAAACAGGTTCTATCACTTTTATTAATTTTTTTCCTGTTAACTCTTGTAGTCTGTTGCCCCCATCTCTGTACTGCATATAGAGTTAACAGTCTGTAAGCCTCTATCCTACAATAATTTTCTTTGGAAGTAGCTATGTTTGGACCAGAGGGCGAATGGATTGTGAGACTTCATTTGAGGTGTATCCTTCTAGAAGCAAATTTTTGGTCTCGTTTTCCATCTTGTTCTCAAATTAAGTAAAAATCCATTTTTAATTTAAAGGTCTGCATGGAAAGAGCAGTTGGAAAATTTTTGAGGCTGGTCTTTCTCAAGCAGAAAGCCTCAAAGCCATGTTCCCATTGTTTTTTCTTTCTTTTTTTTTTTTTTCGTTCAGGAGAAA
Source organism: Notamacropus eugenii (assembly GCF_028372415.1). Taxonomy (NCBI): domain Eukaryota; kingdom Metazoa; phylum Chordata; class Mammalia; order Diprotodontia; family Macropodidae; genus Notamacropus; species Notamacropus eugenii. The sequence goes on from NC_092872.1 coordinate 398,920,616, forward strand.
TTTTACAGATCATTAGTCCATTCTGTGAATGGACCAGGCATAGTATTTCTTTTTCATTTAACATGGCTGTATGAAAAATAGCTCCTGTGCAGACACTATAACTTCATAGATCCTTTTTTAATCACCCTCATTAACATTGCACCTCAGAATGATGTATTACTCTACTCTGATCTAAGGCATAGTGCTTTTAACCTTTATCAAAGTGTTTTCACATGCATTATCTCCTTTTACTATCATGTTAACCCTTCATTGTTCAGTTGTTTTAGTTGTGTCCAACTCTTCATGATGCCATTTGGCGTTTTCTTGGCAAAGATACTGGAGTGATTTGCCATTTCCTTTTCTAGCTCATTTTACAGAGGAGGAAACTGAGGCAAACTGGGTTGAGTGACTTGCCTAGGGTGAACCAGCTAGTAAGTATGTGAGGCCTGCTTTAAACTCTTTAAGGTCTTCCCAACTCCAGACCCAGCACTCTATTCACTGTGCCACCCAGTTGTCCTATGAGGTGGGTAAAATAGTTTTTATCCGTACTTTACACAGGAAATTGAAGTATACAGAATTTCACTAACTTGTCTGAGGTCAGATATATCTAGTTCATATACTTACAGCTATATCACTCATTACTTCATTGAATAAACATTTATTAAGCACCTATAATGTACCAGACACTGTCTGCCCAGATGCTGCAACACAAAGACCTAAATGAAAATGAGTTGGTTTTCAAAAATATTAGTCTACTATGGAGGTTATGGGGAGGAAGGGTGCAGGGACAACTGTATTCAGATAAATAGATATAATTTTAAGAGATGGTGACGCTGATGTCATTAGGAAATTGGATGGGTGGGTAGGGGTTAAAACTCTTCTATTCTAGTGGCTCCTTTCCTTCCAGTCCCTTTGACCTGAACCAAATTGGTCCAAGGATGGGATGAAAAGCAAAAGCTAAGTTCTCCCCATTGGCAGCTAAGTGACATACTACAAAGAGTGTCAGGCCTGGAGTTCAGAAGACCTGAGTTTAAATCCAGCCTCAGTCACTTACTAATTGGTTGACCCTGGGCAAGTCACTTACACTCCTTTTTGCCTCAATTTTTTCTCTGTAAAATGAGCTAGAGAAGGAAATGGTAAACTACTCCAGTATCTTTACTACAAAAACCCCTAATGGGTCACAGAGAGTGAGAAACCACTGAAAGTTCTCCCCAGCCTCAAAGTCAATGCCCGATAGCAGGTTCTGTGTTGGGTCCAGAGGTGGATTTCACTTCACAGCTACAGTAATGCGTAAGATTTTCAAATGACACTATACATGTAAATGATCCATCCTTGGCCCATTCCCCTGGACAGAAGTTCAGATATTTCCCTGGTGTTCTGAAAAAAGAAATATGTTCCATGAGCCTTTCTACTTTTGAAGAAGAGTGGCATGGATTTTTTTGTTTTGCTTTTCATTCTGGAGGGTAAAATATAGGGTTAAATATAGGCAGACTACAAAACTGGATGAGTTTCCCCAAGGCAGATTGGCATCTAGATCTGGAGAGTGTTGCTACATGAGGTTGACCTTGTCAGGGAAAGGACCATGAACTTAAAGCAGATAGAGTTCTCAGGAGACCTTGAGTCCAATACCCCATTTTGCAAATTTACAAATGAGAAAACTGAAGCTTAAGGAGATGAAGTGAGCTAGCCAAGGTCACATACTTAGTGAGTAACAGAAGGATTTGAACTTTAGTCCTCTGATTCTACAGGAAGCATTCTTTCCATTATGCCACACAGCTTCAGATAAGGGAAAAACTACTCCTGGGCAACTCGTTTTTAGTGAAGAGGGACCTTCTCTTTCAGAGCAAAGTGTCTAAACCTTTACTTTAGAAATTAGACCTCAGAGAGCCAGATGCCACCCTGAAACAATCTCATTTGAAATACTGTTTTACCCTACCTCCCCCCACACATTAACTTGAAGACTTGTTAGCTCAGGCACCAATAATTTAAAGCTTGCCTTCATTTACATACATATACAAGTCATGAGAAGCAAGGAATTTGATTTATAAATTTGTTCAAATAGGAAAGTACAGGTCAGCAGGAAGGCTAGCCTCTTAGCTGTGGTCAGTGAAACATATGGACTATCAGGGAGCCTTCATCTGTAGGCTGTCTACAAAGCATGGGGATTGTTTTCAGAATGCTCAGGTGTTGTTTATGGTGCCAAGAATCATCTAGAAGACTGAAAACAGATGAAGCAGTAAAAAGTTGCTACCAGAAAATGGGTGTTCACATAGATGACCATGTACCAGACACAGACAGACAGACAGACACACACACACACACACACACACACACACACACCCCTCTATACTTAGAAATGTCCGGTCTATTTGATTGACAAATGATTATATGGGCATATTCACAGTGAGACCATATGATCAGGAATCATCATAAGGGACCATCTTGTAGGTGAAGAAGATCCCTCTGGTTCCCTCCTAGGTGCATCTTCCGCTCCAGTTGATCTCACCCCTCCCATACAACACACACCCCTCCTAGAAAGTAGAACAATGGAACAGGAGATCTCATAGGACTTTGTGGTGAAATTTTTTACCTTGTTGAAGGCACTGGAGAAGTAGGAAGAGGTATAGCTGTGTATTACTCACCCCTCCCTCCAAACCACACTGCAATTGTGTGAAAGGCCTGCTCCCTCAAGTGTCAAACCTCCCTACCTAGAGAATTGGGCTAGTCCCTTCTGGATTGCTTCTTAGCTGAGTCCTAACCTCTAGGGACGCTTGCAAGCATAATAGTCAACTCATCCAGTTTTTTTTATCCCATTGGTGAATTTTGTTAGAGAAAACATGTTAAGGACTTCCATTTGAATTATCTTTCTCCTTGTGCACTATTGATATTATTGTTATTCCAGAGCCCCACTTTTAAATCACAGCAAGTACTTTTATAGAGAGTGGTATAGTGGCAAGAGCAGCGGATCTAACTCAGTAGGACTGAGATTTGAATTGTGGCTCTACTGGTTTGCAGCATCATAGAATATTGGAGTTGGAAGGGACCTCACAGGCCACTTAGCATTGGCCACAACTGATCTAGAAACTCTTTTACAACCCCCTGGACTAGTGATCATTGAATCTCCACTTTAAAATGTTCATTGTGGGTAAACCCACAGTCACCTGAGACAACACGTTCAATTGGAAGGCATCTCTAATTATCAGGAATTTTATTTGTTTGGGGATTTGTTTTGTTGTAACACTAAAACCTAAAGTGGCCTCTGTATAACTTCCCATTGTCTGAATTCTGTCCTATGGAGTAAAACAGAGCAAGTCTGCTAACCCTTCCAACATGATTTCTCATCAGATACTTGAAAACTCCCTTCAAATTGCCTTTTCTTTTTTTTAAGATTAAATGTTTCTAGTTCTTTCAGTGGTTTCTCCAGGACCTTCAACATACTGGTTGCACTACTCTGGATGAAAACGGAACACAATACTACAGATATAATCCAGGGTAAATAACAGTGGGGCCATTAATTCACTAGTTCTGTACACTATGCTTTTCTTAATGCTTCTCAATATTGCATTAAAGGGCTGCTAGGTGGCTCAGTGGATAAAGCACTGACCTGGGAGTCAGGAGGACCTGAGTTTAAATTTGGCTTCAGACACTTACTAGCATCATGACCCTGGGCAGATCATTTAATCCTGTTTGCCCCAGCTTCTTATCTGTAAAACAAATTGGAGAAGGTAATGGCAAAATATTCCAGTATCTTTACCAAGAAAATCCCAAATGGAGTTGTAAAGAGTTGGACACAACTAAAATGACTGAACAAAGAAAACAAAAATGATTGCATTACTTTTTTTTAGCTGCCTTGCCACAGTTTTTTGCCATTTTGAGCCTGCAGTCTCCTAAAATCTCCATGTTGTTTTTCAGACAAACTGCTGTCTACCCATCTTCCCTTACCTTTGAAGCCTTTTTAAAAATTTTAACCAAAATATTACACCTTACACTTATACTGTATAGTATATCTCTGGATTCATGATATCATTAATGTGGATTTTCCCTTTGATAGTGCAGTTTACATCTCATCCACAATTCTCATCCATTGTGGCTCTGGCCCATGTCCTACCGTAAATAATACATAGAGTAATACATATCTAGTATATTGAAGGCCTTCCTCAAGGGGTCTTAATTTGGTATCTGTGAACTTGTTTTTGTTTGTTTGGTATTTTGATGACTGGATTTCAATATAATTGTAGTTTTTTTAATCCTATGTATTTTACTTTATCAATTTAAAAGCATCTTTTTTCTGAGAAAAGATCCATTGGTTACATCAGATTGCAGAAGGGATCCATGAGTCTTTTGACATTCCATGAAGCATTTATGATAGCTATCAGTTATTCTTGTTATCATTCCATGTATGTCTCACATTCTTTTTATAATAATTTGTTTGCTGGTTAATATTCCATCCACCATTTAATGTGCAAGTCATCATTAGTAATATGCTATGGCCTCTTTATGTCCAATATATGTCCCTCAGCTGACCTTGGGTCAATTGTTATTTTGATTCCTTAGCGACTATCATGTTCTACAATTTTTAGTCATACAGCCTCAATGGGAAAATATTCGTGTTTAAAAAGTTGATTTATTACATCAGGGAGAAGAGCTCAGGATCATTAAAAGCTTTGTGCAATTTCCAAATTCAATCCAGCTGATTCCCTTCAGCTTAATTCTGGACTCAACTCATTGTCCATGTGTAATGCTTGTGGAAGGTACATGTGCATTGCTGGACTAACCTACTAGGCTGTCCATCCAACTGACGCTACAGTCTGGACAGTATGCATTCTTTATTCATTTGTCCTTTTCCAATAAATTTTACTAGGCTAATCTCTTTTGGATGGTCATTGATCCACTGAGGAAGCTTTATAGCATGAACAGAACTTTCCCCTCCAAAGAGCATTATTGAACCAAATGCTCCTTGGATATTCTGTGAAGATGCAATGGATATAGAAAATGGCAAAAACCTAACTGTTCCCTTTTCATATTTTCACCAAGGATGCCATTGAGATATTGGTAGAATATACTCATAAAAATTTTCCAGGGATAGAAAAGTAGGCCTATGGTCAGTAGTTACTGATGTTCTCGTTTGCCTTTTTCCTGGTGATATTTTTCATGATTTTAAAAATCATTTGGTATCTTCCCCTCTTTCAGATAACTTGAATATTTATCCCTCCATGCTTTCAAAATTACTTTTCCTCCAGCACTGATTCCTCCTGTGTCCTTTTTCTGACTCAACTGCTTCTTCCCATCTTCATCTTCTTCATTCCTATCTTATTTAGAAAGCTGAATTTATCTCTATTAAATTCCATCCTATTAGCTCCATCCTATTTTTCTAACCTGCTCAGATTTTTCTTTAAATCCTGTTATCCAGTTTGTTAGCTATTTCTGATCATATTATCTGTAAAATTTAATAAGCATGCCATCTAGCTCTTCATCCAAGTCACTGATAAAAGTGCTAAAGCACACAGGACCAAGGACAAAGTCCTGAGGAACTCCTCTAGATTGCTTCCTCAAAGTTGTCATGAGACTGTTCATTACGGCTAATCATTTAGCCAGTTTCAAGTCCACTTAACTTCACTCATAATTTAGTTCTCTCGTTGAACCAACCAAACAAGTATTTATTAAGAACCTACTATGTATCAAGCACTGTGCTCCACAGATCATTGAAAAAAACTCAATGTCAAATGATTTGCTGAAATCCAGGTTCACCTTGGTTACAGAATTTCCTCTTATTTACCAGCTTAGTTATCTTGATAGCAAGTCTTTTTTCCTCTCTGGGCCTCAGTTTTCTTATCTGTAAAATGAAGGAGCTGGACTAGTACACTAAGATCCTTTCCAGCTCTAAATCCATCATCTGTCCGAAGTCAGTATTGTAGGATTTAGAAATATAAGAGGCCTCAGAGAACATCTAGTACCCAATCTTCAAATTTTTCTATAATTCTTTGATTTATGGGGAATGGCCAGAAACACAGAGGATCGCATTATTCCAAGATGGCCCATTCATTTGGAGTGGGTGCCGCTTAAAAACAAAACTGATTTAAGCAAGGGAGGATTAGCAACTTCCCTGGTGTTTAGGTAAGTAACTAGATATTGGGTGCAGTGTTTTAGCCCCAGGCGGGGTGGAGGCAGAGCTTTCAAAGACTGGAGCCCCTCCCAGTATTTAGGACTTGGTATATAGTCAGAAAAGCTTTTCCTCTCCTCCTACTGAAGTTTAACCAAGGAAATCAACTGCAACAGCTTCCCAGATCTGGTGGAGTGCAAAATGTGAAACTGACAAACTATTAGGCAGCTCCGGGGGAACTGATCCTGAATACACCAGAGATGAGGGTAAGACTTTGATACTGGTTTTGAAAAACTCAGGCAAAAAACACCCCAGGCCTGATATATGCAAAAGCCAGGATCCTAAGTCCTGCCGCTCTCTCTCCATTTGTAGCTAGAGAAGTGAAACCCGATTCTTTTAGCAGGTTGCTGGGAATCTGTCTCAAAGGGTTGCTGTTTTTGGTTAGATTGTGAAGAGTTAATAATAATTCTGGAGTGCCGGATTAAGGGATTTGTGTGATATATGTGACACTGATGTGGCTTGGCAGAAAAAAAAAAAACGCTAAATAATTTGAACTCTGAATTTTCTCATGTTCATTCACCAAGGTGTGATCTTTCCCACCTACTTGCAACTCAGGGTGCATGAATCAGTAATTGTTGCACTGATCCCAGGAGATTATTTCTATACTACCTGCAGTAAGGAAACCCATTGATGGTAAAATGTGTCAGTCCCCTTGGAAGTTTTCATTTCTCAACTTGGAAATTATGTTGATTGGAGTAAGTCAAAGCTTTACCAGAGGTTGTTTATCAAATTGATTGCCTTCTTGTTTTGGGGCAGGGGAGAATTCCTAGAACCAATTTGATTTCGGCTTGTCTGCTCACTACCTAATCTGATTCCTACTATGTGGTATGTATTTTGAAAGATAAGCCACTGTGTTAATGCAAGCGTGCATAGTCATTGATTTTTTTTTTTTACACGATTTCAAGGAACAAATGTTGCATGTCTCCGCTCCAGCTTTATTTTCTTTGCTAGATGAAGTTTACGAAAATAGTTTTTAATAGTTTAGCTCTTCCATGGGACAATCAGAGTATCTTTCTATAGCAAGAACTTGATAAATATTTGTTGAACGAACGAATGAATGGTGAAAGTTGATTCCAAATGTGGTCTGTTTTATTTATTGGCTTTATCTGTTTTGTGACAGTGGATTCCAGAAATAAGACATTGCCTTGAGAAGCTCCACAGTCTATCTTTAGGTATAAGTGGATATGAGAACTTGAAGGCAGAATTTTGATTGCAAATGGATAAAAAAAAAAATCCCAAAGTGTAGGACTGCCTTGCTTTTTTCTGTGAACATCCTGTGGTTCAAGATTCACTTGTGCCACCATGCAGCAGCAAAAATGCGCTTCTCATTTGTCGGTGGACTGGGGCAGACAGTTCATACAGAAAAATGAAAAATTTCCATTCTGTCCTTCATCATCGCCTTCCTGTACTCTGGGCCAGGGATTTTTTAACCTGGGGGTCCATGAGATAGACAGATAGATAGATAGATAGATAGATAGATAGATAGATAGATAGATAGATAGATAGATAGATAAGATAGATAGAGAATTATTTCTAGATAATTTATTTCCTTCATAATCCTCTGTCTTTTATTTTATGCATTTAAAAGCCTTGTTCTGTGAAAGTGATAGCTTCATCAGACTGACTACCAAAAGGGTCCATGAAACAAATTTAAAAGGTTTAAAATATGTGCCTCAAACAATGGAATCAATGGCATGATATGAGTATTAAAGAGCAACAGCCACCACCACCACCCCCCCACACACACACAACACACACAGGTCTGTGATCCTAAGTCTTTCTTATTTGAATTTAGCTGAAGTCAAAGCACTTTATCACAAGACTGAAGATTAATTTATATTTGTAAAGCTTAGGACTTTAAGCTTTAGACTGATGCCCAGTACATGTACCCTGATTAAACCTACATTATTCTGCCACTTGGTAAAAGGGTACAGAGAAGATAAGCACATTAGCCATTTTCACTCATGTCTACATGATTTTAAAAAAATTGTTGCTTCTATATTGAAAAATGCCTCTCTATTTCATTGTGTTTATACTTTTCATTAAGAGGCTGATATTTAAATTACTCAGGAAAGAATTCTTGTTAAGGAATATGTCGATTCTGAGATTGCTAGGGTGTTTCCCCTAAATTTTTGCAAATGTTACTCTTTATGTGTTTTTCTAACCATTTAAATTACAGAATCCAAAGAACCAAGTTGAGCTTAATACATTGTCAAAACCCACTGTAATAAATGATTGTTTTCCACCTATGAAGATATCATTGAGCATATGCCAAGCAATCAGCTCTCAACTGTAATAGGTTCATGGAAAGAAAGGCATTTTCTAATCGTATTCAGTGGTGTTTTTCCCAAGACAGCAACAGCTTTTATAAAATGATGGTTATATCTCCTCATTACAGAATCTAATCTCCCCAGAAGACATTCAGCAGCTGCAAAACCCCTAGCATCTTTTAGCTGTAAATTGTTTTTTATTATTTATCCCCATTTAACTAAAAAAGAAAGGGCCATCAGATGATTTAACAAGACAAAAATTTAGTGGTTTTAACATTTGACAACGAGCAATTATTATCCCATGCATTGATCTCTTTGGACCCTCTTTTAATAGTAATCCATGTTTTTGGCTTTCATGCCTACACTGTATAAGTTTCCTATAATTTTTAGAGAAAATGAACGTGCAGCATTGGCTGTTGACTATTTTGTTTTAGCCCCATGAGTAGGTGTTGAATTTTGAATTACATGTGCTCTTTGTAACAGGTAAGAAATTGCAACATTAAGTGAAGAGGAATGGGCCTGGACAAAAGCAAATAAAATTCTGATTCTAAACTTGATTTACTAAATATAAAAAAGCAATATGGACTCATTACAGATGGTAGATTCCTTTTGCTTAAATACTAGATATTTTGATTTTCTGGGGTACATCACTGTTTCAAAAGTATTGCAATTTCCAGGTTTTTAAGAGAATAGTCGTGTTTTTTGTTTGGATATTTGGTGAAATTTAGAATAAAATGGTTCTGGTGAGTTTTAGTATTACCTCATAGGTTTGGACTATCAGGGAACATTCAACCATTTTGGAGAAGATTTCATAACCCAATGGACATTTCCAGAATGAAACATTCATCTCAAATGAAATCTAGTTGAGAAGTGATTTCACCTTCATTCACTTACACAGATAGAGACCATGTGCTTTTTTAAAGTTACATTTCCTTGCATAGTATGTTAGGAAATATCTGTCCTTTTTCACGATACAGTTACTTGTTGAGTTTGGCAAGAAAGCTCTTAAGTAGCTTTCCCTGCTGTGGACTGTTTCTGTCCCTAATGGGAGGTCACACAGACCCAATTAAGCAACTGTTTATTTCCATGGATAATATCTCAACTTTCATTTTACCTATTCTATGTAAACTGAAATTGCAGATTTGTGGTTTTCTATTTCAGTCCTGAGCTTAAGGTCTTAAGCTTTGCAGATATAAATTAATCTCCAGCCCCTCTGATAAAGTAGCTTGACTTCAGCAAAATTCAAATGAGAAATATTTCTTATTTATTGAGTTCCCCACAAATAACCACACTCTTACCAATAATAAGAACTGAGGAGTTCGTAATGTAGTATAATTCTGTGTTTCTAGGTTAAAAAAAAAAATAATCTACCTTAGATGACGTTTGCCCTCTTATTTCTATTATGTATATCATTCAATATGTAGTAACTATAAAAACAAAGTTCTTCCTGTACATCTCCTGTCTCCTTTATTTTCAAAGTCCTGAAGATATGAGTTTATTTTTTAAGTGTAAAAAGGATATATTCATATTCAAGAAAAGATTTTTCTCTTCTTTCTCTCTCTCTCTCTCTCTCTCTCTCTCTCTCTCACACACACACACACACACACACACACACACACACACACACACACACACACACACACACACACACACACACACACACCCTACAAATTAACCATGCCTAAGGCTTAAAAGAAAATCAGGTCAAGCTGAAGGAAAAATCAGGCAACACGACTAAAATTAATTTACTACACTCCACTATTTCTTTCTCTTCCCTTTGTGATAGATATGCATGTGAAAATGGGTTTGCAAGGGAATTTGGTGTTTTGTTTTTCCATGGCAGCAAATATCAATACATTTGTATTTGTACAGGTTTTAATTCTGAAGCATGTCCGACTTTGTCCTGTCTTGAGCCAGCTGCCGTGCTGAACTTTCTTAGCCATGTTTTCCCCTAAATCATCTGCAGTTAGACACCCCCAATGGCCCTATTTCTTGTTTGTGTTTTCCAGTGATGAAAAGGCCAGTTTTATTTTAGTTTGACTCTCCTTCCCCACCTCAGAAGGAAGCATTCTTTTGATATTGCACCAAGCATTATTTTTCTCTAGAACCATAAATGTTGAACTAACTCAGGAGTTTCAAGGCAAAGGTCACCCTCATTTTGAATCATATGGAAGGGGAGAATGCTGCAAGATTCTGCCTCTAATTTGTTGTGTGACCTTAGGGGAAAGCCTCTTTACTTCTCCTGTGCCTTCATTTCCTCATCTTGCAGATGAGAAGATTGGATGAGATGACATCTAAGGGTCCCTTCCAGTTCTAAAAATCAGTGATTTTTGATATCTTTTCATTTCTTCTGTTATGTCTTTCCACCTAGGTTATGTGACTGCTCAGGTGGTGTTATAACTATTAGGATTAGATGAGATTCAGTTGGCACAGGATTTTTTTTTCCTTTGGCTTCTTTTTTTTAAGATGATAATTCATTAAGTCTTAATAGGGTAGTGGGGGGTGGAAGGTGGAGAGAAGCAGGGAAAAGAGTTTTCAATGAAAAGCTTGATATCATACAAAGAAAATATATCAGTCAGCAGCAGATGCTGTTGACTGAGAACTATTATCCCATTTCCACAGTCTTAATCTTGAGGGTCTCCCTGATTAGCCTCAAATCCTACTTTTACAAAAGAGTTCGACAATAAAGTTACATCATGATAACTTTGGTGGGACCAAATACCACAAAATTAAGTAGAGAAAGAGAGAGAAGATGAAGGCGCTGAGGCAAGTGTGATAAGTAAGGTAGGGGATGGGGAGAAAATTTTATACTCTTCTGCTCTGGGCAGGGGTAGGGATCCTCATTAGCAAATGCAGAAGAAAAAAGGTTATATGCTATCCACTCAGGGTCCTTTTAGTGAAGGAGAATTGTTACCATTTCCAGAATCCCCACAAAATTGAATTTATCATGGGTCTCTCTCAGCGTCTCCTCCCCTTTTGGTGGGCTGCCGAATAAGTAAGGAATAAAATTGTACCAGATATTTATATCCTGAAGTGGTTGAGCTGCTCTATGAATCTACAGAAACAGTGATTTGCAGGGTGGAAGTGGGGGCCAAGAAAGTGGAATCTTTTAAGAGCAATGTATCCTCACCTGGGATTAACCAGATGTGTTCTAGATGGATCACCTATTTCGTTTCATGGCAGGTATGAATGTCTAGTAGGAAAGAAACTCCACCCCCAGTGAAAGCCTATCGTGCCTGAATTTAGTTGTTCTAAAATAGGGGGCAGGATTCCTTTAAAAACAGGTCAATATTTGCCAGATGAGTGCTAAAAAGAGGCAGTGCAACTCCTTAGTCTGATTGTAGGGCAAGCAGATAAGAGAAGCAAACCACCCCCCTTCTATTTTTTGCCTAATCATTGACAAGTCACACCCCGCTCTAACAAATGAGCCAGAGGAAGGCTTCTTTACCTCCCAGGTGAAAATTAATTATTGTTTGCAGGGTGCTTTGAGATCCTCAGATGAAAGCAGCTATAAAAGCAGAAAGGGTTATTATGTTGAGACCAGTTATAATCTCCCATTTAATACTGGAAACTGCTTCAAGCTGAAATGCTGAATCCTGAAACTGAGGTTACCTAAATATTACATTTCCTATAATTAATTTGAGCTTAAATTTCAACACAGTGACATGTTTCTTTTAAATAAAGTTAAGTCCTCTAAGGATGGATGAGTCTATATGGGTCTTAAGTTTCAGCTGGGAGCTAGACATTTTTCAGCAAGATAGAAGGGATTAAAGCAAATACATCACTGATTCCCAAAGTAGAATAGTAGCACCAGCCTGGGCCTCTGACCTCTCATGGTCTCCCCTGCCTTGGAGAAGAGTAGCTTAAAATATCTAAAAATCTTATAGTATAACGCAAACTAGTTTAGCCTACCCACAAATTCAAGAATTCCTTTTATGGTATTTTTGAGAGCTGATCCTCTGATGTCTGCTTAAATATGGGAGGTTTCTTTATCAAGAATACCATTCTGTCGTTGGACAGCTTTCTATATTAGGACATGCCTTCTTGTGTTAACCTGAAATTTGCCCTCTTGTAGCATCTCTCTATGAAGGTCCTGATTTTGCCCTCAGAGCAACATGGTGCACATTTATTCTTTCTTTTGTTAAGTCAGCCCTTCACATATTTGAACACAAAGGTTCATGACCTTCCTTTTTATCCCTAATATCATTAACCATCACTCAACATACTGGTTACCCTCCTCTGAATACATTTCGTCATTGTCTCTCTTAAAATATGGTACCTAGAACTGAACAGAAATCTGCAAAGAACCAACACAGTAGAGTTGAGCTTATTTCTGTTGATATGCACACCATATTCCCTTTAATATATAGCCTAAAGACATAGGACTTTTTTATAGTTGCATTATACTATATTTCTATTAATATGGCCCCAAAGAGACCTTTTTTAAAAAAAGTTGCTCTAAAATGTGAACTTTTTTACATTGTCTATGTCTAAGAGGCACTTAGATGGCTCAGTGGGTAGAATGTTGAGCGTGGAGTCAGGAAGACTTGAATTCAAACCCCGCCTTAGACACTCACTATCTATGCAAACTTAGGCAAGTCAATTGGCCTCTATTTGCTTTAATCCACTGGAGAAGGAAATGGCAAACTATTCCAGCATCTTTGCCAAGAAAACCCCGTGGATGGTATGGTCCACAGAAGCATGAAAAATGGGACTGAACAACAACAAATGCCGGTCATATAGCACCTTATACACAGTGGCTATTTCATTAATATTTTTCAAATTATAATTAAAACCCCAAGATGAAATGGTCATATGAACTGATACTAAAGCAGGTCCTTCCTTTTTTGTACTTGTGAATTATGGAGAGATACCAACCTATAAGTTACAATTCCTGCATATGTCTGTTAACAGGCTATGTGATGCAGGGCAAGCCATGGGACCTTACTGGGCCTCAGTTTTAGAGTTCTTAAAGTAAAGCCTATGAATTTGAGGGTTTTTTCATATTTTATAATTATATAATTAGTTTTCTTTTTAGTCTAATTTATTTCATTTTATTATAGGAAGGAGTCTAAAGAATTTACTAAATTTCCAAAAAGGTCAGAACAGCCAAAAAGGTTAGGAACCCCTTTTCTATAAAATGAGGGAATTGGGTAAGATGGCTGCTAAGGACCACCTTGGCAGCACTCTAAAGTGATGGAGATATTTATTATACAACTTTATCTAATGACTTCTGTGAAGACATTTAAATCCCAGAATGTGTATCATAGAATCCAGGAAGGCCAGACCTGTTATGTATCTTCTGAATTCCAACATGGAATTCAAACCAATCTCCATCCCCATATTTTTTACTGTTGAGAACCTTTCTCCTCAGAATTCATGAATAAACTCGCTATGTTTTGGCATTCACAGAACAAGTTGGTTCCAGCACAACCGGGGCTGGCTCTAGACCTCTTCCTTGGTGTTTGCTCTAGCTGCCCAAGATGACCTGTCTAGAGATTGGTTGAAGAGTTAGAGTGCCTTGTTTCAAGCAAGCAAAACCAGTGGCTATTGTATCTGTATGGGAAAGCAGATGATTCTTTTCCAGCCCAACACTGTAATTTTATCAACTCTGGCTCAGGCAAACCTATATTTATAATGCTAATTAGGAGGGCACACATTTAATTTGGGTTGAGGACTGTTTGTATCTCCTGGAGCCTGATAGTCCAAGGCTCAAACTGCAGCAGTCACAGGCAGATCAGGCCTTTATGCCTTTTCCAAGTATTTGAAACAGGGCTTACTCTTGCCAAACAATTTCTCTGTTGGATTCAAAAAGAAAGAGAGAGAGAGAGAAAGAGAGAGAGAGAGAGAGAGAGAGAGTATGCTGAATGTGCTGTACCTCAGAAAACTTTGAGTTTATCTTCTGCCTGCATAATATATTTTGCTGTGTGCTGAGAAAACATGTCTCTTATGTTATCTAATTGTTTCCTGACACATTTAGCAACATTTCACACTCTTTAAAGTGACATTAACATTGCTGACAGTGGAGGTGCTTTCATTAGACAGGCTTTGAATTGTAGCCAGTTTGCACGGCGGTCCTCAAACAGGTTTGTAAAAGGCAGGAAAGGTATTATTTGAGAAAACAGGGACTTGGCCAACATTCCCCTGCTGATGTCTCTTAATTTTGCTGACTCAAGTCAATTAAATGAAAGGAGAACTTCACACAGTCACTTTATTTCCAAGGACAGGCCATGGGCCTCTGGATGTTCAATGGGTGGGTTTTGGTAGGCCGAGAGTGGCACTCTGTCAAGCGTATTCAGTTTAAAACATCCATTTAACTACAACTAAATATAGTGCTATTTTGGACACAAATCTGCCATTACAACACTAGATATAGGGTAACGGTGTTGTGAGTACATACAGCTTGGCAGGGTTTTCTCTTTTTGCTTATTACTTATTGTAAAGTGAATTCTTCTCATTTCTCACTTAATGAGTCCTTTGTGTTATTCACTCATTTCAGTCATATCCAATTTTCCTCACCCCACTGGGGTCTTTCTTGGAAAAGATATTGAGTGGTTTGCCATTTCCTTCTCGTACTGATTTGACAGATGAGGAAACTGAGGTCAACAGGGTTAAGTGACTTGCCCAAGACCACCCTGCTAGTAAGTATCTGAGACCAGATCCAGGGCCATGACTATCCACTGTGGCTCGCTACTCCTAATGAGTCCTAGGATCTTTTTTTTCAAGTATAGTGTTTTAAATGATCCTTCAGAGAACACTGTTTTAGATATCTCCTTTCACCCTCACTTCTAAGAAAGAGACATGAGATTGGGTCATTCTTCCTTCCTTGAAGAAAACTGGGCCTTTGCCTCTTGGTAGTCTGCAGCCTGATAGAATTGAAAAAAGAAAGCCAGGCTTAGTGAGACTCTTGTGTTCCAAGCTCTCAGAGCCCTGGGAGTCAGGATGGTCCAGTGGAAAGCTCAAGACCCACTTTAGATGTTTATCATATCTTGGACCTTGGACATGTTACTTAACTACTCTGTTTCCTCAGGTGTCAAATAATGGGTTTGGATCAGATGACCATAAAGGTTCCTTCCAGTTCTAAAATTATGATCTTCAAGCTAAGTGAAGAATTTTTTGCTGGTCTATAATGAAGTGAGGTGACCTCAAGTCAGATATGTATGTATGTGTGTGTGTGTATATACACACACACATATATATATACATACACAAATATATATATGTATATGTCCTAGATTATTAGACTACCTTCCTGTAAACTATATGAGAATTATACAATTCCCTTCCCATCACTTTATGCAATTAAAGATGACTAATAATAGGATTTTAGAATTGTAAAGAAATTTTGAAATGATTTAGTCTGTTGTACTAATTTTACAGATTTCACAGATTTCACAGGCTCTAGATTTAAGAGATTATCTAGTCCAACCACTTTTTGATGGGTGTGGCAATTGTGTCCCAGAGTGATAAAAATGACTTAACCAGGGTCATATTGGGAGTAAAAGGTAAAGTCAAGATTAAACCCCAGATCTTCTTACTTCAAATCTAATGCCGTCTTCATTATACCACATGGCAAGAACTAAGCTGGGTGGATAGTCAATGCTTACTATTCCAATGTTGACTGTCTATGTAGCTTAGTCCTTGCTCTGTGAGGTTGCACCTGCCATGCTATGATCTTTTGTTGATTATTCAATAACTAAAAATACAGTAAGTTATTGATCATTTAGTGATTGTCTGATAATGTCTCATCTGTTAACAAAATTATTTTTGTTGTTGTTGAGTCTTTTCAGTCATGACCCCAGTTGGGGTTTTTTTGGCAACAATACTGGAGTGGTTTGCCATTTCCTTCTCCAGCTCTTTGATAGATGAGGAACTGAGGCAAACAAGGTTAAGTGACTTGTCCAGGGTCACCCAGCTAGTAAGTGTCTGAGGCCATCTAGGTGACCCAAAACAAAGTTATACACTCTCTTGTATTGACTTATATTGTTGATCCTTATTTCACGTGGTTTTATATTATTTCTCCAAATAAAACATAAGGTTCTTGAGGTCAAGGAACATGTACACTGCCATATACTCCACAGCATTTATCACAAGACTGAGTATTCAGTAAATATGTGTTGGCTGGTTATACGTTAAGGAGGCCCATTTCATTATGTTTTATTTTTCCAATGTATCCATTCAAGATGTTAATAGCATCATCCTATTTTAGAAAGTTTGAAAATATATAACACTATCTCATCTTAGAAAGGTTAGAAGATTTAATTAATGTTCGTGGGGCACCTTGACATCCCTGGATAGGAGGTTATTTGAAGATCTATTGCTTTTGATAAACATTTATGTCATTGCAGATAAGGTGGAGTTTCTGGCAATCTACAGCCTACAGATGTGAAAATAGCGCAAATTAACTTCTTTTCAATTTCATGAATATGAAGATTGCCACCATTATAAAACTATTGAAATCATATTATTTTAAAATAAACTTCACTCTCCTTCTAGATTCTGATCTATTTTTGGTATCTTCCAAAGTATCATGCTTCAGAGAAGATGTGATGTATAAACATGCAAAGCCTTGGTATAATATACTAACGATGCATGAATCTATCCAGGGAAAACCTGTGGGGACCCGCCATTCTTGGACTCTAAAAAGAGAGTCTTTAAATTGGGGGCAGACCTAACACAAAAGCCTTTCAATAAATTAGCTTTAACAGCTTAGGCAAAACTTTCTCCTTCTTCTTCTTTTTTCCAATGGCTAGTTTTGTAAAGATTTGTTTTTCAAGAAAATGCTTAACTGGGTTTTGGGGATTTTCCTGAGTAGAAGTGAAGTAGGCAATTAGGTTTTTTGTCGCAAAAATTAAAAATAAGGTTATTTGGGGGTAGAACAAATTAAGTTGTTTTATAAAAACAGGGCTTTCCCTAGAGTGTGGTTTATCTGGTTGATTGGATTGCCTCCAGCAGCCTTTAAGGGGTTTCTGAGAGAAAAAAATAAATAATTCTGGCCTGATAATCCTAAAAAAAAATTCAATGAAGCATATGTGTGTTTGTTTGTATATGTATACGCATGTTTGTATGTATGAATGAATGATTATATGGACCTTTATATGTACATATGTATATACATAGGTATAGCTATATGTCACTATATAGGGTGTCTTAAAAGTTTTAGTGCTGCTTTAAGTTTTAATTATGTGTGCATGTGCATGTAAGTATAACTGTATGTGTATGTATGTATATATACATGATACCTATATATGTAAATATAGAAAGAGAAAGAAAGAATATAAAATCACATATATCCCAATGGCAACTAGGTGGCACAATGGATAGAGTACTGCATAGGAAAGTCTGAATTCAAATCCAGCCCTAAATACTTACTAGCTGCAGGACCCTGTGCAAGTCATTTAACCTCTTCCTCAAGTCTTCATCTGTAAAATGGGGATAATAATAACACCTTTCCTACCAGGGTTGTTGTGAGGATAAAATGAGATAATATTTATAAAGCACTTGGCTAACATTGAAGCATTATATTAATACTAGCTCTTGGGGGTCCTTCCTTCAATAGTATAACTCAATTCTTTCCCATTCTTTCATACAGTTTGATTCTTGTCCCAACACACTTGTGGTAGCTCTCTGGCTCTTTTCATGTTCTGGGCATGCCTTTATATCACTCAGATTGTTCGTCTGTTGCTCTTCATTCTTGCAACCTGAGGGGGCAAACCTTCCTTTCCAGTCTTCTGTGTCATTCTTTGACAATCATAGCTGACCATTTCTAGTCCACACATAGCCTGTACACCTTAGTAAGTATCCTTTACAGGACCAAGATTTCCCCATTTCTCTAATGAGGGGAGCCACTAGATGATTGCCAAGGCATTTCCAGTTCTGAAATGGCCAATTTGATGGAATCCATGCCACTTCATAACTTGCTGTATGCAACTCAAACCCATTGAGAATCTTTCCATGGCTTTTTGCATGACTCTAATTTTGATTGCCCTGAGATTGTGGTATTCCATGTATAGCAAACCTGCAGACCTCCTAAAAGGCCTCTCAGGGACTGGATTCAATGACTAGCAAAGATAGCGTTCAGTCTTTTTCTCATTGTTTTGTCCTATTATATCCCCACCCAAGAGTAGAACTCGAGGTACAACTACATAAATGAAGATTACTTTTATCTCATGTCTAAGACGTCCTACCAAAAGGCTTAGTCAGTCAATAAGTATTTATTAAGCACCTACTATGTGTCAGGGGCTATACTAAGTACTTGAGATGTAAAAAGAAGCAAAGATAGTCCTCTCAAGAAGCTCCCAATCTGATGGGGGAGACAACAAGAAAATATGTACAAACAAGCTGTATTAAATTAAAATTTAACAAAATAGAAAAATTAAAAGAGGAAAAGCTCTAGCATTAAGAGGGATTGGGAAAGATTTCTTGTACACTATCGGATTTTAGCTGGGACTTGAAGAAAGCTAGGGGAAACCAGCAAGCAGAGCTGAAGAAAGAAAGCATTCTAGGCATTGGGGATAAGTAGAAAGAATGACCAGAGCTCAGAGATGGAATGTCTTGATTAATGGGATCCCTTCTAAAAATTTAATTAATATACAAAGTAGGTGAGGTATAGGACAGCTATTTATTTATTTCTTCCACCACCAAACAAGTGCCTAAAACACAAAAACACATCTTGATATGAAATAGTAACCCATTTCTGTTATTATATTCTCCCAGCAGATTAATACTTAAAACATTAAAATATGAAACATATGTTGGACTACAGAACAGGAGATTCCAAATTCTTGAATTTACAAAGTCCCCCCCCAAAAAAAAACCCAACACTGACCTCAAGATCACTCTTCAGCCATCTGTGCTCAAAAAAAAGCAGAAGAGACAGCTGGAGCTTGAGGTCCAATCTCATTCTTACCTAGACAACCCTGTGAACTAACTACAATATGTTCAAGGTAGCCATATCTCCCTCTCCCTAAGGAGGAGGAGAGAGAAATCTCCTTCCCCTCTTCCTTGTGAAGTCTAAGGAAGCTCTGGAAAGCCGCAAGTTCTGAAGAGGAAGAAGAGAGAGGAAGCGAGAATAAACATTAATATATGCTCTCTTTCTCTCTCTCTCTCTCTCTCTCTCTCTCTCTCTCTCTCTCTCTCTCTCTCTCTCTCTCACACACACACACACACACACACACACATGCACACACACACACACACACACACACACACACACACACACACACACACACCCCTTATTATGTGCCAGGAACTGTGCTAAGTACCTTACAAATGTTACCTCATTTAATCCTCACAACAGCTCTGAGGTAGGTGCTATTATTTTCCTCATTTTACAAATGAGGAAACTGAGAGAAGTTGTATCTCACTTTAAGGTTTACCAAGTAGGTGTATTTTACTGTCCAGTGACCAGTTATCTTTGATGAAATCCCTCCTCCCATGATGGAGAAAGGGAGCAAATGAGGGGTATCACAAAGACATGAATAAGAAGCTTCTGGTTTTGCATGGCCCTTAGCAAGAGGCTGATGTATGTCTCACTGGAAGCAGCTAGGATGTACACTGTAGGAAATTACTCAAGTCAGAACACATCTGTCACTGCAAGTGGGCAGGACACAGGCACATACCCAGTGGGATGGCCACTGTGGTTCCTCAGGATTAGCAGCTATATAGCATTAATCAAATAGTCAATGTTCAAATAGATCTGTGGTCTCATTGAAATGTATGAATTCTCCAGTTATATAGGTAGTAAGCAACCCATCCATATCTGTCCATCTCATGAGACTTTTTAATCCTTGTCCTTCCATAAGTTCACCACAAGGTGAGGGGCACCAAAGTTGTTAACTAGGGGAATTACTTGATTCCTCTTGAAACTATTATAATAATGAATAATAATAAATGAATAATAATAAAATAATGATAGCTTGCATATGTATCACAAGTATCACATACCAAGCACTCTGTTAAACACTTTACAAATATCTTATTTGATCCCCACTACAACCCTGGGAGGTAGGTGCTCAAAGGGGGTAAACTGAGTCAAAGGTTAAGTGACTAGCTCAGAGTCACATTGCTAGGAAGCATCTAAGGCTGAATTTGAACGTGGTTCTTCCTGAGTTCTGGTCCAGTGCTCTACCCACTGGGTAGCACCCAGCTAATCCGTGTGTCACTTACTTTTACCAGTCTTTCATCACATGTTCAGTCCATCTGCTTTTTCAATCACCTATTTCTTTGATGTTGTCCTTTATTCCAACTCTTCTTTATAGTTTTTTTCTTAAACTTAAACACTTCCCATAAGCCCTTCTGTTATTCCCTGGTGGATATTCATTTTTAATTTTTTAAAAATCTTTCATATCTCAAGATTTACAGCCAGACAACACCAGCCATAGAATATGAGTATTAAAAAGATGGAGAAATTTGGGGTCATGAGAGGACCTTGCAATTTTCCAGAAGCAAGCCATATAACATCCCTTGGGGAAATATTGGCATTAAAGAGATGAGCTTTTGCAACAGCAAATAGCTTGAGATCATTGAAAATGCTGTCCAATTGTGATCCAGCCTGATATTCTACTGAATTTAGCTCCTGTAACTGGATTAGAAAGGAGCTGTGGTTTCATCAGGGTGGAGGAGCTCCCAGTGTGGGAACTCCCTTCAACAGTAGCGAATAAATCTTGTTCAGTTGCCTGAATCATAGGAAAGAGAAGTGACTAGCCCAGGGTTTTACAGTTGAAAAACTTCAGGGAAGGTATTTGAGCCCAGGTCTTCCTCACTCCCAGGTCAGTCACTGTCTCTACTACACCAAACTGTTTTCTGAGTCCTCCTAATAGTTGCCTTAGGATTTTCCATTGAAAACAAAAGGATTACTAGAAGATGTGACAATATGACATAAATAAAAACATATGTATCTCAAGTCTTCACGCATCACAGCCTAAGTTCAGCACCGCACCTGAGCAGCAGGAAACAAAGAACATTTTCTGCACTCTAAAATCTTTGTTTGCTGGATTCATTAGGGTCCCTTTAGTTGTGCATTTGTGATTGAAGCTAGAAGCTTGCTTGCTTCAGGCTATGGTTTCTTTTTTCCTTTTTTGTTAATTGAAGAAGTAGGACAAGAAACTGAATATCTCCACTTCACCATGTGCCGCTGAAAACCACTGAGGCCATTGCTAGGGTTGAGACTTGATATGTTGGACCCCTCCCAAAATCCCAGCCTGTGGATGGGAAGGAGAGGCTGGGATGGAGAAAAGAAATGACAGGCATTGTGCTTGTGAGCACCTGCTCGCTCACTCTCTCTCTCTCTCTCTGTCTCTCTCTCCTCTCTCTCTTCTCTCTCTCTCTCTCTCTTCTCTCTCTCTCTCCTTTCTCTTGTCTCTGTATCTCTCCTTGTATCTCTTTGTCTCTTGTCTCTTCTCCTCAGAGACGTCAGGATAGGAGGTAGGATAGGGGTGAAGCGGAAACAATGAGGAGACCAGCCTGATTCTAACAGTAAGAGTAAAGGTAGATAGGTTAGATGCATCTACTTGAAGGATCACCTTAAGGTTAGGATTCCCTCTCTTAAAGGCAGTGTGATGTAGTAGGAAGTGTACAGAATCTGAGGTCAAAGGATCTGTGATTGAATCCCACCTCTGACACTTAGAACCTGTGTGATCCTGGACAAGTTATTTACCCCTCATGGGGTACAATTTCTTTGTCTTTAGAATGAGGGGGGTGCAGACAACCACGGAGGTCCCTTCAGCTCCAACCCCATGGGAAGCAGTAGGGACTGAATGTGGATTTTTGAGCAGTGAAGTCTCCTTATGAATGAAATGTTTTAAGGAGATGAATCTGATTAAGGGTGTGCAAAATCGACTAGGAAGTAGGAATGAAACCTGAGCCAGGGAATCTAGCTGGGAGGCCACCCTCCTGTGGCTTCTCACTGTATAATAGCACCATGTGCATGTATGATAGTACCTCTGGCAGAACCTCTCTGGGCCACAGTCTACTTTGATGATGGGGACCTCACACTGCCTTGAATTTTTATGCAAGTCAGATAAGAAGCGTCGGTGCTCTCCTGTAATCAAAACCAGACAGTCATCCTAGAATTTGGTGTCTTTTCTGAAGAACTTTCCTGCTGATTTAAAAGTGTAATTTAAGGGGCAAGGAGGATTGTATTTTCAAAGAAACAGGGAATGCATAAAATGAGGCGAAGAAATGTCTCGGATACTGAAAATATATCTATGCTCTCCTATGTTTCACCTGAACTGCTCTCAGTAACCTCTAGAGATTTTGGCTCTGTCTATGCAACATTAAAACATCTGTAGGGAAAGTGAAAATTCATCTGGAGGTTTCATTCACACAATGCCAAGTATGATGGAAACATCTGGCTCATTGACTGAATTTTTCACTTTTCAACCAGATGTTTGGCCTTGTGTCAACACAGCCTTTGTGAAATACCAGTGGCTCTGTGCTAGTGTCTCTAGAGATCAATTTGACCTTGACAGAGGTCATATTTTCACATGGGTGAAGTTATTCATGAACAATTTCTTCATCTCACCAGGCAAAGAGTAGATTTTTTCATTTCTCACATCAATCATTCCTTTCCTTTTTTTTTTTTTTCAAGAAATCATCTTTTAAAAAAATAAAAGGAACAAACTCTGTGGATAGTTCCAGCACAAATCTGTGTTCTGGACATGTTTCATTCCCTTTTCTACACATGCTTCTCCAATATATTCTAGGATAGTTCCATAGGGCAAAGAAATATCTACACTCTCCCTTTCTAAGATTCCCTCCTAGATTTAAATCCTTTGCTCTTTTGATATGTCCTTCTTTAGTAGTGAGCAATTAGAATTTCATGAGATAATTGAACTTTATCAGATGTAATACGGTGTGCATTGCCCCGCCCCTCTCCATTTCTTATCTCTTTTTCCCTCATATAATCCTCATCCTTGACAACATGTGAAAAATATGAGCATTACTTACACATTTTTGTATCTCCATGAATGAAAAAAATGATCCAGTTACTTTTAAGTACATTTGGAAATGGATCCAGAAAGCTTCACACCACTCTAAGCCAACAACTGTTTTTAAATCCCTATTCAGAGTAACAGGGATTTGGGAAGTGAAGGGGAGAAGGAAACATGATAGATTGGCCTTGGGGTAGTACAGATATTTCATGCAAATTAAAATCAGTTTAAGAAGCAAAATGATGCTTTAAAAGAGACATCATTCCAAAGAATGCAAACCTTCCTGCTTTCGGCATATACTGTCCTCTGATTTCCACCCTGATACCACTGATCCATAGCAGGAGTAGGTAAAGTTACCGGGGAGCCTATGGGCCAGCCACGAGGAGTCTTGTCTCTAGTACCAATTGTAGGAGTTGAAAAAATAGTAAACCATCATTAATTTGGGACCAGAAAAAAAAATAGACCTTAAATTAGCCATTTTTGGATCATTCCCTATTTTTATTGGAAGGGCATCAGGGAATCAATCCAATCATCTGGATAGCTGCTTATGCCTTACAATTGTGCATATTACAAAATAAAAAATAAAAAACTAAGAAGAATGTCACCTTAATGAGATTTTGGTATATTTGCATATATGTGTGTTAAACAAATCTATTAAAGCTGCCCCATCTGCTGTGCACCCTGTAACCTCTGAAACACACCCAAGGGCCATGCCACCTTAAGTGGTTTTGCAGGAAATAGAAAGCAAAGAGAGACATGTTAACTTTCAGCTTCTGCCGCTGTACTTTGGAACCTGTCTGTATCTGTGCAGATGGTCTCTGTCAGTTGGAACAGTCACAGGGGGAAAAAAATGCTAGCATAATTGGACAAAATTAGAAAATTACATAGTGAATACAGTACAGGATAGCAGTTGATTGGGACAGATCTGTGGATTGAGCAATATCACCGTTCACAGTAGGTCCCAGGGTGCAGAATTTAGGGAGTAGCAAAGGCATGCTCTTTTCTGGAAGCAGAGGGGCAGGGGAATCACAGGAATCAAACTAGCTTGCAATACATAGTCTCAATGCACTCTAGCAACCTCAGTGCTTTCTCTGTTTTTCCATTGTCTGTATTTGTACAAATTAAAAAGCACTTCTATCTTGTACTCTATGAAATGAATTCAGGCTTAACGAAATTTCAAAAACGTTCATATAAAGAATGATTTCCTAGAAACTATCATATCAGACTCTTAGAAAACTTGAATTTAATTCCACCTCAGTTGCTCAAAGGAATTTAAAAATTGGCTCCACCCATCCCTGTTGTACAATACTCAAGTCTTAGAGACGCCCATGATAACACAAACTTTAAAACCTATCAATTGTCTAAGCTAAAATCTGTTCCTGGTTAGAGCCTTGCTGTTAAGTAGGCATTAACACAATGGCTCTGACTTTGGAAGCCCCAGATTATGTTCAATGATTTTGAATAGGGTAAATCACGTTTCTCTTAAGTGACTACTTCTGACATCATAATACAGTTGCATCATGGGAGAGGGTTGTAAAGGGGGATTGTAGCTTAATTAGATAAAAGGATTTCCAAATTTTTATGTTTATTTTTAAATCTCAGGAAAATGTCCCCATGAAAACTTGTCCTGCCTGCAATATCCTTTTGTCTTCACCAAATTCTTCACATCCCTCAATTCAATTCATTTCAATTCAATTCATTTTAACAATCATGTATTTATTCAGTGCCTGTTAGAAGTCAGGTCTTCTGTGAAGTCTCCCTACAGTTCTAGTCCCCATCACTTTTCCATTCTTTAAATTCCTATAATAAAGATCATTATTATTCTTCCCCCCCACTCCTTCCTTCCTAATTACTTAAAAGCCAACAATTTATGTAGACTACTCCTTGAAGAAGAAAGATGCATGGAAGAAGCCCTTTGTTCAGTGATATCAGTAAGCTTGGGCCAGTGGATGAAGTAATAACTCACATTCAAAGTTGACCTGGAAATTTGGCAAAATGGTTGTAATTTTTATTAAGAGAAACAAGAATAATAGGGGCCCAAATCTACCTAGTGCTCTTAGGTGTACTGAGCATTTTCATCATACTGGAGCTATGATCTTCAACAGTTATGTGCACACTAAATTTTAGTAAATCAAATCCTATTCACTCTTAATTGACATGATTTCAGGGATATTTTATCTTCATTTATGGTTGTCCTTCACTGGACAGAGGCTTCTAATCTTTTTAACTTTAAATATTTTTTGCTCTCCCATGTCTCTGTCATTTTGTAAATGAATGAATGAAAAAGCCTTTATTAAGAATATACCATGTGCCAAGCACTATGCTGAACATTAGGGATACAGATGGAAAAAGAAGACTGTCTCTGCTTTCAAAGGAGTGGAGGACATAAAAGGCATTGGGAAAAACAGAATAAAATGCCAATCATATGTAGGCAAACATTGAAATGTACTAGAAATGCTCATCATTTTAAAGAAACTATTGCAGAAGAACCTCTGTTAGGAACAACTACCCTTCCCTCAAAATGAATCTCATTTATCAGTTTTGTGTTATATAAAAGGAATTTCCTTAAATGGGGAACATCTGTAAGAAGATGATTCCTTGAGGGCCCAGTAACTTTCTAACTTTGGTTCTCAAGAAGGAACTTCATTCATTCATTCATTCACAAAGCACACAGTTATATAGATATAATGTATCAGACCCTGTGCTAGGAAGTGTAGGTACAAATAGAAAAACAAACAGCTCTTGGTTTAAAGGAACTTTCATTCTATTGGAGAAAACTATATAAATATAGCTGAGTAAGTACAAAGTAATTTTGGAGGAGGAGGGCACTAGAAATGGGTGGCATCAGAAGTTGGCACCTGAGCTGAGTTTTGTCCGAAGCTATGGGGCAGAGGTGAGGACGGAACACCCTGTAGACATAGCGACAGAGTCCTCCTTTGGGTTTTTCCTCCACTCTTCCTTCCCCATTCTCTTGCTTCTCACCACCACCCACCCACCTTTCATCTCATACCTTTGGATCCATGATTGTTTAGTTGCTGTGGCTGGCACATTTTCATAGTTGAAGAACTTAAAAAAAAAAGTTTGGGCAACTGAGAAGGTTCATAGATGTACGTATAAAGCAAGTGAAAGTGTACCTGGTGATTATCTTTCCCTGGTGATTTGACTGCTGGGTGTTACAAACCACATGAAAGGAAAGGTTGGGAATGAGCCTAGAGGGAGAGTAACCATCATCTGTGATCTCTCAGGAGCATCCCGTTTCCTGGATCCTCCCTTTTCCTTGTTCTAGTTAGCAGTTTTTTTGCATGTTTTCTCCTTCATTAGAATGTGAGCTCTTTGAGGACAGGGACAGTGTCTGTCTTTTTTATTTTTCTCCCCAGGTCTTAGCACAGCACCTGGAATATAGTAAATGCTTAATAAATGTTGACTGACCACCTATTAAAGCATCTCTCCATGGAAACCATGGGGAATTTAAGTGTCACCAATACTTTGTTGTGGGCATCAGGTGCGATCCTTCTTCCTAATCCTTTTTTACTTGATCTTACCTTGCCTAACCCATGCAGATGAGTGTCATGCAGTATGTCATGCTGTTTCTGAAATGACAGACAACTCTTTCTCTGGTATAAGTTTACACATTAGACTACTTCTAATAACACATGCAATGTTTCAGTGGGGCACAATTTTTTTTAAAAACCTTTCTTTTTCTAGCCAATTTCAGTATAACTTTCTGAATATTATATCATTACATTCATTGCTGACCTTTGATCCCTCTGTCCTCTCTCCCAGGTCGTCCCATTCCACCTACATCCTCGTCTAGCCTTCTCCCATCTGCTCAGCTGCCTAGCTCCCATAATCCTCCACCAGTTAGCTGCCAGATGCCATTGCTAGACAGCAACACCTCCCATCAAATCATGGACACCAACCCTGATGAGGAATTCTCCCCTAATTCATATCTGCTCAGAGCATGCTCAGGGCCCCAGCAAGCCTCCAGCAGTGGTAAGGAAACAGCAAACACATCAAGTTTGGATGTGTGATTGTTTGTGTATGTCTGTCATATGACCATTGTGTTTTGCTCAAAAGATTTTGGAACAAGGGGGTGGGGAGGGGAAATGTGGCAGGGAGTAAAGGGGAAAGACATTTCTGGTTATGAGGCATTTCATTTTCAAGGCAAATGTCATTTATTTTTCCCCTCCATTTCACTCTAGATAAAGAGTTCTTAACCTGGGATCTACATGAATCCCAAAGGTTCCATGATTGTGGATAAGAAAAAAAATACACCTTTATTTCAATATAATTGGTTTCCTTTGTAATCCTGCGTTCAATTTTGTGTGTGTGTTTGTCTTTTAAAAACATTAATCTGAGGATGGGTCCATTGGCTTCACTAAACTGCCAAAGGATTTATCTATAATCCCTCCTAAAAAATGGTTGAGAACCTCCTGTCTAGAGTATTTTTATGTCAGTAAAGACTTAAAGAATGCAAAATCTACCAGTATATCTGCATTGTTGAAGAGGCTTTATTGGTAGCCTCCTTGGATGGGAGTTATTTCCCCAGGCCTCCAAATGGAAGCAGGACTATCTCGAAGGTGGAACACAGAAGCGGGCTATTAAATCTGAAAGTTGAATTTTTGTGTCATTTCTATTATGACCCCACACAAGGGAACACCAATGCCCTTCTAGTATATGTGTACATCAGGTACCTTTGTTTTATGATGGGTGACGTCTGACTTTTGCTGCCTCAGTTGTTTAGGGGATTTTACTCTCAAAGTGCATCTATTTGATATGGTCCTTGAGCCTTGTGCCAAGTTTAAAAAGACCTTTCCAGTAATACATGTTTATGTGACTTTGATTGAATGTAATACACTGATTCTGTGGCCTGGTGGTTAACATTGCCCTCACATTCACAATTAGGTCTGTGGTTTTCAGGAAATAGACTGTGTGTGGAATAGTAGAAACTCTGGTGCTGAAGGATCTGGGTTCAGATCCTGCCTCTGATACCTACAACGTACAACAAATCATTTAACCCCTCTGTACCTCAGATTCCTTATCTGTGAAGTAAGTGGGTTGGATTAAATAACCTTCAAGGAACTTCCTAGCTTCTGTCACCATGGCAGAGTAAAAAAATCTTAAATCTTAAACTTTAAACCATTGTTTGGAATGAATATGGACCCCCAAACTTAATATATATTTCCCCATTACCAAATCAGCAGAAACCTTAAATCAGCTTATCAGATTGGTTCTGAAAGTTAAGACCAATCGTATCTGACTCTGATAACTCATATTCTATAAATAGTCAGTATTGGTCAGTTTCTAGCTGGTACCATCAAAATGATGCCTTAATTAGGTATAAAGCTAACAAAAATCCCCTCAACAAGCTCCAACTGTATATACATCCTAAGAAAATAAATTGTTCACAATGCTATCTATAAGAAAATAGTCTAGATGGTGCAGAGAGATGAACTCACCTCTCTTCTTCTGCTGACTAGAAACATCCGGCCAGAGTGAAATATGTTTGTACCCCACTGATGCCATTGTATCTATTGGCCTGAGATCTCTGGGACCAGAATGACTATTGTAAAGGCATGTGAGCTATCTCCATTCATAGATATACCCTCATGTGAGAAGATCCTGTCACTTCTAGGAGAAAACAGGATCCAAACTCTGCCTGTCCCCAACAGCTCTGATCATGAAACAAGCTTTCTTTGTGTTCTTTCCATAACCTGCCCAGGGCCAGCATCACCGGACTATTCCTATAGAAGTCCACCAATACCTTAGGGATACTTTGTATCTTAGTCATCTGTCTGTAGTACTTTGATGGAATTTTTTGAGCCACACTTTGAGAGAGTCTCATGGTAATGATGTCTTGTCCTTTTCTTTCCTGTACTGGTGATGGGGACTTCCACTTTTTCTATAACTTCTGAATTGGTCACTCAAGAAATTCATCTCTCACCTTTACCTTCAAAGTGTTACTGGGTAATAGGAAACAGAAGGCTCTGCCAAGAGCATGGCTTAATGAGATTACACTTGTCATGGAAAGGAGTGCTTTGGCTTCATGCATGAGCATATGTCACTGTTGGCCTCAACATCTACAATTAGAAGAGGCCACCCAAATGAATTTAAGAGGACTCCTTCTGGGCATAAAATGACAGACAGCCACTCGTGATAGCCATGCCCTTCCCAATAGCCAGTCCTGATATATTTAGTAAACTCGTATTCTTTTTTTTAAATTACCTAATCAAATCTTTCATCAAATGAGCAATCCATTGTTGATATTATGGAGGCCTTTAATCTACCATAAATCTTTATTAGAACTCATCAGAGCTTCTAGTTGGAGAGAAATGTGATTATAGCACTCTTAAAATGACATTACATCATTGGGGTGATTGGTTTATCATTCGGAGAAGAGACATCAATCATTGCTAGCATAACCACACAGTAAATGAATTCAACCTTTCTACCACAGAACAATGACAGTGTAATTGCTCAAAATCAGGCTTAAAATGGAATCGGAAAATGCTCTTTCTTCAAATATGATGTTAACTTAATGGAATATATTATGAAAAATCATGTTTGAGGAAATTCTATATAATTAAAAATATGTGGAAATATATTCCTTTTTTTCTCTCATTAGAACTTGATTTCAGTTGCAGAATCATTTTTGTGCTGCAGAGATTATGTTGCATTTAATTGAACTACCCTCACTGATGTTTTTCTGCTTTTTATTCTGTACTGTGTAATCGGGATGCATATTGTATTATGAAGGACAAGAGGCTGTTGAAATGAGGTGCACCTGCTGATAGCTTTTTAAAAACAGACAATTATTACAGAGAAAATGAGACTTTTTCAAAGCTATATCCTTTTATGCATATAAAGATACCAGAGTAAAGATGATTTCCATAAGAGAGGTCAGTTCATCTCTCTGCACCATCTAGACTATTTTCTTATAGACAGCATTGTGAGCAGTTTATTTCCTTAGGATTTGTATAGAGAAGGTGCTTGTTGAGGGGTATTTTTGTTGACTTTATGCCTAATCAAGGCATTATTTTGATGGTGACAGCTAGAAACTGACCATGCTGAATATTTATTGAATTTGAGTTATCAGAGTCAGATGTGCTTAGTCTTAATTTTCAAAACCTATCTATTACGCTGATTTAAGGTTTCTCTTTATTTGAGCTTTGGTAATGGGGAAAGAGATATTAAGTTTGGAGGTCCACATTTACTCCAGACAGCAGTTAGACACAATAACTTCTCCTGACCTTGCTGTTCAACACTCTTAGATTTGGTGGATACTTTGCTGAGGGCACTTTCATGATCCAGCCAGACAGGACGCTGTTCAGAATGCTTGGCTCTAAAGTAAGCTAAAGTGAAAGCAAATGCAATTGTGTGGTTTTTTGTTTTTGTTTTTTTTTCTGTCTTTTCTACACAATATTTTTGGATTAGGATAAGCCAGAGAGTCTGTCAAGATGTTCAATTTATTCTTTTCTTTTTACTTCTTTAATTAAATTTTATTTTTTCAATTAACAAGCATTCATTTTCTCTCTCCTCCCCTTGTCCCACTTAGAGAAAAATCAAAAATAAAATGAAATGAAATAAAATAAAACCTTCATAAGAAAGAAGGAGAGTGATCCCATCTTAGGAGTAGCTTAACTTTAGGAATGATTTCTACAATTGGCTTTTTTGGGTAATCTGGTTCTGATGAAATGCATGATGTAACAGAAAGAGTGTTTTATGTGAAGTCAAAGGACCTGGGTTCAGATCCCAGATCTGTAATTTACTTCCTATGTGCATAAATCCCTTAATATCTTTGGGCCCCTCACTTTCTTTAACCAAAAAAAAAAAAATTAAATGACCTGTGAAGTCCCTTTTAATTCTAAATCTCTGATGCTATAAACTAATATCATTTAATTTGATACACTTCAGAATAGATATTTTGGGAGTATAATATTTTAAATTATATTTGAAATGAAGGTTCATTTTTTTCTGTAGAATCTCTTATGGTCTACTGGTATAAGCAATAAACTGGGAGTTAGACATCCTGGGTTTAAAGGCAAATCATTTCACCTGTCTTGGTCTAAGTTTAACTCATCTCTAAAATGAATATTTGAATCAGATTATGTCAAAGCTTCCATCTAGCTCTAATTATAATAGTAGTGGTAATAACAATAGCTAACATTTATATAACACCTTAAGGTTTGCAAATCACTTCACATATATCACCTTGAGAATTTGATCCTAACAACAACCCTGGTAGGTAGGTAAGTAGGTAGGTAGGTAGGTAGGTAGGTAGGTGCTATCATTATTCTTTTTTAGCTGACAACAAAAGTGAAACTAGCAGAAATTAAAGTGACTTGCCCATGGTCAGAGGCAAGATTTCAAATGTCTTCAGGACTCCTGGATCCAGCATTCTATCCACTGTGCTACCCAGCCTCCATCAATGCTGCTTAAACTTCTTAAACCTACAGTTTAAGAAGCAAAGAATGGGTCATGAATGGAAAAAGTTTAAAAAGTCCTGAGTGTCCTATCATACAATAACTAATATGGCCTCTTATTCAGCTAGTTAAGAATATAGACTTTTAGTGGTTCTTCACCAGTCAGTGACTTTGCTCTCTAAAGAACTTTGGTTTAAGTGTTTCATCTTATCTTTATCTCTCACGGAGGTAAAATTATTACTTTGCGTTATTCAACCCATATGATAGCCAGAAATTGTTTGTGATTCTTTATTATTTCTTGACGTCAGTGAAACACTCCTTTTTGAGAGGTGCCATACATCTCGTCTTACACGTTGCAACTTATGATAACTGGTCCTCTTGGTCTAAAAAAGACAAGGCAATCGTGAACTATATTCAGTAGGAGATTTGAAAACTTTTTCAAAGTAAAAGCAGAACCTTATCAGTATGACTTGACTGTCATGGGAAGTAATATGATACAGAAGAGTCAGAAGATCAGAATTTGAATCCTGTATATAGGATGGTCTATAAATTGAGGAGGTTGAATTGAGTGACTTTCAGCTCTAACTTTATCTCTGGTTATTTCCCATGTCTAGGGCTCATTCTTTGGAGCCAAGGACTAAAATTTTGTAGCTGCAATTTTCTTAAACCTTAGTTTACTTTTATCTTGTAGAATATTAGCTAGTGCTACAGTGGAGCCATATAGTATTGGAAATAAAGTATTATGTTTTCCCTTAGTCCCCTCCCTACAGCTACTTCCTTTCATACCAACATCTCTCTAAGTCAGTGGATTATTTTTTGTGACCTTCTACACAGCCACATTAACCAAACCAGCATTTCTTATATTCAGTAATAAAATTTGAATCCCTGTGTAATAGCTCATCTGGAAAAATCACCTGGAACTTCCCTTTGGCAACGTAATGAAGAATTCTGCCACCTCTTAGCCTTACTAGGGAAGAAAATATGGCAGCATTTATATTACAGTCTAGAAGCACTGGCTTACCTTATTTCTTCCTTAAATAAAACACTGAGTTTTAGTTATTTAGGAATCTAAAAAAAAAAGTTTTTGAATCACTCACCAATTAGCCCCTTCTTCAGTTTTCCAAGAGGATATCACTTCAAGCTAGAGATAAGAATCAAAATCGGTGATCTATGTGCTAGGTTTATGGGTGTAGATCAAGTGCCAGAAGAGCCATGGGCCTCCCTCATTCAAAGGGATTATGGGTTCTTTGGCCTTCTAGGGGGGAAAAGAGGAATTCAGTCAGATAATCAACTCAAAATTCATGTAACAAATGAAAACCTGCTGGTGCTTGGTTATACAGAATGAAGTGTTTAGTTTAACATTTCACTTGTGTCATCATGAAAGAAAGTTTTCCATAGAAACAGATTTTCCAGATTATTTGAGAATTTTGCTTTTTGTTTTGACCAAACCTATGATTCCAGTGGTATAAGGTATTCTCAAACAATAAACTTCTTTTACAAATTCAGATTGGCTTTATATTCTTCTGGGCCTTATATTTTTAGTTAGTTGTCTATGCCAATGAGAAGTTGAGTTGGTCAGGGTCACATAGTCAGTATGTATCATTGGTGGCTTTTGAGTTGAAGGAACCCAGGATTTCCTAGCTTTGATATCAGCTTTATATGTACTATACCATATGCCACATGCATATGTAAGTATATATACATATACATATGTATATGTGCATATACATATACATATGTATGCACTTAAAATTTATGTGAAAATATATTTTTAAATAAAGCATATAGATAAGATTCTAGACTCGCGAACTAGGAAGGATCACTGAGATCATATAATCTAACCTTCTCATTTGACCAAAAAGAAAAATGAGGAAACCAGTAAAGCAATTAGAACTCTTGAGGAGGATGAAAAGCTAGTTTACTGGGATGTTAGGAAGGGATTGGGGTAAAAGGAAAGTTCTAAGAGGTTATAATCAGAGATATGAGGGGATTTCAGGAGTAAAACAATATTTAGTGTTGATGTCATCAAAGGTGTGGCCTTGCTGGTGTGTGGATGAAGTGGATGAGTAGGGGGGAAAGTCCCTGGGATTGAGTTGCTCAAAGAACAGAGTCAATATTTTGTATATTGGACGTACTAAGGATGCTGATAGGGAAAAGGGAGATAGAGGGACAGATAAAGAAGTCATCAAGAAATTTGGGGAAGTATTTTGGATTCTAGGTAAGAGTCACAAAGATGGTGAGAGGCTAATATACATGGTGTTCCAAAGGTTTTTAAGCTTTAAAACTGCAATAAGCCTTTTGGGACACTCTTCATAAGATGGTGTGTTGGTTTCAAAGGAGAGGACAATGTCAGGTGGTAGTGGTAGAACTATGTTTCAGAAGCTGGAGTAAGGAATATGCTGTCCAATATTATGGTCTAAATAGAAAGAAAGCTTTCACTATAGCCAGAGAGTAGAAGGGGCATTCATGGTAAGGTCAAGAATGAGGGTAGTGATAGCGGTAGTGGTAATTAATAATAGCTTGCCATTTAAATCACATTTTATATAAGTCATGATGTTACATGATATAATGAATAATCAAGTTTTGTGTCTAACATGTACTAGACATGTGAACACAGTTCCTCTAACCTCTCAGCTAAGGCAAGACAAGGAAATAAGCATTAATTAAATGTTGAGTGTGTACCCAACATTGTACTAAGCCCTAGCATCACAAATATTAGCAAAAACAATGACAATTGCCCTCAAGGAGCTTAATTTGTAATGGGGGAAGACAATAAGAAAAATGGAATTAAAAAGTGAGAGAAGTGGCTGAGAAAAAGGTACCCACTTATGGGCATGATGAAAAAGTCTGGAAAGTTGTGAACAGTCAAAAGGGAAATAGAAGTTTACTGGCCTGGGCCCCTCTAAAGATTGAGGCTCAAAGAAGAACTTACCAATGGGAAAGAGGGACTGGAATGGTCAAGGTCCAGGGTAAGAATGACACAGGGTGCACTAATGTTCTAGAGTGAGGAGAACCCAGGTTCTAGTGTTGAGGATTGTAGCTGGAACCAAGCTTCCGAAGGGTGGGAAGAGAGAGAAAAAAGAGATATCAGAAGAATCCGCTCCCCCAGGAATAGTTCCTCTTTAGGAGCTTGGTTCCCATTGGAATTCTCTGAACTGAGCTTACCTGATGGACTGACTACTATGTAATACATAGGTCCATCAAGCCCATCAGTGTTGTTGAACTTTCTTGTTAAACTTGGAACCATGAGGACATGACTTTGAATGCTGTAATGTCCCCAGGAGCTAGGTGACCTTGGTCAAGTCACTTAACTTGGGGAGGATCAGTTTCTTCATCTGTAATGTAAAAGAGTTGAACTAATGACCTCTGAGGTCTCTTCAATCATATGGCTTTCTTTCTTGACACAATCAAAGGAATCACAGGGTTTAGAACAATCTTATTTACGCATTTACAACAGCACTTCTATAGACCGATTCATTGATAAGTTGAAGTGGGGAAGAGATGCCACCCTTGCAATAATGATTGTAGGTAACAGGGATGAAGGAAGCTAATAGGGTAAGGGCAAGGTAGAGAGGCATAATAAAGGTGAGAGAAATTGTAGTGATTTGAAGGAAATACAGAACTAGCTCAGCTAAAATTCCTGCTTAGAATGTTGGTGAGATGGATGTGACTCAACAAGCTTCTGTCTCCGTGCTGGCTGACAGCAGGCCCTACCCTCCAGGTGAGGGGAGGAGGCAGCCTGGTGATTCAGACTTCCCACAGAGAATTAAAATTTCAAGTCACACTTTTCCACTTCTGGGCTTAGTGTCACAATATGTAAAACGAAGCAAGTGATCTATA
Source organism: Notamacropus eugenii (assembly GCF_028372415.1). Taxonomy (NCBI): domain Eukaryota; kingdom Metazoa; phylum Chordata; class Mammalia; order Diprotodontia; family Macropodidae; genus Notamacropus; species Notamacropus eugenii. The sequence continues at coordinate 398,956,221 of NC_092872.1, forward strand.
AGGTCCCTTCAAGCCTTAAGTCCTATTTTTCTTTGTTCCCTGCAGCCTGATTAGATGAGGGGAGCCTGCCAGACTCTCATTCTCACATTTTTCCAGTCTCACACCAGCTTCTAGGACATTGTTAGGATTTAGAGATATATAGATGTACATGGTAAGCCTTTATGAAATCATCCCTTGCCAAATCAATGAACTTGTACGTTAAATGGCACTTGCATGGTTTGGGGATTGGCACCCTTAGGTTGTATAATAATAATAAAGCTGATGATGGTGATAACTAACGTTTATATAGGAATTAAAGGTTTGCAAAGTCATTTACATATATTATCTTATCTGATTCTCACAACAATCCTGTAAGTAAATTATTCCTGTTTTATAGATGAGAGGAGTGAGACTGACAAAGGTTAAATGACTTGCTCAGGGTCACAGTTAGTAAGTATCTGAGGCTGGATTTGAACTCAGGTCTTCCTAACTCTAGACCCAGAATTCTACGCATTGTGCCACTAAGCTACTTTAAGACAGGCAGTATAACAAGTGCAGTGATGGTAGATAACTTTCTTTCTGTAAGTCTGGTTGCGGCTCCTCAAGGAGTTGCAGCCCAGGTCCCCGAAAACTTGGAAGCAGCGGCTATCACTTTGGGGATTAAGAGAGGCAATCTGATATAAAGCACTAAATTTGGCCCCAGAAGGCCTTGTTTAGAGTTTCAACTCAGCTCTCATTTTCTTCAATGTGGTACAGTGGGAAGAAGCTTGAGCTTTCCTGTTAAACTTGAAACTATAAGAATCTGAGTTTGAATGCTGGTACTGATCCCTAAAACCCAAGTGACCTTGGTCAAGTCACTTTACTTCTTGGGCTCATTTCTTCATCTGTAAAGTAAAGGAGTTGGATTAATGATCTCTGAGGTCTCTTTCAATTCTAGATTTGTGACCCCTTGATCATCTGTAAATAGGAGGGGCTCATCTAAATTGCTTTTTTATGTCATGGGCCCTTTTGTCAGTTTGACAAGAATCCCTTCTCAGATTAATGTTTTTAAATGCATGAAAATAAAATACACAGGATTACAAAGGAAAGTAGTTACACTGAAATACAACTGTATTTCATATTCATTCAATGTATAAGAAAGCAAGTTCACAGACTGTAGACATCCTGGCCTGTAGGACTTCTTCGTCTCCTTCTAAATCATGCATTTGTGACCTGGCAAGTATGATTCCACCAGCAAACTGCCCAAAGCTGCTGCCATCAATGTTTGTCAGTGCAAAAAGGATGGATTAAAACTTTTCATTTTTGTCTTCCACTAAATACGCCCCCCAAGCACGCACACACACACACTCTCTCTCTCTCTCTTGTCCAGCTTTCCCCGGGACCACTTTACTGCCCCAAAGTGAAAAGGAACATGAAGTCAAGCGAGACAAGGCATTTCTTCAGCAGCAATTCAGTATGGAAGCTGTGGAAGTCACAGAATAGCTCCTTCTCAGCAAATAATCTTGCTATTGACAAAAATACCATGATCGATACACAATGTGTACCTTCTCTCTGCCCCCTTCATTTCTCTCTAGAAATAGAAAAAGGATGTCCTAGATGTAAAAAGATATTCAAGGGTATCATGGAAAGTTTAACCGTTTCCTGCCCTACTATTCTTAGCCAGATGATACTTAAGGTATCCATCTCTCCTTCAGAATTCTGAATACTGCTTTGAGCTGTGTAATTCACTCCTTTCCTACAGTCTCATTTTCCCTTTAAGAGAGACCCTGCTGCTTTTAGAAATATTTTAATTCCTTCTTGAGTCCCCAAATTTGTTTTTATCATTGTGTATAAGGAACTAAGTCCTTCAGTGGATCTTCAGCCCCAAGGAGATTTTGAGGATAGTATTGATTATGTAAAATTATTTCTGATACTTTAATAGAAACATCAATTACATACATATATGTCCATGTAAATATATTTTTAAAAAATAAATACAATATAGTCTGGAGCAATTGCATTAATACCTTGGGGTGGTCAGGGAAAGGCCATGTGTAGAAGGTAATTAACTGAGCTGAGCTTTGAGGAAAAGTAAGAATTCTAAGCAAGGAAAGAGTACAGTTCCAGTATGGAGAAACAGCCCTTACCAAATTATCTTTTCTAAGTGATACATTCTATATCAGGATTTCTTGAACTTTTTCCACTCAAGACCCCTTTTCACATTTCAGCAGCATTCTTTGGCATCATGTGGCCTGAAGGCATCCACAGTGCAAAATGTGCATGCTTTGTGTTCACAACCAACGCTACAATGAAGTTGTGTGATGCAACGTGGGCAAACACTGCCAGAAACACCTCAGATCCATTATGCACTTGATTTTTAATTAATTTTTGGTCATTGCATGTTCAGAAACCTTTTACTGTTACCAAATTTTTCATGACCCCATAGGTGTCAAGACCCATAGTTTAAGAAGTGCGGTAATTATATTACTTATTGTGTATGAGTCACTATCGGGGAGAGGCTTCAGTCTATTGGCACCCACCAAGCTTTTCTTCATTGTTCTTTGGTTCACCACCACTCTGATTTTTGAAGGAAGCAGAAGGGAGAGGACAGCAGACTTGGAGGCAAAAGACCTGAATTCAAATTCCTCCTAAAATTGTTATTGGTTAGATGACCCTAAGCAAGTTCTCATCTTTGGTTTCTTCATCTTTAAAATGGTCATAATAATAGTACCTGCCTCACAGTATCCGCTTTGAGGTTTAAATGAAAAAATACAAAATGTTTTGTAAACTTTAAATTACTATATGTGTTAGTTATTTTTTTTAGAAATTATGGTATTTCATGATTCATAATCATAATGGATTACTGGAAAAATATTGCTGTAAAGTATGTGTGTGTGTGTGTGTGTGTGTGTGTGTGTGTGTGTGTGTGTGTTGGCAGGGAAGGGAGAACCATCTTAGGATTATGTAAAATGCTTCATGGTTTCCTAAAAGCAGTTCAGTCCACCTTATTCCTTCCAATTTTGGACCCAACTCATTATCACCTATGGTGGTCATTCAAGGACAGCATGTTGATGAGCTCTCTCAATAGATTTGTTGGAAATATTTTATTGGAAAAGGAAGTGAGCTCGTGGTCTAACAAAAGTAAGGGATAACGTAGAGTCTGAATAATGAATTAGTTCCTACCATCCAACAGTTTAGCCAACATGTATTAAGTACCTGGTACTAGAAGTTAGATGCCCTTCCTTGGCACTGTGAGCCATGGTACAGGTTCAGGGGTGAGGATTGGCTGTCAGATGACTCAGAGTTCTTTCCCTATGGTAAGGTGGACCTCACTAGGAAGAGGGATTGATTGATTTCTTAGCAACTCTAAACTACGTAGCAGTACTATAAGTGGAAAGGACTATGTAGGTCCCTTTGGGAAGGGGAAGGCAGGGTTTTGATTTCACTTTTGAGCTTGAGTGCAACTCGTGTGTGTGTGTGTGTGTGTGTGTGTGTGTGTGTGTGTGTATGTATATTTCTCCATTGTGTAAATAAACCTTTTTTGTGTTTAAAGTCTTGATGGACTCAGTACATCCAGGAGAGTTTGAGAGGTTCTTTGAGCAGAGCAGTACAAACTATGTACTGATGTTCCCAGTGTTCATGTGGAAGGGGAATATGAACCAAAGAAATCTTTTGAGAGACATACGCTAGATTCCAACATTTTTAGGGTTTCCTAGAGGCAGGAAACAAGCCAGAGAAATATTGTGAGAGATCTCCCCCGCAAAATTGTACTTGTAATCATTATGTCAAGACCTAAGACCCATCTGATGCATAGTTTACACAGAATGTCAAAGAACACATATATAAGGGTATTTGGGCAGATCCACTATAAAAGATTTCTGCAAGGATATAAATGTCACTCTCCCACAGGATATCAAGACCTGAATAGATTGTGATTTGCACCCACAGAATAAATACATTGACGTACCAGACCTTCAGAGTTGCAGTAGCTGTACAAGTAAAGTCTTGTTGATGCTACCTTTAGAACGTGTCTTGCCTCCATCCTTTTCTCTCTGTTCCTATTGCCACTAGCCTTGAAAAGGCTTTCCCCAATCCTATTTAAGACTATTGCTACGGTCTTATAACTGATCTTCCCACCCCCGTCTTCTTTCTTCTCTAATTCATCTTCTGTAGCATAAAACTCAACTTCCTCTTGCACAAATGTGATCATATCACTCCTCTACTTGGAAACCCTTAAATAGCTATCTTTCATCTAGCAAATTACGTTCAAAGTCCTTAATCTGGAAATCAAGGTCACCAACAACCACTATTCTCTTTCCAGTCTAATAATAATAATAATAAAATAAACAATTTTGTCACCAAGAGGGTGGATGTCAGATAGTACTAAACTAGCTCTTTCCAATCTGTCTAAAATTGGGAACATCAGTACATAGTTGGTGTTGTTCTGCCTAAAGAGGCCCTCGGCTTCCCCTGTATGCACTGCATCCATCGAGACTTTAAACATAAAAAAGGTTTGATTTACACAATGGAAAAGGGAAACACACACACACACACACACACACACACACACACACTATGCCCAAGTTCATAGGCAGTCAAGAATCCTGCCTTTCTCTTCCCAAATGGTCCTATATTGTGTTACAGTACTACCCCATGTAGTTTAGAGTTGCTGAGAAATCAATTCCCTTTCTTCCTAGGGAGACCTACCTTCCCCATGGAGAAAGACCTCTGAGTAATTAGACAGTCATAAGTGTGCCATGGCTCACAGTCCCAAGGAAGGCCATCTGACTTCCAGCATTAGGCATTTAATAAATTTTGGTTAAACTGTTGGATAGTGGGAACTAATTCACCATTCAGGCTCAGTTATCCCTTACTTTTGTTCCATCAGTAGCTCACTTCCTTTTCCAATAAAATACTTCCAATAAATCTATTGAGATAGTTCATCAGTGTGCATTCCTTGAGTAACTTGGACCCAAAGTTGTGGGGAAGAAACAGAGTAAGCTGAATTGCTTTTGGAAAACCATGTAACATTTTACATGATTCTAAGATGACTCCCCACCCCAAGACACACACGCACGCACACACACACATGCACACACACACTTTTTTTTACATTAATACTTTCCCAGTAATACAATATTACTGTGAATCATGAAATATCTTAATTTCAAAATAATAATAATTGCCAACACTTATATAAAATTTATTGCTTAATTTTTTCTAAGCTACTGTATTGGCACTGTTAGAGAATCAGTCTCATATGTTACTCTCCTGCTCAATAACCTTCAATGGTTCCTGACTGCCAGAGTAAAACACAAAATCTTTTTCTTTCTCTTTCTTTCTTTCTTTTTTTCTTTCTTTGTATTTTTAAGTCCTTCTACTCTAAACTGTTTTTCTCAACTTATTCTCACTTCATCCTGCCAACCATATGTTTCCCATATACATTGTTCTCTCTAAACAAAAATTTAGTAGTAAAATAATAACAACTATAAAAAACTAGCATTTATATAACACTTAAAGCATTTCACAAAGCATTTTACCAATATTATCTCATTTGGCCCTTACAACAACCCTGTAAGGTAGGTGCTGTTATTATCCTCATTTTACAACTAAGAAAACTAAAGAAAAAAGGTTAAATGATTTGCCCAGGGTGATATAACTAGTAAGTGTCTGAGGTGGAATTTGAACTCAGGTCTTCTTGACATCAGGTCTAATATTCTATTGACTGTACCCCCAAGCTCCCCCAAAACAGTAGATAGTCCCCAGATCATATTTATTGATTGGCTGATTCAGTTGATTTATCTAGGCATAGAGAATTCCTTATTCAAAAACATGAAGGTGGGAGCGAGAACATTACATATGGGGAACATATGGTTGGCAGGAATGAAGGGGGACGTTTAGGAAAACAGATTGGAGTGGAAGAGCTTTAAATATCAAACAAAGGAGTTTGTGTTATACTCTGAGCAACAGGGCACCATTGAAGCTTCTTGAGAAAGGGAGGAACATAGCAGACTGGTTCTTTACCAGTGCCAATTTATTAGCTAAAAAGAAGATAGATTGGAAAGGGTTAGAAAAGCACTATCTGATATCTATCCTTCTGGTGACAAGTCTGTTCCAATGTTCTAGTCTTCAGAAGACAGATAATGAAATCAAGCATCAGACCTACACATGAAACCTTTCAGTGAAAACTTCAGTGAAACTTCAGTCCCTGAAGTTTTAACTCTGTTGACATAGTTATCAAAAAACTTTGAAACCAGGGAAGTTTAGTAGAGGACTCACCCACAGTAAGCAGACACTTAACTGTTACTGTTATATCTTCAGCTAGTTAAAAATGACCAGTATGAATTCAGTCTGAATATCCAGTTAAAAACAAATGTGATTCAGCTCTATTGGAGATGGTTGGAAGAGGTTGAGAAAAGGTAAGAGAATGTTGGAAGTGGTATTCATAACTTCCTAAGGAAGGTGTAGGAAAGGAATAGAAAGTACTGTGGGTTCCCACTGCTGTCTTCATGGTATATGATGTATAACGGGAAATGTAGAACAATTATGCCATCTCTAGTTTGTGGTGATGATTTATTGTAGTATAAATGGTATATAAGGCCATTACCAAAATCCTAATCCTACTGGTGTCCTATTTGAACTGTTTGAGGTCTGAAGAAAACCAAGGTTTTGGGTAGTGATTTTTCACTTTAATATATTGGAGAAGCCATCCCATTTTCCTCCTCAATTTTCCTATTGAAAATCTCCTTACCTGAATTCATTCATTTAGTTCCAAATTTGGAGTTGTATTAGCTTTGGTGATTCCCAGTCAAACCTTTTGTTTTAATGTAGTTGTTGGTTAATATCACTCCTACATTATTTCTTGTGCTCAAAAAGCCAAAGATGAGGAGGCCAAATGCATTCTTGATCCCAATGCATTTAGGTGGTTATCACTTAAATTAATGTTTTCTGCTAGAGTTGTATTTTAGTTGAAAACAATTATTGTTTCTAAGACGGCATCTTGGAGTTGAACCAGTTCTATCAGTGAACATTCAACCATGGGAAGCACACAATAAGAGGCGATGATCAATCGTTCCTCTTTTCTGGTATGCTCCAGAGCCAGGCTTTGAATTCCTTTGCTTTTAAAACTGAGCCGACAGGGTAGCTTTCTTTTTAATACCTCAGCAAAACAGTCAATGCTCCTGTTAAAAAGAGACCCCTAATTTGTCCTCATCATATTCTCCCACTCACTAACCACCCCCACCCTGCGCCCTCACTTAGGAGAGTGGAGGAGGCATTTGTGTAAGTGATGAATTATTGTCTCCAGCAAACACCTGCTTTTGAATGGTGTTGATGTCCAACTGGGGGTGGGGAGGGGTTTCAAGGGGGTGAGAATCATATTCCTTTCTGCCAGCTCCCCAAATATTTCCACAATGCATTCGGTGGCATTCACACTTGACTGAAATCACATTTCAATCTGTTCCATTTGATTGGATTCTGTGTTTTCTTCCAGTCTGTGGTAATGGTACACTCGTTCCCAGTTCCCTAGGTTATTTTCATTTCAATGACCTTTTTCATCTCCCTGGGGCGCTTCGCCATTCAGTCCCCCTGCCCCCTTTCTGTCTTCACCATGCTTTGGATATTGCTTAACATGTTGCTATCTGCTACAGTCACTGTTGTTTTGTTGGGTGCATTTGTATAAAGCAAAGTCTCTGTAAAAGAACAGTAATCTTTACCGGCTTATGGTCCCCCTTAATTTTTGCCCGTTCTTTTCATGTTCTTCTCAGGTCAGGTCTAAGAATGGAGTTTAAAGAAATAGAAAGAGACAGGATGGGACACAACCTATTTAAAGTATTAGGAGAGGGTTTTGTTTCTTTTTTTTTTATGATTTCCTTTACTAACCTGTGCTCCAGTTTCCAGTGCTTGAAAACTAGTTTGAATACAAGAAACAGTCAATCATGAAAGTAATTCACAGAGAAGGAAAAGTTTCATTATTACAGACAGACCTGGACCTTTCTGCCTCTCATTGTTGGTCCAGAATTGCTAACGGCTTTATTTAGAGGAAGAATACTGGGTCGTGATGGAAAGCAGTAGCTGGCTGTAGTAAGTAGCATTTATACAGTACTTTAAACGTTTGCAAACTATGGAAAGACACCTAGTTGGACATTAGAAGATACAGGTTTTAGTCCCTTTCAGGCCCTAATTAGCTATGTGATCTTAGATAATAATAGCGACAATGGAAACTGACATTTATGTAACGCTTACTAGGTGCTCGTACTGTGCTCTGTACTTTGCAATTATTCTCTCATTTGATCATCAACACAAGCCTCGGAGGTGGGTGCTATTATTATCTCCATTTTATAGATGGGGAAACTGAGGCAAACAGAGGTTAAGTGACTAGAAAGTTTCTGAGGCTGAGTTTGAATTCAGGTCTTCCTGACTCCAGGACCAGCATTCTCTCCACTGTGCCACCTGGTTTCTTATCTGCAAAATGAGGGGAATTGGTATAATAAGAATGATTATGATAATAAAATAATAACACCTCAGATTTCTGAGAGCTAGCATTGCAAAGTTATATAGAGTTGACTTTGGAGCTAGGAAGACTCATGTTCCCATCCTGCCTCTGACACATACTGTCTGCCTGACCTTGGCAAGTCACTTAACCTTTCCTGGTTCTAGGCCATGGGTATGAAACTTAAGTAGAAATGGGGATCGCTAAATCATCCTGTGGGCCAGCCACCACATATTCACTTAGAAAACCACATATTCATATTGTCTGTGTTTTATTGTATTGGGCCACATACAGTCTATAGGTCATGCATCTGACACCTTGATTCTAGATAACTTTGTAAGATAGAGATTACTAACCTTTTCTGTGTTGTTGACCCCTTTGGCAAACTGGTAAATTCTGTGGATTGGAATAATGGTTTAAATGTGTGGAATAAAATACATAAGATTATAAGAGAAACCAAATACACTAAAAAGAAGATATAATTAAAATTTTCCCCATCCAGTTTCATGAACCCCCTGAAATTCATCCTTGGTTAAGAATCACTGCAAATTTAAGACTGACCTGCATTGGTAAGGGGAATTTTCTCATCTAGGAGATACCTATACCAGTGAAATTCTAGGTTCATGCCCTGTCCCTGCTTCTATCTCATGTTTCTAAAGTTCTTTAAGGCTTACAATGTGCTTTCTTTACGAGGGTCCTATTATGTAGTTAATGGAAATATCTCCAAATACAAGTGATCTTTCCTGGTTTTCCTCCTTTTCCCTTCTAGTGACTGTGCTCCCTGAAGACCTTGTATTTATTTTGTCTTGTACCTGCACCTATGCCTCTTGTCTCCCTGGATAAAATATGAGTTCCTTCAGAGCAGAGACTATTTTATTCATTGTATCTGTAGCTGCAGCCTAGCACATTACCTGATATGGAAGTGGTGCTTAAATGTTGATGATTGATTGATGAATGATTTGTAAAGGCCTCTCCTGTCATCCTCCAAGTCTGTGAAACAAGATAGAACCAGCATCCAGACCTTTATTTTACCATTGAACCCAAGTCTGCCATAGCTATGATTCCATAGTATAGAAACTCCTCAAATTATACTTGGAATCAATAGAACCAAATTCTAATCCCAGCCCTGCAATTTACCCCTCCACCCATTATAACTTGGAGTGAATCATCTTATCTCTTTAGTGTTTTCTCACTTACTTGCTCAAAAAAAAAAAAAGTTATTGCCTCCTACTTAGCTCTAGGATCAAATACAAACTCATCCGTTTGACATTCAAAGTCTTTCACGACCTGACTTCCAACCTACCTTTCCAGGCTTATTATAAATTATTCACTTTCACACCTTCTGTGTTTCAACCCAACTGGCCTGTTTGAAATTCACAGAACCCAACATACCATCTCTTAATTCCAAGTCCTCCATACTTGGAACACTCTCCCTGCTGAGTTTTACCTCTCGGAATGCCTAGGTGGCTTCAGGGTCCCAAGTACCATCTTCTTTCAGAGGTCTTTCTTTATTCTTGTAGTGGTTAGTACCCAGCTCATCTCTGTGAATTAAACTTTTTTCTTGTACTTATTTGAAAACATGTTGCAAAATATAAGCTTCTTAAGGCAAATGTTGTCCTTTTTTATTTATATTTCAAGTGCCTAGTATGGTATCTAACACCGGGTAGATGCTTGTCACTTGATCAACTGAGGATTCAGAGAGAAGTTATTTTCATCTGGGACATTGTGGAAGGCAATGTGTAGAAGGTAGCATTTGAGCTACAATTTGAAAGATAACTAGGATTTTTAACTAGAAGACAATATGGAGGCAGGGAACAGGGGCTAGAGAGCTTATAAGAGCAGAAAGGATCATTGCCCAGAATCTAAATTGGTGTAAGTGACCACTGATCATATAAATAACTTGCCTCATATACCAAGTATGACTATTAAGGTACTATACCTATCCATAAAAGAATATATTTATTGGTAAAGAAGCATGAATCATATCAACAAACGTTTATTAGTGCCTCTTGTGTGTATTGTAGTATACTCGGCCCTGGGGTAGGGAGCGTATCTTAATACAAACTCAGGGAAGTTTTGTGACTACCAAAAGTCCAGTACAAGAAAACATGGAGCTCTCAACAGAACAGTTTAAAAGCAAGCCATTTTTATTGAGAGGAAATACAAAATGAAGAGCAGTTCAAGAGAATTATGGAAACAGATGTGTTTTGACCTTAGGTGGCACTGGAAGCCATGTTGAGTCCCTGGAAGGAATGGGGCACCCTCTCCCAAACCAGTAAAGTCTGGGAAGTTTTTGTAGGGCTTTTATCTGGGTCTTGCAGGACTTGGAGAAGCATTAGGAGAAGGGAACAGGGAGCCTGCATCCGGGAATTGGTGCCTATTCATCCTATAGAGGAGAACAAAGGTTCCTGGGGAATTGGAGAGTGGTTGATATTCAAGCTTGCCTCCTTTGGGAAAAGAGACTTGGGGCTTTTCCTGCTGGTGGTATGCTGATAGGATAGCACAGCTTCCCTAACCAGAGTTTTTGAGTCTCCTCAGGGCTTCCTTATTTAACTCCTCAATGAAACTACTGGATTCCTTACAGAGAAGAATTACCAACAAGTTTTTTTTTAATGCTGTAGAAAACAAAATCCCTTTCTTTGGGGACTAGGATTCATACACCTAATAGTGAGACAAGACTTCTAGTCACAAAACAATTAAAGAATAATGCAACACAGTGTTTAATCAGGCACTGAAATATATAACACAAACTGTAGGTGCTAAAAATCTATAAATAAATCTTCTTGTCTGGTTCCTGTGTACAGTGACCCCTCAGCTTCTAACTTACTGAATGTATTTATGCAGAAGTTAATTTGATTAGAAGAAATGAAACCTTCGGTGGGTCATGAGGAGGTTAGGTGTCTTTCAAGAGGCTTTAATTGCATATCGTCATGGCTTGTTTTCTTGCCTCTCTGCCAAGGTCAGTGATGTGGTCGCTAAAAAGAGAGGACTCAACTTCAGTGTTTTGCTGGGGTTTTTTGGCAAGAGAACGTAACACTTACCACTTTTGGAGAATGGGTTCCTCAAAGACCTTGGGTCAGTCAGTCATCAAGTATTTATCGAATGTCCCAGAGATGCCTAAGTACTAAGAGTTAAGAAGGTGTGACCTTGTTCAGGAGTTTCGATGTAGAAAGGCAGTCATTTCAGCACTAGGCATGGAGTCAGGAAGATTCCTATTCCTGAGTTCAAATCTGGCCTCAGACACTTGCTGTATGACCCTGGGCAAGTTACTTAACCCTCTTTGCCTCAGTTTCCTCATCTGTAAAATGAACTGGAGAAGGAAATGGGAAACCACTCCAGTATCTTTGTCAAGAAAACCACAAATAGAGTCAGAAAGAGTTGGACACAACTGAAACAGGTAATCTACAATGACAAAATACCCTAGTTTATGCCTTCCTACCAGTGTAATAGGTTTCATTGGTGTAGGGGAAAGGGCACATTGGCACTGGAGTCAAAGGCTGTGGGTCAAGGAGAGGGGAAGGAAAAGAGGGAGGAAAATAATCTGGAACTCAAAATTTTGAAAAAAAGAATGTTAAAATTTTTTGTTTACATATAATTAGAAAAAATAAAATTTAAAAAGAATTTTTAAAAAATTGTGTTTACATCTTGCCTCTGCTACTTACCACTAGTATAACCTTGGGTAAGTTCCTTACCCTTCCTTTTTCTTACTTTTGAAATTAAGGCCTTGGAGCAGAGTGTGCTAGAGGTCTTTTTGAGTTACAGATCTATAAATCATAAGAACAGCTTTGTGCAAATCAACCCTTGAAACAATGTTAAGGCTCTTCACATCCTCTCTTTCTCTTTTTTCACAAGTATTCCCCCCGCCCCTTTCTACCTTAATTCCATCCTAATGGGGGAGTGTTTGAATCATGTTGGAGTAAAATGTCCTACGAAGAAAGGCATCTCACTGGCACACCATGACTTGTTCCTAGAGTTGTATTTCCCTTAGGCATGTGTCTAGCATGCACAAGGTATGAGCATGCTTAGGCCTAACTGTGATTCTCCCATAAGAACAATTCTTGAATTCTCGTGTTGCAACAAAACCTTTATAGGACTTCTGGATAGAAGAAGGAGGCTTTATTTTTTCTTCCCCTTTCTGAAGTGAGGAGCCAAGAGTATAATATTCCCTGTTATTAATGTGCACAACAAAGCAAAGATGGTGTGGATAGAAAAGACTGAAACCAGACAGGATGGCAGGTATCTCTGATCCATAGTGCTTCTATTTTTAAGATCTATTACAATTTCAGAGACCAGGCCTAGACAAGGGGATTGGGAAGTACTCCCTTAACAGATTTGAGAAGAAAGATTCAATGCATTTTTTAAAACCCATACAGCCCTCAAGAGCTGAGCTTTACATGCCCACAGACCTAAGTTGTATTCTATTTTCTGCTTCTGGATGGTTGTGACTTTGGGCAAGTTCTTTAATTAACTTTTTTGTGTCTCAGTTTCACCATCTGTAACATGGGGATAATTATACTCTGAGATAATGTGTGAAATAATGCTTCAACCCCAGGAGAGGTACTATCTGGACAGAATGTGTTATTATTGTTTATTAATTGTAATAATAGCCTCTGTGAACAGCAGTATCTAGCACTTTCAACTGTAGAGCTCAAAGAGTTGGTCCAAATTGGCTCATTAACCCTGGCACTGTCCCTATGATGGCTGGTGCTTGATTATTCAGGGAGGCCCCTGAATAAGGTGTAGTTAGTGAGATCTACTCTTCTCTGATTTTTTTTTTTTTTTTTTTGCTCGTTACCTTTTTACTCCTTATCTCCACCTCCCTCTAAAAGAACAAGCCCTTGTTTAACAGAAACCAGTTGGTTCAGTTACTTGGTAGCAGCTTGGGTTAAAGTTTTGTGGGAAAGAAGGCTGAAGTTATTGCCACCAATGAAGTGTGGGGATTATCCTTGCATTTAAATTACTCATGGCACCTTCTTCTGGAATCTTCAGTGTAGAAATTGTTGGCAATGATATATTGGGAGAAAAGTGAAAGAAGGGAGAACATCTATTTCCAAGAGGTTGGACACAAATCTGTCAGATAATTCCACCTATAAACCAACAAGACACACTGATTGAGGCCCCCTACAAGATTGTTGACTCATTTTTCAGTCATGTACAACTCTTCATGACCCCATTTGGGGTTTTCTTGGCAAAGACACTGGAGTGGCATGTCATTTCTTCTCCAGCTCATTTTACAGAGGAGGAAACTAAGGCAAACAAAGTTAAATGACTTGACCAGGGTTATATAACTGAGGTCAGATTTGAACTCACAAAAATGTGTTTTCTAACTCCGGGTCTGGCACCCTATCAATTGTGCCAACTAGCTGCCCAGGGTACAATTAGATATCTTAAAAAAATAAAAAGAGCAAGCCCTTTTACTTTGTGAGTGTCTGGTATACTGCAGCTCTTAAATTACCTAAACATATGCTTTATTGTTAGTATTTTCCTTTTTTTGTCATTTATCAGTGGAAAAAAATGTTTCTAAAATAGGTAAATGTGAATTAATGTAACAGAGATGTTGATTTCCATGGGCTTTTGAAACAACACAGTATCAACCATGATTTCAGTCATTGATCAACTCCTCGGCAAACACACATCCTTACTAAGGACAGAATTGATTTGTGCTTGGTATGGCTTCTTTTGAAGCAGTGAAGTTCAGTTCATCCAGTATTTACTGAGTACCTGTTAATCCAATATATTGTATAAAAATGCCATCCTTTATGTTTATGCATATTCATGCATGTAAATGTGGCAGAAATGTGGGTTGGTTCCACATACCTGATTCTCTAGGAGGAAGAAATATATCAATCCCAACTGAGGAGAATGGCAAAGGAGGGCAGAAGTTCAAGATGGTGACTGTAACTTCCCTTCTCTCCAATGGCTTAGCCAGGGGTGGGGAATCTGTGGCCTCAAGGCCATGTGTAGCTCCCAGGTCCTCAAGTGGAGCCCTTTTGACTGAATCCAGGGCTACACTTGAGACCTTGAGGTCACAGGTTCCCTACCCCTGCTTAGCCCTATTATTCTCCTTTTTGGTTTGCATAGAAAGGTAGGTAAACCAATGAGTCACGTACACGTTTATTAATGGCCTGCCACTACGAGCCAGTCTTTGTGCAAAGACAAAAATTTCATAGTTCCGTGGGGATTTTTGGGACAACAACATGTACCCTAGAGGTATACACAGAATGACTAGAAAAACACACAATAGCTAAAGAGAGAGGGCACCAACGGCTGCAGGGATCAGAATTGACTTCCTGCTCCTTATGTAGCAGCCCAACTTTTTTTAATCTAATTTTTTAATTTAAATTTTTATATCTTGATATTCTTCACACGTGCAACTCCATCTCTCATTGCCATACTTTTGCCCTGGCCATCCCCCAGGCTGACTAGAATGCACTTCCTTCCACCTCTTAGAAACCCTGATTTCTTTATTTATGCATCACTTTCTTCAAGAAGATCTTCCCAACACCACCCCCACCTGTTCCTAGTGCCCTCACTCTCAAAATAACCTTGCATTTATTTTGGAGATATTTCTTTGATTTCTGTTCATTTACTCTACGTGCTGTGTGAGCACCTGAGGGTAGGGATTGTTTCATTTTTTTACTTTGTATACCCAATATCTACCACATAGTAGGCCATTAATAAATGCTTTTTTGATGTTGCTTTTGTTTTGTGAGGCTTTTGCAACTTTTGTGTCTCAGCAATATTGGAAAGGGCCTCAGGGGCAAGTCTTTAACCCCTATTTCATAGACAAGAAATGGCTTGTTCAGTAAAATATTTAATTAATAAATTATTGTTTCTATTTGACAATGATTCAGTGTATCTTCAAGTTATTCTCCTTCCCTGCCCCTGACTAAAAACCAAACAAGCCACGACTGAATCAGAGGTGAAAACAGTGCTGTCAGAAAAAGATCCTTTTTTGTCTGTGGACCAGCTGTTGAAAATGTTTAGAATAATCTCACTTTTTCCTAGCTGTTCTTTGCCAGCAGGTCCAAAATTTGAGCTATTAAGCTTCTGAGATTAAATTTACTTTTCTTGGTGAGGTTTATTTGTTTCAGCTGGAGATGAGAGAATGCAAGAAATCTCTTGGCTCTAATTAGCAGAATTCGGTAATTGGGAGACCTGGGTTAAGAGCTGAATCAAAATTGTGTTTGGTTTGGTGCAGGGGTCCAGTAGCACAGAGCTGGGGAATGTTGATCTGCTTACTCATATCAGCTCCTGGCCACGTAACTAAATAAAGCTGTAATCTCCTCTTGGACTAAGGGAACTTCTAGAGGATCCAAAGTCAGAGGAGACTTTCCAGTACAGAAGAAGAAATTAGTATTATCCCAGAAAGAACTGCTGTGTACACGAGGCTAAGATTCAGGAACAAGCCAGTGTGAGAACTCCAGGGAACTCAGGCCATTCTTTGCTTAGAGAACATCTCCTTCAGCTGCTAGGGCTGTCCCTCTCCAAACAGCTCATATTATTTTGGTAGATTGGGATGTGTGTGTGTGTGTGTGTACCATAACAAGTATGTAAAGGTATATGTGTACACACACATATGTGTATATATATGTACCTACATATAATAAATAAACATACACGCATAGCATATATAAACATACATATAACAGATGTGGTTTTGTATGTTTGTGTGTGCATGTTACACATATACACATACACATACCCCATATATTTATAATTATGTATCTCCCCGGTTAGAATATAAGCTCCTTGAGGGTAGGGACTGTTTGGTTTTTATCTTTGTTTACTCCAGTTCTTAGTGCCTGGTGCCAAGTCATTGTTTAATAAATGCTTGTTGATAAACTAAATCCAGACACTTAGAGAATCACAGGCTTTTAGGGGTAGATTTCTTATCAGGGGAGATGGATAGTTTACACGATACCACCACTCATGTAACACTTTTGATATCTGCATTAGTACATGCAAAGTCATTATTATTGACCCTAGCTGCACATGTGGGAATGATTCTCAGGCATGGTCCTCTTTATTGTCATCAAAAGGAACCCTGGACATATTGGAGATCTGAAAATGTGAGTGGAAACTGGGACACCAAAGAGCTCCTGTCCTGCTGGATGGAAGTTTCCTTTAGAAATTTGTCCTCCTTCTTTGCTTTTTTTGGCCAAATATACAGAAAAAAGAAAGCATGCACATTTGCCCAGCCTGATTAAAGTGTGCCTGTGTAAGCTACTAAATAATGATAGTATTTTATAATCTAATATGGATAAAACATATAATTGAAAGATATTTAATAATAATACTAAATGAGCATAACTCAGTTTGTAAATGTGGAAAAGCCTGCAATTTTGGCTTATCATTTCCTGGTGCTTCGAAGAATGAGAGGGAAGGCCTTTGATTAACTTACATATTCAGTCTATCCATGAGAACCTAGTGATGGGCCAGTTAAGTTCAGCATCATCTAACTTTTCCCGACTCCTCCATCCCAAATTTAGTAATCATTAAGTAATTCAACTTCATTTTCCTCATGTGTAGGCTCCTAGAACTTCAACTGGAAGGGACTTTGGAAGCCACCTAGTCCAACTCTCCTTTGACAGATGAGAGAACTGAATGAAGCCCTAGGAGATTAAATGATTTACTCAAGGTTCCACATGTAGTGTCAGAGACAGCATTTGAACTCAGAACCTGTGTCCAGCATCAGAGTCACTTGTAATGTTACTGTAAGGTTAATGGTGGGGGTGGCAGGGAAGAGTTAAAGATCTTCCCTGCCCATTAATAGGCCTCTCAATACATTTTGTTAATTTCTGTTGAGTCCCTAGGTCAGAGGGTCATGCTCTCCAACTCTGAAAAGTGTTTAAATACTCAGAAGTGAGGTTTTACTTTGGGGCTTATTCATTGGAAGGGTTTGTTTGGCCAGATGAGACTCTGGGTAGCTGTTAAGAGAACCCCTGGCTTTGAAAACCCAGCTATGGGTGCTCCTCTCTCTGGTCACTATGTATGTAGTCAGATAGTTGGATCTGTCTGTTGATCCGTGATGTACGGATTGTTTATGGTCAGACAGAAGCCCTGTCTGTTGGTCTTTATTTCTTTGCTTATATTTTCTCTGCTGATGAATGTAATTAAAGTAGATTGTTGATCCCTTGAAAGTTGCTTTCCTTTTAGAAAAGCAGATCTAAGAACCTGTGCAGCAGACTCTCCTGTGCATGCTGGGGTCCTTGCTGTTACATCGCTATATCACACTTCTTCCAAGTATAAAATAAGCAAGTTTTGGGTTACCTGTCCTCTAAGGTCCCTTTTGGTTTTAAATCTTTATTCCCATCACTTTTTTTTATTATGTTCTTATATTTCATTTGTGTTATTAGGTGAACTAATACAGCTCTTAATACTCTCTGCTCTAAATTTAGTGACTGTCCTTCTCTGGTCATTACAAAGTACTCATAAATAAGACAGCCCTGGTAAACTTTGATTTTGGGAGCAAAAGCTATATTAGCTAATGACTTAATTGTAATGTATATGATGAGCAAGCTGTGAAATAATCGAGCCTTTATAAAGATTTTTCTAAAATCCTCCCAGATGCCACTAGTCATTTCCCATTCTTGATATAAACCCCTAGAATTCAGGCAGAAATGCTATTTACAGTGATTCCTGGCAGGAGATGTTGAGTACAGATTTATCTGCCTGCCATGTAACAATTACACCTTAAACCTAAATGAAATGAAAAAGGAGAAGCCACCTCCTTTCCAGTAATGGGGTATTCTGGCCATACCACTGCTCTTAATGCTTTGTTGCTATTTCCATTAACAGCCACATTTATGAAAGATGCTTCAGTTTTGTCTGAGAATCCTTTCTTTAGACAGTTTACTAAGACTCCAAAAATAAGGAAAGAAGAAAGAGGAAGAGGATGGCTGAAAAATAACTGAGTTTATGCCGTTGAGGGAAAATTCAGAAGTTCAGAATCACCAACTGAGGTAGGCTAATATATATATATATATCAATTTAGAGGATACAAAGAGTCATTTATGCCTCTCAACCTGTCAGTCAGTCAATCAATCAGCATTTATGAAGCTCCTGCTAAATGCTAGGCATTGGGATGCGAAAAGAGAAAAAAAATAAATTAGTCTCTCCTTTTAAGGAGCTAATATTCCATTGAGGGAGACAACATATAAATTTATAAGTATAAAAAAAAATCAAAAATACTAAGTAGTTAAGGAAGAAGGGTACTAGCAACCCTAGTTGGGAGGATAAGAGAGACTTCATCTAGAAGGCCTAATGTTTGTGATGTATCTCAAAGGAAGAGGAAAGCTCTGTGAAAGAGGAAGGGAGAAGGGAGTGAACTCCTGGCATAAGGGACAGTCATTGCAAAGACAAGGAAACAGAAGATGGAGTGCCATGTATGAAAAACAGAGAAAAGCCCTCGTAAAAAGACAGAAAAAAATGAAAGGAAAAATTTTACTCAGCAACAAGTAAGGCAGAATTCAACATAAATTCTCTCGGCTGGATAACCCCAGTTATACAGGGTATATCTTTCTGAAATATTTGCTTGGTGTTTTTCTTAATCAGATCTTTGATTACATCAGAATAGGGAATCTGTGGTGAAAAACTTCCTCATCAATGCAAGTTTTGGTGTTAAAAGAGTTTTCTCTACAACTTAGTCTTGGAAAATTAATTAGAGGCACCAAGAGGTTAAGGGACTTACCCATAGTCACACAGCAAGTATGTAACAGAGATAGTACTTGAACCCAGGAATCATAGGAACATAAATATTGACCTAGAAGGATCTCAGATATAGAGCTATAGAATCTCAGAGACCATCAAATTTGACCCCCTCACTTTACTGGTAAGGAAACTGAGACCCAGGGATGTTAAGCCATATGACCAAGGACATACAGATAGTAAGCAAGCTTCTGAGGTAATATTGGAACCCAAGTCATAATAATTCCAGGTGCTCTTTCCACTGTTCCAGATTGCCCTCCATCCTGAGTCTAAGGCCAGCTCTCTCTTTATACTAGGCTACCCCTTCTGAAGGAGAGTTTTGAGAGACTTTCTCTCCTAGATTATAGTGGTTGTGCTGTCTACCAAGTAAATGAATCACGATCGGTCTCTGCCCTATTCTCTTTTGACCAAAATACCCTAAAATATATTTTTAAGTGTTTAAAAGAGAAGCTAGGCTGATCAGCAGGGATATCTATTTAGACAGCCTACAGTTTACCAGTGAGAGGGCCAGAAGTTTCAGTTCTACACTAGGCTGGAAATAACTCCCGTTTCAGGCCAGGCTGACTTCTCTTCTCTTCTATAGGGGAGGGCTTCCATTTACCAAGGGACTGTCTCTCAGCAAATAAACTCGCCTATCAAGATAGAGCGAAAGCACTCCTGCAGAGTCTGACAAAAAGTTGACATTTGAACAAAGAGAATTAAATAAAGAGAGTGTGTTAAATTAATTTGAAAGATCTTGTTTAAATCCACTCACGCAAAGGCATTCACAATTAAGGCTTTTTATTCCTCTCTCGCCGCCCCTCTCCAAGCTTAGTTAGATATTGTGCTGCCTGTTACATGCGAGACAATGCCAGCAAAAGTTCATTTCACACCTGAAATGGTTAGACCTCATACCATTTTTAAATGGCATCTTTTAATCTGTCCTCCCATCCCCTCTAAAAGTGAGAGGAAAGGAAGAAAGGAAGGAAGGAAGGAAGGAAGGAAGGAAGGAAGGAAGGAAGGAAGGAAGGAAGGAAGGAAGGAAGGAAGGAAGGAAAAGGGGAGATGGGGAGAGAACTACTTTAGTCTGGGAATGAGGGCCTCAGAAGAAAGGAAGAAATTGAGCTGAGCTTTCAAGGGTGCTAGAGATTCTAAGAGGCAGAGGTGAGTCATATAGTTCATAACCTTTATGCCATCCTCCACTCTCACTCATCCCACCTATCCAATCAGCTGCCAAACCTTGTCATTTCTACCCCCACATCCCTTGCAGTTGGCACCTTTTCTCCATTCAGCTACAACCTGGGTTCAGAACTCATTATCCCCTGTGGCATAGACTACTGTCATGGCATCTCTACCTCACATCTCTCCCCACTACAATCCATTCTCCATGCAGGAAATCTGGAATGAGAATTTCCAGTTCTGTATTTGATCAGCTAGAATAGCTGAGCTACCTATATAGAAAATAAGTTTGAATCATAGGTATGTAGATGATCAAATAATAGCAAATATAGGTTATCAAAGATTTTTTTAATTCCTATTCAGTTAATTAACATCTTGTCAGTATTAAGTTCCTACTATGTGAAAAGCTTAGTTTGTACAAGACCCCTACTATGGGATATGTGCCTACTGTTTGAAAGTCACCGTGCTTGCAAGTGATGTTTTCCTGTGGAAATTAATTGAAAATGAACTTTGATGTGCCAGCTTACACTCTTTTTTTTCAAGTGAAAGGACTAGACTTGTTTAAAAACTCTTTAATTGTCTTTTAATAACTGGGTTTGTTAATGACTGCCTAGCTGTGAATGCAACAAAGATGGATTACCTTAAAAATCAAGACATGCCTTCAGTAGTCCGGACCATGTTCTGTCTTGATAGAATGGTTATGAAGTTCAGAGACTAAAGTGGGAGGGGTAGGTGGAGTGGAGCTGACAGCATGAGTAACTATGCCAATAGAAAAAGGAAAATCATACGATTAAGGACATTTTTGCTGTTTATTATGGAGAACATGGCACATTTGCATGGTAAAATGCTGAAGTGAGAAAATTGAAGTATGCAGGGTTAGATTGCATCCAAGCAGGCTAATTTTTTTAAAAGTTCCCTTCATAATTTCTGGTCCTAGTTGTATTATTAATATTAACTCATACTATATAGAGCTTTGTAGTTTACAAAGCACTTTCCTCCTGACATGTCCACAAGGCAGGTGGTCTCAACATCACTGTCCCCATTTTGCAGATGAAGCATTAGGGATCAGAAAGATTCAATGACTTTACTAGCCATATGGTGAACCAGAATTTAAACCTAGGTTTATCAGTGTTGTGCTTTTGAAGGTATTGGGTGGCACAGTGGATAGAGTGCTGGACCAGGAACTCAGGAAGACCTTAAATTTAAATCTAGCCTCAAATACTAATTTATTCTGTGACATTGGGCAAATCATTTAATTACTCATCTGTAAAATGGGGATGATAATAATAGCACCTACCTCTCCAGCTTGTTGTGAGGAAACACTGAGATAATCTTTGTCAAATATTTTGCAAACCTTAAAGCACTGTGTAAATGCTAGTTATTATCTGTTTTATAAATGTGTTTATTTTTACTTCTATTTCAACAAACTTCACTGTCCTTCCTATTAGGTACTTCTCCCTGACATCTTCTTTCTCTCACATAAGAAATAAATAGGGTCTAGAGGAGTCTATCTGATAGGAGTGAAAAGTTATATACTCTTCATAATTTAAAAAGAAATGTTCCCAGGTGCAGTGTAAAGAAGTAATGATGACAGCGTTAGACAAACTTAGCTGTGACCTTCACCTCCACTAATTCCCAGTAGTTCACATCGAATCAGAATGAGGATATATCCTCTCAGGGATTGTAGTAGAGTAGAAATTCAACCATATGGGGAAGCTGGAAAACCAAGTTTTAACAATAAAGGAGGACAGACTAGAAATAGATTGAGCACCAAGACACAAAGCACCTTATTTGCTGTAATGACCATATTTGGTCAGTTGCCCAAGTGGCCCTAGCCTGACATGGGAACTGGGATCTGAAGAGCCCTGGGAGAGATCCCGGGCTTTTTTTTTTTTTTTTTTTTTTTGGATCTGACGGGATCCTCAATTCATGCACACTGCAGTCACTAGGATTGAACCCATTTCCATCAGGACTGAAAATATGTTTGAATACCTCTGCAGTTATATCCTTATATGGGAACAATGAAAGGGGAGTGGTAGATTGTTGCCCAGGATGGTTGCCATTTTCCCCAATCCGACACCTGCTGAGGTCCTCAAGCCTAATTCATATGATTCCTAAGGAAGATCCAGATGGTTATTTTAGGCCAGAGGAAGAGTCCAAGGAAATCTAAGGAATCAAAGGCACAGTTAGGAAGGCAAGTTAGGAAATCCTCTAGGAAAAAAGAGTGTGAGCTGGAACAAATGCTGGCTTGCTGAAGCCCTCTTATCACTGACACCATGCGGTCCTGGCACTCTGTTCCGCTGGCCTTCCTGTGGCTAGTTTCCAAGGCTATCTCAGTGGTCTTGGCCCCAGTTCCTGCCTCTGTGACAGGGGAACAATATAATTCACCTCCTGGGGATGCCCCAGAATAAATGGAATAATCCAGGCTACTTAGCTACCTCACATGGAGGAAAACTGATGAGATGAAAATTCCTTTGGGGAACAGAAAACAGCCGTATAAATAAAGTGTTATTGCTGCCGACTCATCCGAAATGACACCCGATGTCACCTAAGTGTTCGGTGGATTTCTGCATCTTGTGACGGAAAACCTGTTTTCATATTGTAATGCTCAGGTTCTCCCTGGGAAGTGATAGTGTGTGACAGTTTGCTTTGTGCCCCCAATCTGAAGGGAGCAGGGCACTTAGGCTGGTCATATTTGTTCTGAACAAGAAAACAAATCTGGCATTTTTAACATATTATTCTTTACATGTTGGGGGAAACAGGCTTGCCAGCCTAGGAGAAATGCAGTTCCACCTGGAGCAATTTACATGAATGTTTCATTCCAGATAAATGAAATCTACTACATGTCAAGGAGAAGGTCCCCCTTTGCACCCCCATGAATTTAACCAAGCCCACTTAAGAGAAACAATAAAGTAAGGGAGCCTTGAAATCAAATTCTGCCTCAGACCTTTTCTAGCTCTGTGCCCCTGGGAAAGTCATTTAACCTTTTTTTGCCTCTGTTTCCTTTTCTGTAACCTGAAGGAGTTGAACTCAGTGGTTCCTTCTAGCTCTAGATTTCTAGTTCTCTGATATCATGGTCATAATATGCCCAGAGTGCTAGACTGCTGGATCCCTGGCCCCTGTTCTTTTCCAGAGGTTAGAGACACTGTACTTCAAGTCAGGAGAAACTGGATTCAAATCCTGACGCAAATATTTCCCAGCAGTGTCTTCCTGGGTAAATTACCTAACTTTTCTTAGCTTGAGTTCTCTCCTCTGTAAAATGAGATGTAAAATGTACTCAAAGGTCACGAAGTTACTTTTCAGCTCTAAATCTATGATCCTGTTAGGGCAGAATCATCAACCTTTCTACAGTTATAGGCCAGAATTCCTCTAGATTTTTAGTCTCTGGCATTTTGAGAGACTTGATGAAACTAGATGTTACTCCGCAGGCTGTAGTCATTGAACAACTATCTCTTGACTTCCTACTATATGCAAGGCACAGTGTCCTGTAATGGGTCAGAAATCATCATCCTCTTGCCTGGGGAGTCTTCTCCTCCCTCCAGATGTCTATTTCACCCCTCTCCCTAGAGCATCTACTCTAAAATTTTAAAATGAAAATGAGGAAGAAAAGTGTCTGTAAGAAACACATTGCTTTATGCTGTTGAATTCACAGGTGATTTCACTTCAGGTATAACAACCATGAATGAACACTTTTTTTTTTTTTTTAAATTAAAAAAATACCTTAAATAGTATTTACATAGGGCAACTTTTTTGAACTCCTCTATTCATCTTACCAAATGGACAAATGTTAAGTGCTTTTACAAATATACCAGGATGCTGGTATTTCATTTTGTTTTCCATTTTATGATGAAAAAGGGAAAAAGCCTGTTGCTTTGAGACTATCTGGGAGACAGCAAGTTGCAGTTAATGAATCTTCATTCGACTGAAAGGTTAGACCCATTGGATGAATAAAAATTAGTCACTGGAGCTGATGATTATCTGAAGTAGAATCAGAATTAGTTCATAGCACAGATGTGCTGCCTGCACTGGGGGCTAGTTCTTATCTGAGATCTTTCAATGGGAGTAGGGAGTGTAAAAACTTCAGAATGAAAACGAAATTTCAGGGACTCCCTGGGAGAGATCTTTAAATTTAGCAGCTGAAGTACTAATGTAAAAATATACCAGTGCATGGATTGGAGAGGTGAGGATGCGGTAGGGAGTCTTTAGAAAAAAAGAGAATTCTGGATATCTGCGTTTGAGAAATTCTTTTGGACAAAAGCAGAGAAAATGACATTATCTGTAATTAGAAATAATAATGTGTAATTGGTTCATTTGCCATATTTCTACAGTTCTGATTTAGTTGAACAATGTGATCATTACGCCACCAGTTTTCAATAGAAGTGTCACAATGAAAAATAATTGCAATATTCCACAATATTAACTGCACCCTAATTGCAAAAGTTTTGAAATATAATTACCATGAAAGCTAATGCGACAGGGAACATTAAGCATAATTAGTGTTTTTTTAAAAAAGGAAAAACTGTTAGGAGCTTGTTATTGTCTCGTAAGGTAGCTTCAAATTAGCTGGCTGTAGAGCACTTTCATCTAGCTTTTCTATAATTTTCATTATTAGCACAGACTGTAATAAATTTATTTGACATAGCCCACACCTGCCAACCCTGCAGGAGATAACTTTGAATGCACTCCTGTCCCAAGATTCCCCACAGAACCTGTCAGAGCTTCCTGCAAGGAGGCAGCCCTTGGGTGAGGTTATTTTAAAATAATCATAATAAAACCCTCAATTGCACATTATGCAGTTCAGACTTAACACTTAAGCTGTGTTTTAAGTAATTTCCACAGAAAGCCAGTGCTCTAGGAATGCAAATAGGAGTCTCTTGTGGGTGGCTCTAAACAATCAAATCAGTGAACATTTCCAAGGGCTCCTAAGGCTCGGTCCTCCTCCCCAGTGATTAGCAGACTCTGTTGGGTATCTTGGCAATTAGCGGGTGCACCTGTCTGGCCAAGAAGGGCTGCTGATTTGCAGAGAAAGCCTTTGCTACCCAGCAGCCATGCGTTCAGTGACCAATAGCAAACCTCCCCATTTTTATTTTTATTGCATTTTTTTTTAACAAAAGTACTTGAGGTCACCATTTCTGAACAGTCATCTCCACCTCCTGCTCACTTTGGACTCAGCCTGTCTATAATAAGGTTTAAGAGCAGGGCTCTCAACTCTCCACATACCACCTTATTCAGGAGATAAGTGCCACTTCTTTCTTGCCTTATGTTCCAAGGTCTCTGTAGCTGATTCAATAAGTGATTTCCTATATAGTCGGTGCATGTAGGGGGTTGGGGGAGGTGGGAGAGGTGCTGTTGAGACTATCTGTAGTTTCAAGCCAAAATAAACCCTTCGTCCTACCCAATGAATGAGGTCCTGTGGAAAGTTGAGAAGAGCATCTGCTCTGCCTGTTTGAGAGAATGATTATGAGGGTCAAATGAGAGAATCCAGCACTGGGAAAGCACTTTATATCAACAAATGGTCTGTAGCAACCACAGCAGCTGTATCTTGGATGTGTCACTTTTGTCGGAAGCTCCTTGTAGGTCATCGTCAGTCCTCTGGACATAGACGATGCAGGAATTTGTTGGTTTTTTTCTTAATTACACATATTTGTTTCAAGAGTTGTTGGGTTTTTTCCTTTGAACTTGAGGAGGATTGAGAGGGAGAGAAAATAAATTCTTGTTAATTGAAAAATGAAAGTTAAGGGGAAAAAAATGAAAGCAGTCGACATTTCTTTAAGGTTTGCTTTACATAAATGGTCTCATTGGATCCTCATAACAAAGCTGTAAAGTAGGTGCTGTTATTATTCCCACTTTTTGGATGAAGTAATTGAGATTCATGAAGGTTAAATAACTTTGCCAGGGTTTCAGATTTAGTCAATCTATGAGTTCGGATTCCAGTTCAGGTCTTCCTGATCCCAAGTCCGGCACTCAAGTGCTTTTATGATAGGCTGTTCTGACAATTTCCACATCTTTGTGCATCTTTACCTGCTTCTGTGAATTATTATACATCAACTTTCAACTCTGGGGGATATTTGGTAAAGGGTTATTTTGGGGAGAAGTAAGATAAATACTGCCCCCCCAATGCTAAGGGGGAATTAAGAAACCGTACATAAGAAAATAGGGGAAAGATTTCTGTGAGAATGCGTGCTTTAATGAATGTCATCATATCCTCTTAGTTCTATAAATTTTCTGTACATGTCTCTGCTTTGTCTAATTCATTGCAGATACTTGTGGCTTTCACTTAGTTTAATGGAATCCAGTGAGTAGAGTGTTATGGAACATTGAGGCAAGATCCTTGATCTTTTAGGGCTAGAGGGAGGGAAGTGACTTTATGGGCACTGTTTAATGGAGGAAATGAATCCTGTAGATGAGAAAACCAAGACTGTGGGAGTTTTAGTGACTTGCTGAGGGTCACATAGGTAGTAAGTGACAAAATCAGATGTTTCGAACCCAGGTTCTCTGCCTCCAAAGCCAGTGTTCTTTCTAATGTACTACAGGGACAGAGAGAAGAAAATAGTAGTCATCTCATGGGAAAAAGACCTGAGGTACCCACTTTGTGGCAACTTTCCTTCTTCTCCTTTTCTTTTTTTTCTTTAAGACTGCCCTTTTTAAAAATTTGGATCTAAAACAAAATAAACCAAACAAACAAAAACAAAAAAGATTGCCCTTAATGTTAATTTCATCCCGATTTCATCTGTAGAAAATACTGACTGGAAAGACCTTGAAATGCTGAGCTATTGTGATTCACTCATAATTGGGTTTTCTGGTATTATCTAACAGTTCAGTTAGTAATCATGATTCTATCACATGCATCCCAAGAGGTACCTTAGACTATTTGTATATTATTAGTGCCAGACTTCTCCAGCTACTATTATGCCCTAAATTAACTTGTCTCTGCAGCTAGATGGTGCAGTGGATAGAGTTCAGGGCCTGGAGTTGGGAGGACTCATCTTTCTGAGTTCAAATCTGGCCTCAGACACTTACTAGCTGTGTGATCCTGGGCAAGTCACTTAACCCTGTTTGTCTCAGTTTCTGCATCTGTCAAATGAGCTGGAGAAGGAAATGGCAAACACTGCAGTATGTTTGCCAAGAAAACCCCAAATGTGGTCACAAAAGGTCAGATACAACTAAAACGACTCAACGGTGAGAACTGGATCAATAACTTCTGGACTGATTGAAGACAAAATCAGGCCTTGGAATTTTGTAGAATCATAGATCTAGAGTTGAAGTGAACCTCAGAGATGACATTTTACATAGGAGGAACCTGAGATCCAGAGTGACAGTGTGACTTGCTCAGAGTAACATGGATAATAGTCTGTGGCAGAATCTGGATTTGAATGCAAGTCCTTTGACTCCAAATCTAGCCATCCCTCCATTATAAGCACTGCTACCACATATGATTATCCCATTTATATTTCCACATAAATTCCATTGCTTGCTTGGACAGGAAGGTGCTGTGGGTCAGAGCTAATCTTCAGGACTACTAAGTCCTAGGCAGCTTCAGGGATTCCCTGAGTTCAGCAGTTGAGACCAATAATCTGCTGAATACAAGGCCTTTCAATTTATGGAAAGGGGTCATATATTTTAGTGGTTCTGCATGATTTAAGTACTGTTTAGTGCTTATTATGATTCTTGAGGGTGACATTTCTGCTGAGTTTTTGATCTTGGCTTTCATTTTTTTTAGCCAAAATTGAACCCATTTCATTTTTATTCCAAGGGTGAGAGCATTCTTTTCTGAAGAAAAGATTACCAAACTGAAAAACCCATGCCTTAAATTTAAAGACTAGAAACTGCACAAAAGTTTCTTCTTCTACTACTTTGCATTATTCAGTGTAAAAATGCTAGAGTTGGCCTTCTGAATGGGTGAGCAGGCTGAACATCAGATCATATTCTCCCTTTCAAAATATTAAAACATTCTCTTCATTCTGCATAATGTAATCACTTGTGTTTAATTTCCCCTCAGTAAGGAATCTAATGGTTATCAAAAGTATTGTTCCAATGTCACAGCAGAATTTCCCATTAGACAGTTCTGTAGTGTCAGTAATCGGCTACTGTACTTCATTAATAATTGCGTGATTTTTAATTCCTATTTGTCTATACTCTGTTGAGTTAAAAGTATTCCTAGAGCCATGACAGTATACCATTTTTCAGCGATCAGTGTCACAAATCAGGACATCAAATCTAAATTTGCAAAGAGCAAAATATCTACTTTTAAAAAAAGTTAAAAAGAAAAGTCATCATTTTTCCCAAAGATTAAAATGTTCCACAGTGTATGGCATTTAAAACCCTTCACAACCTCCCTTTTCAGTCTTTGTTCTGTTTCTCTCAAACAATATTACATCTTCTGTCTCCATGACCTTTTCCTTACCTGGAATGTACTCCTTCACCCTCATCTCTTAGAATCTAGTTTCCTTCAAAACTCTGTTATAGTGCCACATCCCGAACAAGGCTTTTCCTGATTCCCCCAGCTATTAGTGCCTCCCCACAAATTGCTCTGAATTTGACCTGTGAATATTTTGCATGTTATTTTTCAACCATTTTCAGTTGTGTCTGACTCTCATGACCCCATGTGGATACTGGAGTGGTTTGCCATTTCTTTCTCCAAATCACTTTACAGATGAGGAAACTGAGGCAAACAAGGTTAAGTGACTTGACCAGGGTCACACAGTTAGTAAGTGTCTGAGGCCAGATTTGAACTCGGGAAGATGAGTCTTCCTGACTTCAAGCCCAGCCTCTATCCACTGTACCACATGGCTGCCGAGAGTATATTTTGCACATACTTTTATATTTACGTGTTTTCTATAAAATATAAGCCCCTGAAGGGTTGGGATTATTTCATTTATGCCTTTGTATTTCTCATACAAGGTATATAATAGTGCTTAACAAGTGCTGACTGACTGGTTGAGATACCTGGAATTTGACAGTTTAACTGAAAATTAAAAGCGTATTAGACTGGGGAAGGGAAGGTGGGGAATTACCTTTATTGTATATTTTAAGAAAATGACATTTGAGGGTGGCATATGACTTAGGAAGAATTCAAGACTAGAATACAGAACTGGGAAGTTAAAAAAATACCAGAACACTTAGTGTTGATAGCAGCCTCTGCCACTGAACAGATGTACCGGCATCTCATTTCAGGAATAACACCTGACACACCGACTGTGTGACCATGGCCAAGTCACTTAGCCCCAATTGTCTCAAAAAGAAAAAGACAAAAGGGGGGCAGCTAGGTGGCACAAGGGATAGAGCAGCAGGCATGGAGTCAGAAGTTAAAATCTGGCCTCAGATACTAGCTGTGTGGCCCTGGGCAAGTCATTTAACCCCAGTTGCCTCTTAAAAAATGAATCAGGAAACACAAATTCTAAATGGACAGACCTGTTACTGGTGTTAATATTGCTTTAAATTTGAGTGGAATATTTGACTCGGGATTGCTATCAGGTGTCTGACCTATTCATTCATGCAGTACTACTCCTTTCATCCCTTTCTACTCCATAGCACATAAAAGTTCTGATGGAGACTTACCTTGAAAATATGGCTTTTTGGATTTGTACCTTACTGCTTCTAGATATAAAACTGGTCCATTTTTCAATCCTCTGGGTTAATACCTATGTCAGGTTTAAAAAAAATTCACAAAGCTCTACAAGTGCAGAATAAGGTAGCATTACTGGACAACAGTTGATTTGAAAAAGATCTGAACTTTTAGCGGACCCCCAGCTGAGCATGTGCTTAGTGCGGCAGTTTTCCATGAAGCTAATGTAATCTTAAACTGGATTAATAGAGTCACTGTGTACAGAGCAAGAGAAGTGATGGTCCTGCTCACTTTTTCCTGGTCAGACAACATCTGCAGTATCATATGCAATTCTGGGCATTGCATTTTCAGGAGAACATTAACAATATGGAGCATTTTAACACTAACAGAATATCAACAGAAGAACGAAACCTTGATGATCAGAGGAGTGGGATCAGTGAAAGTCGTTGGCAACGTAGAGACAATGTCATGAGAGAAAGAAGCCTGTCCTTAGAGCCAGAGGATGTGATGAGTTCCTAGACTGGCTTTTTGTCTGTGTGCCCTGTGAGGAAATCAGAGACCTCTCTGAACTTCAGTTTCCTCATCTGTAAAGTAGGAGGGACATTTGATAGTATTTATACCACCTACCTCATAGGGTTGCAATGAAGTGCTTTATAAATTGAAATACTATGTGTGGTATTATTTTTAAAGAATAGATTTTATTGAGAGCTTTTGTTTTTCTCTATAGTTCTTTCCCCCTTCCCCAGAGAGTCATCCTGTATGACAAATAATTTTTTTTTAAAGAGGAAGAGGAGAAAAAAAATCAGCAAAATTTATAAATACATTTTTAAAAATTTGACATGAAGTATTTTATACCTATTTTCCTGCTCCTCCGCCACACCCACACACATATATACATATATACACACATATATACACATACACACATACATATATACACACATACACACACACATACATACACACACACACACACACATACACACACACACCCTGCTAAGAAAGTATCTCATATCTCTTCTTTAGGGTCATGTTCCTTCTTCATAATTTCACAACATTCATTTTTGATCATGTTGTGGTTTTTGTTCTTTCCATTTGAGCTGTTTTAGTCTTGTATATATCGTTTTCTTGGCTCTGCTTATTTCATTATGTTCATTGTTTCTGAGATTACAGTACTATTCCATTACATTTATGTGCCATGATTTTTTTTTAGCCATTCCCCAATCAATGGACATCTACTTTGTTTCTAGTTCTTTGCCACCACAAAAAGTACTGCTATAAATTCTTTGATACCTATGGAGCCTTTCTTTTTTGTCAATGACCTCCTTGTCTATGTCTGTGTCTTAACAGTGAAAATTCTGAGTCCGTGGGGACACACATTTACTTTAACTGCTTTATTTGCTTACTTCCAAATTGCTTTTCATGGTTGCACTAACTCACAGCTCCAAGACTATGTCTGTATGCCATTAGTTTTATGCTTGGACTAAAGAAAGAGAAAGATTGCTATATTTGGAGCCAGGGGACTTGGGTTTGAATCTGGCTTCTGTCACGTATTATCTGTGTGACTTTGGGCAAGTCACTTCATTGGGCCTCAGTTTCCTTTTCTGTTAAAGGCGTAGGATGAGCTAGATGACCTGCAAGGCTTATTCTGTGATCCTAAGAGACTTGGGGGAGATGGTCTTCTGGTATTTAAAGGTCTTTCTTGTGAAGTGGAATTAGATCTGCTGTTTGACCTTGGACAAAAATAGAAGTAATAATTGGGAGGTGTACAGATGTTGACTTAATAGAAGAAATTTCCTAACTTCTTAACTCCGAAAGAAGCCCAAAATAGAACAGGATGCTTCTGGAAGTCTCCAAGCAGAGGAGTCTCTGTTGGAGAATGTTGAATAAGAGGTTCATGCTCAGGTAATGACTGATGTTTGCCTCCAAGGCACCTTCCAACTTTTGAAATTTTGAAGCCTTAAGGATGGGTCGAATGTAAGATAGGTACCTAGTAATCCAAATGCCAAAAGTTACAGTTCTACGAAGCTATTGTGATACTAAAACCTACCGCACTTATCTGTTGGTAATGTAAATTTAATATACTCTTCTCCCACTCCAAGTAAACAACCAGGTATAGGATACAAAGTAGGGTCTGAATCCTATAGAGTTCCTACAAAGGACTTTGGGGTATCTTTGTGACCGTAGCAATGTAATAGTCTCATACTGAAAGAGCTATTATTGAAATCCATCAATTGATACCCCAGTTTTTTCCACTCCCTCCAAAAATAAATAAATGAGTAGATAGATGAATAAATGAATGGAATACTCACACACTGCTGTTGTACTGTGTTTAAGTTCTTTCTTGATGTGTCAGTTATTCAAAATGCTAACTCTTCCTTGTCTTGTGTACTGATACTGAGAATGTTCCTCCACAGAGAGATTCTTCTCATCATAAAGAATTATATACTTGAAGGAATAATTTATAATGGGTTACGGTGAAATGAGTAAGTCTATGGCAGCATAGTTAAATGCATAAGAACAGGAACCTATCATTACCCTGGGATTCTCTTTGGATCTTTGCTAAATGCCTTAAGGACCATGCAATTTATGAATACACTTTCTTTTTTTTCTGTTAAAGCAAACCCTAGAAAAGCACATGTTTATGCATCTAAAACCTGTTATTAAGAGCTCAAAATATAAACTTCTTATTAAAAACTTGAATTTTTTCCCCTTGACTACCAGAAACCTGTAGAATGGTAGTTTTACCTTTATTTTTATGAATGTAGCTTTAATTCTTATTCCTATCATGTTGCACCTGAGAGAAGTGGTTCTACCTGCACTTTTAATAATTACAAAAGGTTCCCAGAAAATTGCCCTGGAAAAGGCTTTGGAGAGGTCATTTAACAGAACCCTTTCGTTTTATTGGTGGGGACACTGAGGTGAAGTGACTTTCCCAAATTCACATCAGTAAATAAATGGCAGAGCTGAGATTCAGACCTCCTCTGGATCTAATTCAGCACTTTCCTCACACTGTATCCTTGTACCTCCATTGGAGTTCTGATTAACAGAGATGAAATATGAGTGATGAAGAAGGTATTGAGCTCATGTCAAATGCGCAAATATTTATTGAGTTCCTGCTGTGTTCAAGATATTGTGCTAGAAGCAGCATTATTGACAGCCAATAGGTTGTACGTACTATAATCTACATATGGAATTAAAAAAAATTAGCTCAACCACAGTACACATGTTACTATATGTAAGGAGAAGCCGTTAGGGTAATGGATCAAGAACTGGACCTGGACTCGAGAAGACTTCAGTCTAAAGCTTTCCTCAGATACTATATGACCTTGGGAAATTGCTTAACTGATCTCAACTTCAGTTTCACATATGAAAAATGGATATAATAGCCCTTACCTCATAGGCATGATATAATATGTATAAAGCATTATAAAAATGTTAACTATCACTAATGTTAGGTATTATTAAATGCCTACAAATCTGATAGGTTAAGAGACTTGCCTAGGGTTACACAGTCAGAGGCAGAACTTGAAACCAGATTTCTCTTATGTCAAAGACTAGCAATCTTTCTTCTATAACATTTAAGACTATAATGTGCTGCAGAAAAGATCAGAAGGTTATGAATACATAATCTTTTACCCTGCATTAGTATAGGAAGCTTTCTCCTCTGGGAGTTTTTTATGCTCCTGAACTCACAGATCCAATCTTTATCCCTATCCCTATGATTAAACATGGTGGGACACTTAAAGGATTATACTGTTAAAGCTTAAAAGGACCTTTGGGGTCATTGAGTCTAACTTGCTTATTTTACAGATGAAGAAGGAAATCTCATTCAGGCTAAATGACTTGCCCTAGGGTGCACAACTAGCTGGTAGGTGTGTGAGGAAGAATTTTGGACTGAGAGCTTCCTGTCTCCACATCCATCGGTCTATACCATGTTGCCTCAACTGTGAATCCAGAATTTGGTGGACAACAATTCAAGACTGAGTTAGCAGCCTTCCCCCAAAGGAAAGAACCTTCATTATCATTCCATTTTGAGTTGCAAAAGTGACTGACTATACTAGCTTGCTCTAGAGAATGTAGGAGAAGGCAGTGACTCATAGATTGTTTCCTATGGATTCAACATGGGTGAGACACTAAGCAAATAATGGGAGAGGAAAGAATTCAGAGGAGCCCACTCCCTGGGACATCAGTAGATGTGACATTGAATAGTTAGGAGTAACCATTGAAACGCTTGAAGACCTGGTACTCTTCAGCATTCCAGCTCTGCTCTAAAGCTTTGTAGCTTCACCTAGATGAGTGTGCATCTACATTATGTTATTAATACATTACATGTGCTCCAAATGTATTGTAGGCTTTTTAGGCTGCCTGACTCCATTGCCCTCAGTCTCCTTTTCTTTCTTCTTAGTGCAACCTGGCATTGAGGTATCCTAGCAATCCCTGGAGCATTTGACTAAGTTCTAATGAGCTGAATCCTATTCCTTTGCATGCCATTTTGGTGTGTTGATTCCCTGCCAAAGATCAGTTGGTTTTATAAACTTTGACAGAATGGCGGAAGAAGAAAGTTTTACATGCTGTCACCCACTGTATTTCTTATCAGGCAGGAAGAATAAGTTTAAGTGGTGTTACAAAGCATATTTATTTATGCAGCAGCTCTCTTTTATCTTTTTTCCCTGCGGGATTTTGGCACCACATTTGAAATGGTAAAAACATTTTCCCATTTCTCAATCCCCTCATTGCCAACTTTGAATAGAGACTCTCCTCAAGGTTCTGCATATCTTCATTTTTGATCTATTATGAGTTTGTGACTGAGAAATTAAAACAAAGCCACTGCCTGTGAGCTGACACAGACAATAACATGAGAGATGTATTCCCTTGGCTAGCTTTTTGCAGCTAGAAAGAATAGAGAGATTTTTTTCTCTTTCCTCCAACCTGGTTACCCATCCCATAATGCCTCCAGAGATCCTCATTACCATAGGACAAGGAATATCTTAAGAAAGTTCACTCTTTCTCTCCTTTTCACTAGTTGCTTATAAGGTGGCAAATGAGGATGCTGAGCAGAAGCTTAAGAAATGGGTGGTGTCCAGAGCAACAGACACATTATATCACTAGACTGCTACTGGTACCTTCTTACTGTGTTAAATCAGTGGATATGAAGTGGATTTGTCCAGTGCCTTTGAGTCAGCAGGCATTGACTTGCTGGTTTTTCAGATCTGGGTTATTGATAAAATAGTAGTAACTGCGACAGAAATAGAGAAAGATAGAGGGGCCACAAGGTTTGGGAGTAGAGGAAGATAAGTCCCATTGTTTCACTTTCCATTAAATGTTTATTTGGCCATGTGTGTATAACTAATACTATTGATGTTTTGAAATTGGTTGTTATACCGTGGCTGATTGACCTCATGCCATTTGACACTTGTAGCCAGCCAGTGACTCAGGTGTATCCTACAACTATTTCTATGGCTTTAGGAGTGGTGGTAAATTCCTGCATATGGGCATGCACGGCTGGCTGCCAATGACTTTCTCAATCAGCACCATGGTCAGAGCTATGCCATGTGGGTTAGACAGACATCTCTGGGTTGTGAGTTAAAGGGACCAAAAGAAAAGAGGGATGCCAGAGATAAATTTGCCTGTTCCTTAACTGTACTTAAGGCTAGTCCTGGATCCCATCCTGAATCCCATTCATTCAGATTCATGATTGTTTTGCACAAATTAAATCAGCTTCATCACTGAACTACAAATTGTAAAAATAGGGGAATGATCTGTAACTAGCATCTGGCTCCAGAAAGTAGAATTGGGTTGTTTGTTTTAAATTAGTCATAGATATAGTAAAGAAATGAAAAAAATCATTTATTAAGTACTTGCTATATGCCAAACATTACGCAAAGTGATAGGGATAGAAATAGTAAAAACTGGGCAATCCCTGATCTCAAGGAGCTCACATCAGATTGGCGACGAAGTCCTAATGGCACACTGGCAAGACAGATAGCAAAGTCCTAGGTTATGTTGTTAGTTCAGATGATATTGTCAGGGTCTGAAGGACATAAATCCAAGGCAAATGGTAAAGCCTGGAGGACCTTCGGATGCTGTGGCAAGAAAGATGATAAAACCTAGGTCCTCCATCTCACCATATACAAAGAAAGATATGCATAGCTCAAATGTCACCTCTTACAGGAAGCTTTTTCCTGGTCTTTTGTGTTTTTAGTGCTCTCTTCCCACTTCAGATTATATTATGTTTATGTTTAAATGTTTCATTTCCTTGTTTAGAAGTTCCTTGGGAGCAAAAACTATTTTTCATTTTATTTTTGTATCCCTGATTCCTAGAGCAGTGCCTGAGACATAGTAGGCACTTAGTAAATGTTTGTATGAATTAAATAGAATTGAATTGTGGTCCATAGAGAGATAGCATTGTATAGTGAGGTTGGGTCTTAAAGTGAGGTCTAGAAACAAGAGATTTTTTCTGGGAATCTGGGAAGTCAGAACTATTTAATAATACCAAAAAATATTTAAATTCTAATAATGGTAATATCAATAGCTATAACACACATGGGGGGGTCATCTTAAATATTTTTAAATGTATAGGGGTCTTGAGACCCCAAAAATTGAGGATTACTGGTAGAGTGGAAAAAATCCTGTTCTTGGAGACAGAAGATCCAAGTTTGAGTTCTAGCTGTATAACTCTATGCAAGGCATTTAACTTGTCTGTGCCTTAGTGTTGCCATCTCTAAAACAGGGCTGAAACACTACTTACCTCACAGAGTTCTTGTGAGGAAATTGTTTTGTAAACCCAAGAATGTTATTTCAGTAGATATAGATTAGTGTCATAAAGATGGGAGAGGTAGGTTGACAGCCTATTGGTCATATCTCTTCCTAAAAAAGTTCTCATCAAGCTATCTTAATTGGTTCTTGGAAACGTAGATTCCTGCCCTCCCCTTACTTTATATAATTTTGTTCTTATTGATTCTTTCTCTTAAATGCTTCTACTAACCACCAACTCATCTCTGCTGGCACTGACCTCAGCTGCTTCTCCAACAGACCCCTGCAGTTCTTGGGGTCTTTAGCTTTATCAGTGAGCTTTCTCATTTCTTCCTGGAGTCACTCATTATCCATCCTAACTCCACCTCCTACAGCTTCTCCAA
This sequence comes from Notamacropus eugenii, assembly GCF_028372415.1. NCBI lineage: Eukaryota > Metazoa > Chordata > Mammalia > Diprotodontia > Macropodidae > Notamacropus > Notamacropus eugenii. Next base: position 398,993,242 of record NC_092872.1, read on the forward strand.
CCCCTCCCCTCCCCCCACTCCAATTTACAAACCTGGATTAAAGGAACAGAATATTGGGAAACTTCAGTGTGTGTGTGTGTGTGTGTGTGTGTGTGTGTGTGTGTGTGTGTGTGTGTGTGTGTGTGTGTGTGTGTGTGTGTGTGTGTGTGAGAGAGAGAGAGAGAGAGAGAGAGAGAGAGAGAGAGAGAGAGAGAGAGGGAGGGAGGGAGGGAGGGAGGGAGGGAGGGAGGGAGCTAGACTTTGTGCTCTGCACAGAAAGTTGCTGGCTTCTTATTTCACTTCCCACAACAAAATTTATAGATTTTTATATCCCCTCAAAGAAAACAGTTTCCTGAATTTGGTGTCGCATTATATTTCTGGAATGAGTTTTGCTGTTGATTCTCCTTGTAAGTCTTAGTATTCCAAGAAAGCTCATTGTTGAGATTATTGAGTCCTGCAAGGAGGAACTATAGAACATTACTGTCCTTTTTGCTTGGTCTAGGAACCAGCCTGGGATAAGTGAAAATAGCTCAGGTTTCTCTTGGGGGTTTTGCCTTTACTCTATTTTTGTTTGGAGAGCTGGAGCCAAAGGACCTAGTAAAAAATTTAAATCCGATCGATGAGAGTCAGTAATCTTCATCTATACCCACTGTTCCACACAACACCTTTGCCACTGGGTCAGGGAAATCATCAATCCCGGGGAGCAACTACAAAGCTAGACCCAGAGACAATTTCCTGCTGAACTGTGTGTTATACTCTTAGCAGCGTTCCAAAAATTATACTCACTTCAAAGCTGGCTTTGATCTGGTTTTTTTTCCCTTTTTCCCTCAGCCTTTGCTGAGGAGCACATCTCCAAGAGTGGAGAGGTTCACCTTGAAGTGCCAAAATGTGTGTGTGCTCCGACTGCCTTTGCACAAGGAAGCATTTCCTGAAAATGGAAAAGGCCCTGGGGGGAAAATAATCCACAGGAGGCGTCGCTTATGCACAATGGGACCCTGCCCTCAAATCTGCAGTGAAGCTTCTACAATATTAACAAAATCACCATCCTGGGATTTCCCCATCTACAGTCACACAACTGCTATCATATCAGCTTTGCAGTTAGGAACTGGTTTGTTTCTAATTTGTCAATTCAAACAAGGAGCTACATTATGCCTTGTAAAGTGAAGCTATATGTAAAAAGCAGAGACAGATAGACAAAAGAGGGAAATATAGGAGGAAAACAGGATGACAGGAAAAAATGCCCATCAGCCATTTCTCCTAAATTATGCCCTGCACTTAAGTGTGAAGGACAAATCCTTGATATTCTACTTTAATATCAAAAAACCATGCAGGTCTATCAGATGAGAACAAACTCTTTTGTCCACTTTCTTCAACACTCTTCCCTCCACTCTAGTTTATCGTTTCTGTGTACAACTCTTTCTTCTCACTCCCTGAGTATGAAAAGTCAACTGGGGTAAAATAACCTATGCACAGAATAAGGTGACTGAAATTCTAGGTCCCTGTTCTAAGCTCTACATCACAACCCTCCTAAAAATGACTTAGAAGTCAATAGTGGAGTTGGGAGATGAGAGAAGAGAAAACATTTGTTGTGCCTACAAGCATAGTGGACTTCATTAATCTAGGACCCCCAGTCCTGCCAAGAGTTAAATTCTGATTTTTCACCTACTCATGTGAAATGTTGATTCCAGATTACTACCTATTCTGCCTCCAAAGTAAATATGGAACTCATTGGGATGGCTGAGTCAGCTAAGACAGAGAAGTGAAGAAGGGCATGCCCTAAGTTTAGGGACACAATTTAAGGACAAAACAGGGGGCTTTTATTCCCTTAAAATGGAATGTAAGGAGTAGGGGCTTAAGAAGAACTGTTCTGATTATCAGTAACAGAGCATCTTTGTGAATAAGTCATACCTGTGGAATCCCCACTCTTTGCTAGTCAGGAAAGTACTCCCAAAAATCTCAGTTCCTGAGCAGCTCCAAGATTCTCATGGAATTTCAAAGCAAATTAAATGAATATGACTGGTTCATCTAAGATTGGTGTTCATTTTTGTTTTTAAACCTCAGTAAGTGACTAGAAGAATGAGGATCAGGAGTCTACCACTTATAGAAGCATCCAACATTAAGAATGTCAATTAACAAAAAAATCTGAACTTTAAAACAAACCTAATTGGGGGTAATGATGGTGGGAGGGAATTACAAGTAGCTCCTGGTCTTCAAGTCTTTGCTTGGATGTTCTCCTTTCTTGCCTTTGCCTCTTGGGATCTCTAACTCTGCCTTCAAGGTTCAGCTTAAGTTCTACTTCCTACATGAATCTTTTCCTAAGTGCCCCAATGATTAGATTTCTCACCCCACAAAATTATTTTGAATTTACTTTACAAATATTGATTTTTCAGAACTGACTCCTCCCTGCAGTGGATATAAGTTCCTCAAAGTCAGAGCTATGTTGTTTCCATCTGAGTATCCCTAATAAGCTCAGCAATTGATGCATAGAAGCCTCTTAATAAATACTTCTGGTAGTTTATAAAAATGATTTGCCACTAATTTCCCTTAATAGGATGACCTCTAATATATTTAAATAAACTAGATCTGTCTTGCAAAACATCTATTTATGCAACTTTTTAGCATCCCATCTGTTGTGCACCAATGAATTCTCTCTTTTTCCATTAAAGGCCAAGGTAATACAGTTCTTGTCAGTATACAAAACCAAATAGCAATGTAAGTGAGGCAATGTGTCCTGTACCAAATGGGGTTCTGAGAACAAAGCTAGCTTCCTCTAGGATCCAGTGAGTTTCACAGGCCATTCAGGTAACCCCCAGCACTCTAATATTGCCTTGGGGATGGAAGGCCCCCATTGGTCTGGGAGGATTGGGAGAACATTTGACCACCTGCGTGTTCCCTCTAAGCCCTTTCCACCACATTAGCTAGTTGAAGCTATTATATTGGCTCATGCTGCAGCTGAGCCTGCAGTTTGATTTTTGTCAGTATAAAAGCAAGACACTGGAGTAATTAGGAATAAATTCCCAAATCCGAACCTATGAAGCACACCGCCATGGAGCGAAAGGGGAACTATATGGTACTATTACGGAGGATGAAATGAGTGACCTTGCTGCATGACCTTGATCTAAATCTTTCTATCAGCAAGACCAGCACCATTTGGCAGGGACCTCCTGTGAGGGAAGGCAGCAGTAGCAGATAGCTTCTCTAGCCTGTGGGCACCGAGAGCGCTACACTAATGCAAAAGAAGGCAAAGCAAAGAATCAAGCCAATATGGGAAATAACAAAGTTACCAAGGGGATGCAGTGTTCTTCGGAGCAGCTTGAAATGAGCATAATTCTGGAAATTTTCAGCAATACTGGGTTAATTTATAATTGGGTTTGCTAAGCAATCAGCAATGTGTTGCTCCTGCTTTCCTACGCTTTAAGCCTAGGACTGTGTGTGCGGGTATGTGTATGATAATGTCCTGGTACTCTGGTACTTCAGTAATGTGCAATCTCTATTTCTTGCTTTTGTCTGGGGGCCTCTCATATTACATTTAGATTGTATCCTTTATCATCCCAAATTGACATTTATGCTTTTACTTCTATCGTTTCCCTAGCTTCTCTCTGGTATGGATCAACAATTTGTTTTAATCTATGTCACTTCTGTTATCTCCCCCGACACAGAGATGCAGTCATTTTGCACTACCATCCGCCTACAGAGGTGGTGTTATCAAGAGTGTGGTAGGGTCTCTCCCTCGCCCTTTCCCCACTGTCTAAAATGCTGGTGAATGTTAATTGCTTTTCCAGTTGGCTTATAAGAATGCAGAGAGGACGAAATGCAGCGTGGCTGGTTTTTGACGAAAGTAATGGAATGCTAGTGCCTATGAATAAATAAATCTGATTTACATAGGGGACTATTGTGGCAGTGGATAGGAAGCCATCGAATGCAAGCAAATTACAGTTTAAGGACACATTATTCTTTGGCTTTTATTCTAACCGGGGACAGTAGCTCAACTTTTTCTTTCTTTGGGTGGGGGTGGAAGCATACCCAGGTCTTATTGAAAAACTGAAGCGGTATTTGAGAGATGCACTGGGCTGGGGCTACAAGGAAGTGTTTTTCTGTTTGAAAAGAAATTTCGAGATTCTGCTTTCTGAAAACCTACAGCACAAAGAATATAAGCATAGTCAGTTATGTTGGATTTATAAAGCACAGAGTGTTGGGGATCAATGTTATTACAACTAGTCTTGTGCCTTGCACAAAGTAGGTGATATACATACATACATACATACATACATATACGCACATATTGAATAGGTTCAAAATTTGAGGTCAATAGAAACAAAATCAATATCATTCCCATCCTCAACTTATTTGCAGTTTTTGAAAGTCCCACAAGGTCATGATTACTTGAAATGGAATAAATTAGAACTTTTTTTGGATGATACATGTTCTGTTGTATGTGTTTACACCTCAAGACACTACTAGAATATGAAGGTGGGCTTGGAGATGTATGCATTTGCAATACTATTAATGAAATTTGGGATTTGCCGTGTTTTCTGAAGTCACCAAATGGCTCTGTGAAGTATCCCAATTTGACAAGAAAGGGTAGATAGAAATTAAGTAGTTGTGAGTGATCTTCAAGGAAGTTTTAAAAAATAGACAAATCAAAATGCAACATTTAGGAAACACACCAGTGTCTAACAGTCCCTAAAACTCTAATTGGTAGAAAAGGAGTCCATGGAATTAAGGAGTTCTCTATATCAGTAAAAACACAGGTGCATTCTCTCTCTCTAGTCCTTATAATATGTCCTACCCTATGAAGTTTTTTCTGAGGCATTTGGGGTTAAATGACTTGCCAGGGTCACACAGCCAGTAAGTATGTAAAGCCAGATTTGAAAGCATCCTCCTGACTCCAGGGCAGGTGTTCTATCCATTGTACTACCTACCCCCACCCCGTGGACATAGTTTTTAATGTAGGAGTCAGTCAATGTAGGGGGATTAGAAAGAACCCATGAGCCTAGCTCTTGGTTGCTGCACATTACCAGCTTATAGTCTACTTGGATAGACAAAACTAATGTATATGAAACAGAGAACAATTAACGAAAATTATATAAAACTGAATATCATATCATAGGAATACACAGAAAGGAGGGATCACTTTGGGAAAGAGGAAAACTTCACAAAGAAGGTATGACTTTATAACTGGGTCTTGAAGGATGGATAGGATTGAGATGGGTGGAGAGAAAACACTCCAGATTAGGAGGTTATGGCATAAATAAGAATACAGAAGTAGGCTTGAACATGATGTATGTGTTTGAAGATCTCTAGTGAGTTTCCTACTTCCTGAAGCAAATCATTCCATTTTCAGAGAGCTCTGATGTGCTAGAAAGCTTTTTCTCACATTGCACGAATTTGCTTCTTTGCTTCCTCCACCCTTTGCTGCTGGTGCTACCCAATTCCCTTATGGGCAGCTAGGTGGTGCAGTGGATAGAGCACCAGTGCAGGAATCAGGAGGATCTGAGTTCAAATCTCACCTAAGACACTTGACACTCACCAGCTGTGTGACCTTGGGAAGTCACTTAATCCCAGTTGCCTCATCCAGTCATCCTGATGTGCCAAACAGAAATGAAGGTGGGGATGGGGGTAGAGAGCTGAAGGAAGGAGGAAAAGGAAGAAAGGATGTCAGACTAAAAAGACTTCTATTTTTATTTCTTTTCTCTCTCACATGGACTCTTTATGTGATTTTCCTAATAGGTTATCCTCCCTGTAAACTTTAGAATCTCAAGATTGCTATGATAATATCCTATTTCATGTTCTTAAAATGTTACATGTTTATAAAAGAAGAGACTCATCACTTTTATGTATCTTGAAATTTCAAAATCTAGAAATTATCAGGCTATACTGGATCATTTTAAATAACAGCATCCACAAGGAGACTGGGATATTGCCACCCAGCTCTATTGGATATCATAAAGACACCAAGACAAAAGCAGGAAAGATACAAAGCAAACAATCAGAAAATCACCAGACAGAGAGAAATTCATGGAGTGAGGAGACAGAAGCAGGAAGGTAGAAGAGAAAAGAAAGGGGCCATCTGATAATGGAGAGGTGATCCTGGACCTAGAAAAGGAACGAAAAGGAAAAGTGACCTTTTGGGTGTAGATAGAATATCCCAACAAGAATAATAACTTCCTATTGCATATAATTCCATCCATAAAATGGCATCAACATTAAAGCCTCTTCCTCTACAAGAAAAGATTCTGGAGAAGAGTCCCAGTGCCACATACAGTGAGGATAGCTGGTTAGAGACAAACTGTTAACAATATTAAAAAAAATTCAACTTCTCTTGGTAGTTCCAAGGATCATCTATCTCTAAATACATTTGGAATTAGGTTATTAACCGCTATCATCCATGCTCATCTTCCAAGTTATTCTTAATCATTTCTTAGGTAGTGATGATCTATAGATATTCTATAGATTAAATGCTAAATAACTAGCAAGTGTAGCTACCGTAAGATTTATGAACTCAGCCTTTGTATCAATCTAATCATCTAGGAAAATATACGATTCACCTTAATATTAAAAATTACCAACAGTGTCTTCATCTTATCTGATTGGTGGTGTTCTGATGATAAGCCATAGTAACCACAGAGAGAAATTGTGTGATAAATTATGAAACAGACATTGAAAAATATATTTATTACGTTTGGATGAGCAAGGATTCTGCTGGCTGTGTGTAGAATATAATTTATTTTTTAATACCCAAACATTGTTTCCAAGTATTTTGGAGCCCCAAAAGAGCCAATTTTCACTTGGCTCTGTGTACATTTAAGTCAGACATACAGAGGAGCACACTAAGTGTACTATACATATCCACAATTAAACAATTCTCTGTAAAATGGACAATTTTGGGCTTTCTGGCTGAAGCAAATAGTACATTTTATAATGAGGTCAAGATACAAAATGACTTTTAAAAAAAAGACTTTTCCTCCATCCCCAAGCTTGTCATGGGTAGACTAGATAGGAAAACTGTCTCATAGCTGTATTTAACGTACAAGAGAGAGGAAAAGAAGGGCAAGGGAGTAGGGGGAGTGAGCAGGAGGGAGGGAGGAGAGACAGGGACAGAGAGAGATAGACAGAGAGAATATACACTCTTGATTTTCTGCTGAGATTTATACATTTCCACAAAGGTACCCAGAGATAGTCCAAAGAAGAGGCTAGGTAGATTATATATATACACACACACATCAAAATGAGGAAGCTGTTTTTAAAATTGCTGTTGCATTTACATTTCTTCTAATTTATGCCTAAAACATCCCTATTTGTTAGAATTTAACCAGGGCTATCTGTACATGGTTGACCCTCCCTCTTTAATTTAAGATCTTTCCCCTCCACTTGAATTTTTATCAGGCCACATGTTTTGTGCCTTACAACTTAGTTTGTTTTTCATATGAAGTGGGATATGATTAACTTTTAAACCATTGGAAGTCAGAAGCTTGGCTGTACAGTCATGCTGCCACTGTCTGACAGGTAAGGAGAAAGTTTGGGTGACTTCAAACCAGAATTGTTTTCATTGGGGGGTGGTCAGAGAAAACCATCAGCAAATCAGTCTCTCACTCTTCCTATCTTCTTTATCTCACTTTGTTTGTGTCTCTACATATACAAGATGTGAGTGTGATGAAATAAGACTGATTCCATAAGCCATACATGAAAATTGGTTTCATTACTTTATAGTCACACCTTGTGCGTGTTTGTATATTTCTATATATGGCATTCAGGAGAGAAAACATTTTGTTTTAAAAACAGAAATCTAATTTAACATCTTCGGAAAGAAAAATATCCATTATGTATTTGTCCTTCTACATAATTCTTACATAAAGTAGGTAGAATTGGATACAGTTACTGCATTGAGGTAGAGTTTATTTGACTTCTAGGCTGGATTAAGATACAGGGCCAGGGGAGCTACTATCACTGACATGAGCATCAACGTCCAGTGAATTGTCTTTGCTCTGTTTCTATCAATGGAAGCTGTCCAAGAACCAAACGTTAGAGCCAATGGTCCATCAACCTGCCAAACACCATTCTTCAAGACAACAGCATCCCAAGTAGGGCAGAACGGCCAGTTGGCCAGGCCTGGTCTATTTGCCATCATTTGCACATTATACACACAATGCACACACTCACTTTATCACAATCAATCAAAGAAAAGCTCATGAGTAAAATATCCTTTCAGTGAAATCTTGTGTTTATATAATAACCTGATGCTCCTTCCCATGAAATCCAAATGCACCTAGACATCACTGATCAGAGCATAGCAACAACGAGCCTTGCCCTTATTTAGTGTGTATGCTTGTCCATCTCACTGAGGAATATAGCATTTGAGATACCTGAAGGAATAGTTATAGACAGTTAGCTGAACTCTGCCTACCCTGGCAAACCATTGTGTTTTGATTTATAAGTGGATTTGTGTACTTGTGCTTGAAAATCTTCTCTCTCCCTTCCATATCCCACAATAGGTCTGTGTCCACCCCAAGGTGGAGTTCTTAACCCAAGGTCCATGAACTTCTTTTAAAAATGCTAACTGCATTTCCATATAATTTCTTTTCTATGCAACTCTATGTATTTTATTTTATGCATTTAAAAGCATCATTGTGAGAAGGGGTCTCTAGATTTTACTACCCTGTCCCTGACACAACAGAGGTAACGAGCCACTACTCTAAGAAGGAAGATCTCAGCATCCACTTTCCAGTTTTCCATTTCCAAAGCCTCATATTTGCTGTACAGCTTTGGGAATACATTTGTTGAGCATTCAGTTATTCCTCACACAGTGCAGCATAAACAATGCCCCATGAAACATCCCTGAAGCAGGGTCTGTGGGAAGATGTGTCAGCTGCATGTGATTTTACACACCTTCCAGCTAATGCAGTGGTGCTAATGCAATCTCCAGGATGCTGGGACACCATGTGGATTTGAGTTACTCCCTTGGGGACCTGGAGTGCATGAATCAATTTTTAGTTTATACTAATCTATACTGGGTAGTAGCTTCCTTGTGTGTACCAGACATTCTAAGGCTCTGTTAGGAAGTAGTCTATGTCTGAGGAAAGGAAGTGATTGATGAGATTTTTCAAAGACGCTTAATTTTTTAACCGTTTGAGAATTCCACCCCTTCATGGGCTTATCTGAGATGAAGAAGCTACTGTTGAGAGAGAGAGAGAGAGAGAGAGAGAGAGAGAGAGAGAGAGAGAGAGAGAGAGAGAGAGAGAGAGAGAGAGAGAGATTAGAGAGTTTCATAGCAAATTAGATAAACAGGAGATGAGCATTTGTATCAGCCTGCCTTGACTTGTCTGGTAGGTTTCCATATGCAATCTGTGTATGTCCCTTGATTGCCCTGTGCTGAGGTTGGTTAAGAGGACTTTGAAAATGATTTTGTTACAAAGGAATAAGCATTTATTAAGTACCTACTATGTGCCAGGCTGTACTGTGTTTTACAAATATGATCTTATTTATATACTCTTTTCAATTACTGACGCTTTGTAAATAAACATAGTAGGTTCACAATTCACATAATTATAATACTTTGAGTTACAAATACTGTAGAAATGATACATTGAGATGAATTAATGTCCTTCTTTAGTTAGGCTCTATAGAGATTTCCTGAATGATCTAAAACTCACAAAGTGTCCTTATGAGAACATTTTGTGAGTTTTCTCCATTTTACATGTGCAGAATCTACGGTAAAGTAGGATAGTGTGCCTAATGGCATGGCTGCTGGTTACCAGCAGAGCTGGAATTAGAGTTCAGATCTCTTTAGTCCAGACTATGTAGCCTCTCAGTGGAGGTTTTGGAGTACCTTATTTCCCACTCCACCTAAGTCTAGCTAGTGGCTGATGGGTAAGGTGGGAGGCATACCATCAAGCAACACACAGTATCATATTTGCCAAGGTCTTAGATGTATTGAACTAGAAGGTATTTAACATGACAAAAACCTCTACAGAATACATCTTTTATAGGGATGGTCCAGATGGCCACTCTTGTACATGAAATGGTTCCATTTATAGAAAATCTTGAGTGTCTATCTGAAAGTTAAATGAATTTTTGTTTCTACTAAAAGCATGACTCTTCCTGAGTGCTTGTGAACATAAAGTTGTATTTAGAAAAAAAAAGTATCCTTTGGGTGGGTCCAAAGGGACATTAAGAGAGAATTTTGAAAATGTTCTTTAGCCATCCTAATTCAGGTTATTTGGATTTTTTTGCATGGCGATATCTGATTCTAGTTAAGGTCAACTGTAGACAAGAATAAGAACTGACAAAATGGGTGGGAAGAGATTTTTGAAATTTTTCTTCATTGCTCAGGGCTATATTTTGTAGCAAGATAAGAGTGTTGTCCCTTAGAACAGAGCATGAGTGAACAGTTCAGCTCTGCCTTCCTGCCTTTCTGCCCTCCTCATGCACAGATTCTCAAGACAACACTGTTATCTCACCAGAAAATACAGCCCAAAGCAGTACAGATGTCAGGTATAAGCAGAACCCATATTAATGGTTATGGCGTAAAGAAGAGGCATACTTGGATCTCTTGGTTAGGCCCTCAGGAAATAGCAATTTTTATTTTCTTCCAAAGAAGACTATCAGGAACATAAAAGGATCAATTTGGCTTGGCCTCACTCAGAAATAGTAGGCTTTATAAAAGATAACTTTGATGACAGGGTTAACATGACCTGGGAACTTTTTAAAAAGCACAGATTTCCTATAGTTATCTTTTATAAGGGTGTATATACATTTAAGCACTTTACAGAAAATTCAATTTACCATTGTAGCAAATGAGAATAGTGGGATTTTTTGCGGGGCGGGTGGAGAAGATGGGAGAGGGGGTGAGTTATTTATGGGATAGTTCCTGTCTGGAATTTATTTTATTTTATTTTATTTCTTACACTAGCTCTATGCTGACTGCAGAGTTCATTCATCATGACTTTTCACTCTGAATTTTTAGGTCTACTCACATAATTGAATTAGTTTTATTTCTCATAAACTAGAGCCAAACCTACAGAGGTCTGTTATGGATTAACTGAGCTTTACTTAAAATACCACCTTTTTTTGCTCTCTGATTAGCCATATCCTAGCAGGGAGTAGGTTTCACCTGGGGGTCAATGGGGCTCTGTGGGAAGAATCTATGAAGTACTATGCACTTCTACAAATCTGGAGATGTATGGAATGGAACCTCAAATAACCTCGAAAAGATTGCTACTCCTCTAAGAAAAAACATCAACTGGCTAAATAAAACACCATTGGCAAGAACGTTCACATACAACATGGTTGTATATGACTGCATAGTATATGAGTATACTCTTTGCATCTTTAAAAGTATTGTCACTTACATATTCCATGTGTAGCATACAAATACTCAGTAATAGAAACTTTTAAGTTACCTACTTGTGATGAAAATATTATCCACTCAACATCTTTAAACAAATAAATTCAGAGTTGCAGTATTATTAAATTATAAAGAACAACATTGGCCCCATAGGAGAGATATGAAAAGACATTCCCTCCCATCCACCACCCTCCACTCCTTAGAAGAGGTAAGAAGCTCCACAGCAATAGAACATTGTATATAATATCAAATTTTGTTGATAAATTGAATGATTTTGCTGATTTTTTTTCTCCTTTTCTTTTTTTTTCTCTTAAAAAAATCTTTCTTATAAGGGATGGCTCTCCTCTGAGAGAGGAAAAGGGGTACAGGGGGAAATCTAGGTGATAGAAAAGCAAAAAATATCAGTAAAAATCTATTTTTAAAATAAAATAAATTCAGACTCTATCCTTTCTGTGTAACAGGATTAAAGTTTATCTTTCTATATCTGCCTTTTCTCATCTGAAATATAGTTACTGTATTTTATTATGATGTCAAAGAGTGAACTTAAGTGAGAATACATATATTCATTATAATTATCATCTTTCCTTGCTGCAGATAATAGTTTCCTGGGTGCTATCATGACTTGCTTTGTTTACAGCCCAGTTTCCATTACAGATATGGATGTATAAGGATGAGTTTAAAATTCCTTGTCTCAGCTGTAAGGGCTTGTGTGCAGCTAATGCCACCTTAGAAGGAACCTCAGTCCTATCAACTCTCTTTTAAAGATAACATGGAAAATCTCTGGGAGTCAGCAGGTGAGGTATCAGAGAGTTTTAGGGTATAGGGTAAGCTTCCTGTCTTTAAAAGAAAATTAATTTTGAGGTGAAACATGTCAAGAGTACCCTTTTTTTCAAAAATGACACTTTTTGGTAAGTGCAGGGGGAATAATTTATGTTGCTAATTGCTTTAGCAATAATGGGATGATTCAACACTACCTGTGGAGTGGCAGGGAAGGGCATCTAAGGCATTTGGCTGCACTGCGGGCTGATCGCTGCTTTGTCTTTGTGCCTGACTCTGCTGGTTGGTAGCATGAAGCCAGTTTTCTTCCCTTTCTGTCTAGGGCATCAGCTGAAGTGTTTTTAGCTCAAACTCTACAAGTGTTCTAAAGATAGCAGGGTGACATTTCTATTTCAATGAAGCCCAAATCGTAGGCAAGATATGAAACACGAGAAGAAAAAAATCATGTTTGCTGATTTTGTCATCGCTTCTATCGAGCTGCCTAGGTGAACATTTGTAAGTGTGGAGGCAGTATTACTGCAGTAAATGGGAGGGGGTGGTAAGCTCTAGGTTGTGTAATTGATTAGGTCCTTAGCAGTATGTCAGCCACCATAATTCTATATTTGAACGTCTCTGTGAGTTTTATGCAGAGTGATTATGAGTGGATGTAAGGTAGAACCTGAGAAGGGAGTGTTGGCTGTGTCCCTGTTTTTTTTTTTTCTCAGTTGTTCTTCCCAGAAAGTGAAGTATGACTGTCTAGTTTTGATTTGGTCTGTATTTCCTCCCATCCTATTGGTATAAGATATCCTCACAATGAAAGGAAGAATCAGAACTGGAATCCCCAACCAGTGTAATCAGATTTATGTACTTCATTTGTTCAGCAAGTATAAGCACAAACTGGGTACATTGTGCTGTGATACAAACATTGAAGAAGCTATAATATTAGAGTTCACATTCTAGTTGGGGAGAGAGACACACGCACATGAACTAGTTAAGTAAATGCAAGGCAGTAACACTTCAATTACCCAAAAGTCAGACTTCCAGCAATCTCAGCCTTCTGCAGTATAATGATGGTTTTTGTCTTTTTAATTGGGGATTCATTAGTATAGTGAGTTCCCAGCCAGGAGCTTGCTTGACCAATGTGGATTTGTATCTGCTTTATAACTTACAGTCTTAGAGTTGCCTGAAGTATTGAGTGGTCAAGTGACTTGCCCAGAGTCACACAGACAATACGTATCAGGGGCAAGCTGTGACCTGGGAGCCTCCTGGCCTTCAGGCCAGCTCTCTCTGCCCTGTACCATGCTACCTAAAATGATACCTCATGTTTATCTAACACTTCAAGGTTTATAAAACACATTCATTATGGACTATAAATCTTCACAGTAACCATTTGACATAGTTACTCTAGTCATTATTCCATTTTAGAGATGAAAAAATTGAGGCTCAGAGGTCAGTGACTTACCTATAGTCCCATAGCTATTGAGTGTCAGAAACAGAATTCAAACTTAAATTTTTCCTGATTCCAGGTCCCTCACTCTCTCCACTGTACTATGGTGTTTCTGAATAGCTAGTATGCAAAAAGATAGTTAAATTCTAATCTTTCTCCCTGGATTTTAATTCATAGCCTTCCTTATTGATTTTTTAAAAATTTGATGTAATATAATTCACAGCAAGCTGGGCTCTAGCTTCCCATCCATCAGCAGATTAGAAACAGTAGCAGGAGCAGTAAACTAGAAGTGAGGGGCAAGCTTTGGAGGTTGGGGAAGCTGGCAGAATTCTATTAAAGACAGGCTGACATCAAAGATGTTCATAATGTAATGTAGCTCAGTGCCACATTTCTCTGTTTAAAAAGGCAAGAAAGTAGAAAATACATTTTGTTTAAGCTTTTGCTGATGAAAAAGTCTTAAAGTTGGCACTCAAATGGATAAGAATTGGTGATCTAGAAGATTCACTTATTTTGAAAGACTTTATTCCCTGGTAGTTCAAGCAGAATGAGTAAAAGAGTTAATAAGTGTGATAGCAGTTGGGGCAGGGAGAAGTCAGTGTGATGTGGAGCAGCTGGGGAGGATCTTAGGGAAAAGGAGCAGCAAAGGAGCGTAGAGCCAGAGTTAGGATTATTGTCTACCTCCAGCTCCCTCGTTTTACAGAAAAACAAAATGAATTGTTTGAAGTTCCCTAGTTAATTAGTGGCAAGGCTGCTATTTGAACCCAGCTCCTCTGATATCAAATTCAGGACTCATTTTTTTTTCTACTGTACAACATGGGAGCTGCATCTTAGTACAGTTATAGTACTAGAGATTAAATTGGGTGTAATTTACTCAATAATGATATGCTGTTACCATTTTTTTTATAGGAATAGAAGGGGAGGTTTTTTTCTGGCATAAGTTAAAAGGGATCTAATCCATTTAAAATAAAGAACTCTTCAGACCCTAGCACCAGGGATTCCTAACCTTTTTAGTGTTGTGACATCTTGTCACATTTATAGTCTTATTGTGGAGTGCCAGGAGCCTATTTTACCAACCTAGAATCATATATTCTCAAAGTGGCAGAGATGAGACTTTCCTGCCCTCAGAATTTCCTTTCGATTGCTTTGTTTTCAGACCAAAGTTCTTACTGTAACCCAAATGTGATCTAGGAGGCATATAGAAGAGTCTTGCTCAATATCTTCCTCTGAAAGAAGGCCCTTAAAACGGCATCATTTCCCATTGGAGTACTTGTAATTGTCACGAGTCTGTCCCACTGGTGTAACACAAAGAAAGGAATCCCATAGAGAAGAGAAGAGGGGAAAGGGGGTTGGACAGAACAATGAAAAATGCCAGGTCCCTTGGGTTTTAACTAAACTGACAGTAAAATTCCTGGGAGGAAAGACTAAGATAGCATCTGTCTTTCTAACTCAATGCTTGCCAACATACATAGCTTGTGCCTTTATTTTATCTCTGATATTTCTCAAGCATTCAGAACATGGGTGTTCACTGAGTAGAAACCTTAGCTCTGAGTGATATTGCTGGGTAGTACCATCCTAGGATAGGCTATTTCTGTCTTCAGCAGAGTGGTTGGCAAGCAGGGGCCATTACAAGAAGATATGCTTAACTTAATATCTTTTCAGTGTTGCATTTCTGCTGCTAGTGCTGGCCCCGAATAAGCTTGGTAAGCAGAGTGTGATTTGTTTTTCCGATTGGCCAAGCTGGGCAGAGAAACAGATAGACTCACAGACAAAGACAGACAGATAGATGTGTATCTTGAATTCAGTCTCATAGATAGCTATTCCTGAGAAAAGGTCAAGACGCCTATAAAACCATGACACCAGTGACATGGAGAGACATATGGGGATGGACAGCAAACAAAGATGGAGGCAAGGTTTTAAAGGGCAATTGAAAATTGAAAACTGTTATTTATCCTCTAAAACAGTAGGAGGTGGGTCAGGAAGAAGAGACAGCCAATAGTAGTAAAGTAGGATTGTGTATACAACAACCTGATTTTGTTGCTGTTTTGAGGGATAAAAATGAATCAGAATTGCTCTTCTACTGGTGTCCAGAAGGGCAATAAATTGTGGTCTTTTTTAATGGTTAATGTGCTGGGAGAGGTTACACAATTTTGAAGGCAATGGGGAAAGCATTTGTATCATGATTCTTATTTCTTTTCACATTCAAAAATCATGGCATCTTTACCCTTCATAGCTCACCTGACCATGATTCTACATAAGGCCTTTTGTCAGTCTGGTTGTTAGCCATTTCCTCTGAAAATTACTTTGCCCTTAATTATTTGAGTCTGTGTTATTTTCTTCAAGAATGATGGAAGGTCCTGGAAGTCAGAGATTTTTCATTCTTATTTTTGTACCCCCTGCACCGACCACAGCATCTGGAGTTGGTTGGTGCTTCATAAATGCTTGCAAAGATGACTTATTCTTACCAGATGAACCGTGTGTACTGGGTCTGTCTGACTTGTGATGTTTTAGTCATTGACCAGTCTCCATCCTCTTGTACTTTTCTCCTCATCCCTCTCTGCTCTGCTCCTTGTCAGGTATAATCCTTGTGTTGAGCCCAGAGATTCTTTTACTTTACTTTCCTCCTTCTCTTCTGGTCTCTTACTCTGTCACTTAGGAGTGATTTTGTGTCACAGAGACTACAGCTTTGCAAAGTATGATAATTAATCTGTACCTGCTTCCTCCAACTAGTTCTAGAGTCGAAGGACTGGGGTTCCCTTTAACATTTGTTAACTGATTCAATTAATTCCTTTGGGCCTCAGTTCACTTTTCTCTAAACTGAAGATATTAGGCTAGAATCAGGGGTGGAGAACCTGTGGCCTGGAGGCCATATGTGGTCCTCTAGGTCCTCAAGTATGGCCCTTTGCTTGAGGTCCTAGAGGGCCCCATATGGCCTCTAGGCTACAGATTCCTCACCTCTGACCTCTGAGTCCTCTTCCAGCTCTAAATATAGGATTCTATCATCTTCTAATCGTACCACCTGAAATAGTGAAATCTGTTTTGGGATGCCTGGATAACACACTATTTTCCAGTTCTCACTAGAACCGTTACTTGATGAAGCCTTGAAAACTTTACCAAGGGGCTAGGAACATAGTATACAGACAAGAGTCTAGAATGCTAAGGAAAGAGACTTCTTTTCCTTCTTGCCTCCATGTAATCTCACTTGGTGATGTTAAATTACCGTTTGCTATAATTCTTTATTTACTGGTAGCCTAAATTACCTTTGTCTGTTGTTTGATCTTTATAATTCTTCCCTCACCCCACTGTTCTCACATATCCCTACTAACAATAAGACCATCCAACTCTGAAATTCCTGAATCTATGGAGAAAATTCCTTTCCTCTGAAACAATTTCCATTCATGAAAAACTGCCTCATGTGCAGTTAGGAAGAACAGTAGATCATGAAGTCCATGTAATTTGTTCCTCATCACAGTCATAGACTTATTACTGATAAATAATGTAATACTGTTAATGTTTCACAAAGGTTATGAATTGTGCTGAGTCTCAGTGGGGAAACTAGCAACTTTTGTAGCAGCTCCACCATTCTGTTTCCATGGAACTGTAAAGATTTTTGAACAGCTTGCTATATATCCCTGAGCTTTTAGCAAACAATATTTAAACAAATTGAAACACAGAAACTATTAGCTGTATGCCTATAGGAATCTTATGCAGATGTTTATTCTGACTTTTATTCCAGGCTGCTGGTTTGTTGGTTTGTTTCATTTTGTTTTGTTTTTACAATGTGGCAAATATGTTTGGAACAGACTTTCAGGTTGTGAAGTCGATTTGTTCTCATATTCCTTAGAGAATCGCTTTGACTTCTGTATCTAAGCAGTTATCTACAGTGATTCGATTTTTCCCCCAAAAAATAATTCTGTCCAATTCCTAGAACCAATATTCTATTTTGTATTTTATATGGGAGAGGGGAGACAGGGAGGATTGGCTGTCAAAGGGAGAACTTTTTTTCATAAACTAGTCAAAAACTTCCACCATTCCTATCAGAGATCTTAGAAGTCATCCAGGTTAATCCTCTTTTTTACACATGATGACATTAAGATCCATTGAAGTTATGCGACCTTCCCAAGGTTACCTGGGTCAAACTGGTAGGTGAGAGAACTGGAAATTTTAGCTCTCCCACTTTGAATTCCAGCTGCAGAGCCCTGATCTACTCTACCAGATTGGGCTCTGCTGGGAGACTGTGTAATGATTCATCATCTGCCTCTGGTAAGTCTGGTAAAGTGAATTTTCTTTTTTGGTCTTCCTTCTCTAGTGAAATACACAAATATAGGAAGAAGCTATGTTTTCTTATGTCATGGAGATGGCCTGGTGTGGGTACCACCCCACACTGGTGCAAAATTTGAGATTAGATGTTAAGGTTAAATGATTTTTTCAAGGTCACTTAGCTGAGAGGCAGGATTTCAACCCAGCTCTTCTAGATTAGAAGCCCAGAATCCAACCTACTACGGCACTCAGCTTCTGAGTTCTAAAAGAAATATGGTCCTTTATTTTTTTTTTTTTTTTGTAATCCACAAAAGATGTCTCTCTGAAAAGAAGTAAGGTACTCCTTTGCTTTTCTCAGTGCAATTTAAGTGGGATTTTGTTGTTGTGTTGAACTACTTGTGATTTAATTAGAGAAATGTC
The DNA here is from genome assembly GCF_028372415.1 of Notamacropus eugenii. Taxonomy (NCBI): domain Eukaryota; kingdom Metazoa; phylum Chordata; class Mammalia; order Diprotodontia; family Macropodidae; genus Notamacropus; species Notamacropus eugenii. The sequence continues at coordinate 399,011,445 of NC_092872.1, forward strand.
TAAATAGTGACTATTGATGTTATTCATAGAAATGGCTTTATGATGCTAGCTACATGCATAGCTGCACAAATAGGCAAGGATTGTACAATCTGGGCAAAATGGGGATAGTTTGCTTTCTTTAATGTCCCCTGGGTCCCTTCTCATTTTACTTATCCAGATGTTTTACTCCTTTTTATGTCTGTATATAGTACCCTGAAAGCAATGTTTACCCTGATGCTTACATTAATGAGGGCTCTACTCAAATGTCTAGAGCATGAGAAAAGAATTGAGTCTGGACCTTCTAAGGAAAATGCAATAGGAAATGTTGGATACAGTCTACCATTTGTACCATTGAGGACTTGCAATGCATGATTCATTCTTTCATCCAGTTACACACAAAATACCATTGGTAAATATCTTAATCATTGGAAAACACAAATGAATCAAAAGGGTATGGTGTCTTTCAGTGAGTAATAATTAACATTCTTGTAATTTTTCATTGTGCTATGAAGTGTAGTTTAAATGGTAAGTTATTAACAAACTTTGCAACAGGGAAATGACCATACTCATACCTGACAAGATTATGAATCAGCATGTAGAAGTGAGGGTGAAGGTGGGAGAAGACGTGACTGGGATTAATCACATTCAGACATGAGTATCTTGCAATATTTTATGTTTCAGAGCCCCCAATGCCATCCTTATATTTATATGAGAAATAGAATGCAAATGACCTGAGTTGTGATCTCGGGCAAGTCAACTCACTCTTTTGGTTCTTAGTTTCTTCATCTTTGAAAATGAAGGAATTGGACTAAGTGGGCTCTAAGTTCTCTTCCAACTCAAAATCTATGATCCTGTGGTCTTTGTTGTTGTTCAGTCCTTTTAGTCGTGTCTGACTCTTGATCACCCCATTTGGGGTTTTCTTGATAGAGATACTGGAGTGTTTTATCATTTCCTTCTCCAGCTCATTTTACAGAGAAGGAAACTGAGGCAAACAGTGGTAAGTGACTTGCCCAAGGTCACCGACCTAGTGAGTATCTGAGACTGGATTTGAATTCAGGTCTTCCTGACTCTAAGCCCAGTGCTCTATCCACTGTATCCCCTACACAGGCAATTAAAACTCCCAGTTATTTTAACAACACCAGAAAAGAGATGTGTCTGAATCTTGCATCAGAATAGCAGAAGGCAGCCTAAGAAACTCAACACCCCTTAGTCTTCCAGGCCCCAAAAACCAAGGATTCTGTATCTAAAAACCTCAACTGAGAAGCTGAATATAGTGTCCTCTGTAAGTATAGAGCATGTTCATGAGGTCAAAGAGTGTTTAGCCTGAGTAGGAATCCTTTCCTGATGAAAAGTGTTCAGTAGCAGAATGAAAATTAACAGCAAATTGGGAAAACTTATTTCTAAACTTGCTCTGACATCCCACCTTCTGAACCTCACTTATTTGTGAAGTAAACTGAATAAGTGAAAAAAAAGCATTTGTTAAGTGCCAAGCAGTGAGAATGGGCAACTAGGTGGCAAAATGGGTAGAGGGCCTGGCCTGGAGTCAGGAAGACTCATCTTCATGAGTTCAAATCCAACCTCAGACACTAGCTGTATGATCCCAGGCAAGTCACTTAACCCTATTTGCCTTACTTTCCTCTTCTGTAAAATGAACTGGAGAACAAAATGGCAAACCACTCTGGTATCTTTGTCAAGAAAACCCCAGATGGGGTCACGAAGGGTCAGATGAGCAAAATGACAGAGCAACAATTAACAAGCTCAGAGGCAATAAATACAAAAGTGAAAAAAGTCCCTGCCCTCAAGTAGCTTAGATTTTAATAGAGGAGCCAAGATATATAAGGGAGAAATGATAGCTTGGGAAGGGGATTTTGGTCTGGGGAAGACCAGGGATTGTGACTAAAATCATAGAGCATGCAACTGTCACCCCCTTTCCAGTAGAAATGATTGTATTGATTCAATCACTGTTTCATATGACATATGTCAGGCACTGTGTAAAGAGGATTACATGAATTCTCTTCATGTCCTACAGGACCTTATGCTTTAAGACAAACTGATTTGTACAAATGAGTGTCACCTTTGGTGCACACCAAAACAACAACTTTGAAAGGCAGTTTCAACTGTTTCTTTTCAAAGCTTAAGCCAACTCACCGTCACCCAGCCCAAGACCTTCTACTACAGGTTGCTGGGTGATTCTTATCCTGCTCTGGAGATTAACCCCACCTTCCCCCCAGGTGATGATTTAGATTCAGAACTGATTCATAGATTTGGGACATTTGACATCATCTTGTCCAGCCACAGATGAGGAACTGAAATCCAGTTTGATTAAATGACTTGCTGGAAACTCACAAAAACAGAATTTGAACCTAGACCGTTCAACTATAAATTCATTAGGCTTTGCACTTATCATTTCTGTGTTTCCTCTCTTGAATGCCAGGTTACTAGTCAGTTTCAAAACTACTTCCTTTGGCTGCCATGTTCATTTCCCATATTTCTATTAAGAGCTTAAGGTAAAGCAGAATTTAGCTTGTATGCAAAATTCTTTGGGTAGTAAGCCAGGTAGTTCATTCCAGCCAGGTCAAAAGTGTGAGGCCAACAGTGGTGGACTTTGGGCTCAGGGACCCTGATCATCTTACAGCAATAGCAATAGCAACTATGATCAACACCAACAGTGTTTTAGAGTTTGCAAAGCACTAGAATTGTAGTTTCATGAACTATTACAGCCAAGACCCTACAAGAAAAATGATAAACATCCCTCTTCTTTCTGACCTTGTGGTCAGCATAAATAGGTGTTACTCAGGTCTCTGCTCCAATCTCACTAAACATCAATTAATCAATTAATATTTATTAAGCACTCACTATGTGCCAGACTTTGGGGACACGAAAAGAGACACAAAGACAGTCCCTCCCCTCAAAGTACTCCTGGCTTAATGGGGAAAGACAGCATGCAAAGGATGATATATATAGAAAGCAAGCTAACTACAGGATAAATAGGAAATAGTTAACAGAGGGAAGACACTAGAGTTAAGCAAGGGTGAGAAAGATTTCCGATAAAAGATAGGATTTTAGAAGGGACTTGAAGGAAACCAGGCACAGGGAACGTCCAAAAAAACTTCCTAGAGTGTGGAACCCAAAGGAGGCCACAAAGTGAGGATCTATGATCTTTTGTTCTTCACCTTTTGGAAAGTTGTTTGTTTCCTGGAGACTTTGGGGAGATTTTCTTGCCTTTCCCTGATCAGTAGCTCGAATACTTGTGGTCACAATCCATGTTGCACTGATGAGAAGGACCAGTAAGCACTGTGACAGTCTGATTCACCTTAATTGAGAAATAAAAACAACTCCAAGTCATGTAAGGAAGGCAACTCTTAAAGAGACCAACGAACAATTCCAAACAAAACCAAAACCTTCTTTGAACAGAAGTTACAGCAACCATATGATTCCCTGTGTTGGCTGTTTCTTCAGGGATGCCATCAAATATTTATTTCTCAGGGGTAATTAGGTGCTCCTGTCAATGTTTTTGTTTTGTTTTAACAGGAGTATCCTTGAAATGTCTTCACCAAGATGACATATACATCCCATTACATCAGGTGTCACTTGACATGAAACCAGATGCAATTCTAGACCTGACATTCAGCTGATTCTTGTTTATTCAGTATGGAGAAACTTTTGTTCCCTTGCACTATAAGGCCTCTACCATGAGAGATTTTGGGAAAAGGTCACCCAGATAGTAAATAATTCTGGTTTCTGCTGAGCTTTGAAGTGGAAATGCTCCCAGAACCTTTCTTCTGTCCTTGCCATTTAACTGGTGTGCTCCAGTCAGTCATTCTTGGTTTTAATGAATGGTGTAGATCAGAGATGTACCCATCATTTGATTCTTGGGAGGCTCAATCTGAAATCAAAACCATATTTTATCTTTGTTTTGATCCACTCCCTGCATTCAGGGGATGGTATTGTGAACCTCTCAGAGAAAAAGAAATACAGCCCAAGGAAAATCTGGTTAAAGAGCTAGAGAAAGAGGAATCCTAATGGAAGAAAATTCCACTGTGATTTTTTTTCTGAAAAGTAGTCTGATCTTTGAAAAGCACATTTCCTTTCATTGGTAGTGAAATATCCAAATTCTGCACAGTATATTTCACAATAGGACCTCAGAAAGCAATATGATGAGCCGGAATAAGGGGAGTTTAAATTTTTGATGCAATCCTCTGCTTGGGGAAAGTGATAATGCAGCTCAAATAACAGAGAAAGTATTTTCTGTTACAGAGCAACAATCAACATATCATCTAGGTATATTAATAATTTCACTCCTAAACTTCTCAACAGGGAGAGCATGGGTCTTAATAGCATTGTAAAGATCCTTAGGGCAATTGAAAAACCAAAAATCATTACTTTCTACTGATAGACTTTCCTTTCCCAGAGGATACTGAAATATCTTGGGTAATGTAGATTTATTGAAATGCTCAGATAGGCACTGCTCAGATCTAACTTTGCAATAAAATCTCCTCTCTGGCAGGGTTACTTTTTAAAGATTTCAAGTGGTCTGTTTTTGAAAGACTTTGTCTCTGAGAAAGTAGCTAATGGGGTTGAGACTGATATAAAAAGTGATAATTTCCAGATGATCTGGGGCATCAAATAATGAATTTTGTGAAACTCCTCTGCAGTCAGACAATGGAGCACTTAAAGGCACCTGTGGCTCGCATTTTTTTTTCCCTATCCATGACTGCTTGTCCTAGTTGGATAGGTTGTTTTGGTTTTTTGTTGTTCAGATATTTTTGTGGAGTCTTCATGACCCCAGTTGGGGTTTTCTTGGTAGAAATACTGGAGTGGTTTGCCTTTTTCTTCTTCAGCTCATTTTACATAAGAGGAAACTGAGGCAAACAGAGTTAAGTGACTTGCCCAGGGTCACATAGCTGCTAGTAAGTGTCTGGGGTCAGATTTGGACTCATGAAGATGAGTCTTCCTGACTCCAGGCCCTGCACTCTATCCACTGTGGACTAGTTGTAGCAGACGTTAAATCTTCTTTGAGATTGTTAGCTAGAAGGGAACTCCAGATTCTATATCTGATTTAGAGTTCCTTCCCCACCTCCCTCCCACTCCCAGATTTCCTCCCTATGCCTGACTGGTTTTGAGAATGAGCTGGAATAACTCTCAGCGCCTGTTACGGTCACTCTTACATCACCATAACAATTTTCAGGCTCCCCCACGGACACTCAAGAGCACAATCAGCTTCTCAAGCTGTGCCCAGCTAACGATCTCCCGTCTGAAAAATGTCAACAGGCCCAGAGTCCCCGCCAAAATGTTCCTGTGGAGGAGCTGCTTCAGGTTGCCATGGGAGGATATTACTTGTAAGTAGCATGAAGTGTGCCCCTTTCGGGACCTAACTTCTATCAGCTGGAACGGGGCTCTACCATAGAAGTGGCTTTTTTGGTTACAGAAGAAGCAGGATTCAGAAAGTTGCCTCCTCACCTACTGTGGCCACCTCTGTGCTAAAGAGCCCTCCAAATCAGTCCCCAGAACACGGCTGAACAAAAGAGAAGGGGGAGCTCGATCAAGGAGCTCCAGCTGGGAAGTTTATTCTTCCATGAGCAGGAGTTGTAGTCGTCTCTCTTCTCCAAGACTCTCCAAACCTAATAGGAGATGCGGGTCCTCAGAGGCCCTTCCTCTTTAACAATCCACTTCTCACTGCAATACTTGGAAGAATCTACTATTTCATCATTGTGGGTTTTCTTGTCTCCCAGTTCCACTCCTGGGTCACAGGACTTTACCACCTTGCTCTCACGCAGGTACTTCCTTGTTCCACTTTCCAATTCCCCTTTATGTATTGTCTTCCTTCTTTAGAATGTAAGCTCTTTTTTTGTTTTTGTTTTTGTTTTTGTTTCTGTTTTGTTTGGATTTATATTCCCAACAATTAGCACAGTGTATAACACATAGAAATTTTGTAATTAATGCTTTTTATATCTATCTTTCTACCTGTCTACCCACCTATATATCTATCACCAACACAGATGGCCTTTAAGTCTTTGCCTTTGCGAATTGCTTTTTCAGAAAGAAAAATCAACTGGTGGCCCACCCCTTTGATTAAGCTTTCCCACAATTAGTAACGTTAATCCTCACATGTCAGACATAATCTATGGTTGGCAATATACCCTAAGCCTTTCAGAGCTGTGCACTAAGTAGACTGATGACTTTGGAGGCATAAGAGTCCTAAGTTTAAATCCCAGCTCTGCCACTTACTATTGGTGTGACCTTGGGCAAGTCACATAAATTTCTTAGTTCCTCATTTTCCTCATAAGTAAAATGAGGAGGTTGGACTAAATGGCCTCTGAGGTCTTCTCCAGTTCTAAATATATGATCTTCTGAGACTGCAGATTGGTGCCACACTATAATGAGGCATTAAAATAAAACTTTTGGAGGTAGAAAGCACAATATCACCTAAATAGTATCCATTCAGGTGAAAAGGAGAGATATATACAAAATGCAACAGGGTCATTGTTCCAAAATTCTGAGTCATTCAGATCATGATCATCTGAAGGATTTAGGAAGTAGCATGCATCCTATGGTATACAGTAGGTGCTATAAAAACACGTTAAATAGGCATCTCAGTCCTCTAGAAAATTTTATATATATATTATATATATATATATATGTAGTCTGACAGCACTCATACATGTAGGCACATCCTATAAGGGCATCCATGCAAAGGAAAGAAATTGCATCCCATACAACCAAAGGGGCAGGAGCATTTTATGGATGTGTGAAAGGGAGCCTGGGAGTTTTAAAGTAAGGTGATTTGATAGGATATGTACTTGGGGAGGGGGAGGGATAAGCAGGCTGAGGTCAGTGAAGCTATTTGCCCTCTAATTAGTTAGAAAAATCTTCCTGGAGGAGGTAGATTTCCCGGAGCTCTATAATATTATGTAGGTGACATCACCCACTAATCCCTGTATTTGGAGCCTGATCAACTCCAGCCTGCAGGTACTGACAGACTTATCTTGCCCCAACTCCTACCCTTGTGACTTTTTTCAAAATACTTTACCATACAAATGGTTTTAAAAAAATCCAGAGAAATGAAGAGAAGATGAAGAACTCCAATATATTATATACTGCTGTACTGAAATGATCCCCATTTTCTTCTTTCCCTATGCGTAGGTCCTAGTGGTCAGTCATAACACCTCTTACAAATCATGATACTGAGAGTCCTAAATAGTAGAATGCTATGCTAGAGTTTTGATTCATTGACTTCCCCTTGGATTGTATTTTTTCCTTTCCTTTCTGGAGACTGGGGTTTCCCTTTCCTTAAGCTAGAAGAATGGTAGGGTCTGTTTCTTCATGGGTGAGATGGTTAACCCTCTCAGACTTTCCATCACAGCCTCAGCCTTTCATAAGTTACACACATACCATTAAAGAAACTCTGTGATAGCTCTCTGTTGCTTGGCAAAGAGATCTAAATGCCATTTTCCTAATGAAGACTTCAGTAGTTCCTTCCTCTCCTCCCCATTAACCCTATCTTCCCCAATCAGAAATGTTCTTTCTGTCTTGAGACTTCATCTAGCACCTTGCCCTCTTCTGATGTACTTAACACCATCTAAATAGTTATCCCAGACAGTTGTTTAGATGGTATATCCTCCTATGAAATTGTAAGCTACATGGAGGCTGGAGCTAGATTTGTCTTTGTATCTCCCTCAGCATCAAGAACAGTGCTGTCTGTGCACATAATAGATGTTTAGTAAAGGTGTACTGAATTGAACTGAATAAAATTCCCCGACTTCCCATTAGATCATTTCTGACCATAATACCCAGGAAAAAGAATACCAGAAGAACTTTGTTATTGCAGCTTTCTTTGTGTGCTGGCTTTCTTCCCAATCGCCATCCTCATTTTAGGTTGAGATGTCTATAATAACAGAGAGCATATCTTTTCTAAAATTTTGTCTATCTCCCAGAACCTGCTACAGTCTGTGTGGCATGCAGTAAGTGCTTAATAAATGTCATTGAACTGAGTTGGCCGGAGGTCAGAAAAACCTGAGTGTTAGTCTTGATTCTTGTGCTCACCATTTGTGTAATCTCAAGAAAGTCATTTAATTTTTTCTGGGCCCCAGTTTCCATTTCTGTAAAATGAGGCATTTTCAACCATTCCCCCTGTTTGTTGCTGCATCTTACTGAAGTCTCAGCTAAACCAAAATATTCCAAACAAGTCCATTGCATCGGCAATCCAAGAAAACTGTGATAGTGGCAACCCCAAAGATGAGGCTGCTTTAACATGTTATATGTTCACTTGATTGTATATGCCTCTTCCTTGGGCCAAAGTCTTTTAGTAAGTTTTAAGTCAGAGGAAGAAGAAAGAGCCAGACTCTTAAGGTGAAAAGGTTGGGTAGCTCTAGTTAAGGAGAAATCAATAAATCCATTTCTGAGCATACAAATTCCAAGGGAAGGGACCAGGGCCCTGCCTCTCATTCAGCCGGGTGAAATGTTTTTATAACCAGGGGAGTACTGGAATACTCTGATAACTAGGTTGGGCCATGTTTCTGCATCTGTTAGATCTAATTGTTTCTTGTCTTTTACAGGGCTGGTTATGTGAGCCAAAGATTCTGCACAAAAGAAGGGTTTAAAAAAAATTTGAGGGTCTTTTGGGAAGTCACTTTGACCCAGAAAAGATAGTGCTTTGCAATATTACTTTGTTCTGGCCTATTTCTCCTAATTCAAATGGCATCATAAACCATGAAGCTCTGAGGTGGGAGATTACCTCCTATTCCTCATGTGGTTTGGTTCTGCCATTTGATCAAATGTCCAAAATCAGACTCCTCATCTTCTTCCTCTCTCCCCCTGCAACATATCCAGACATACCTGCTGCCTCTCCTCCCAACTTCCCTATTTCTGTTAATACCTCCACCCTCTAGTTTCTCCCACTCAACTTGGCTCTAAACCTTGGAATCATATTTTATTCCTCTTTCTTTCTCTTATGGGTAACCTTGGGCAAACAAAATCACTGACACTGTATTATCCTTTAAGGTTTGTTTGTAAAACACTTTTAATCATTATTTCACTTAATTCTCCTAATAACTTACATACATGTCAGTGCTAGATGTACCATATCCATTTAATTAAGGGAAAACTAAGGCTGAAAGAGGATAAACAACTTCCACCTAAGCACAATGAGTACCAGAGGCAGAATTTTAATCCAGGTTTTAGCTAAATCTAAGGATATTTTTTTCTCCACTGTATCCTAGCATTACCTTCTGGAGAAGTCACTTAACCCTATGGGGGTTCTGTAACCTTATTAGTGAAATGAGGGGGTTAGACTAGGTGATATTTACATATCTCTCCAGCTCTAAACCTACGATCCTATTATTCTTACTCTGATATCCCAGCCATGTCAAATTATGTTGCTGCTATCTCTAAAATAGGACTTGAATTTTCTATATTTTTCTCTATCTCTATATTCGTAGTGAGGTTCTATTTGACTAGCCTATAGTCTATTCTCTGGTTTTCTCGTTTCTTCCTCCTCTAATCCATCCTATATATCCCTGTCAGATTAACCTTCCTAAAGCAAAGAGCACATCTAGACTCCTTTGCTCAAAATACTTTTACTAACTCCCCAAGGGCTACTGAATAAAAGGTCCAAAGTCCTCAGTCTGTCATTTAATACCATTTGTTGTTGTTGTTCAGTTTTTTTTCAGTCATGTCCAACTTTTCATGGCCCCATCTCTTGGCTGAGATACTGTAGTGCTTTGCTATTTCCTTCTCCAGATCATTTTACGTAAGAGGAAACTGAAACAAACAGGGTTAAGTGACTTGCCCAGGATCACACAGTTGGGAAGTGTCTGAGGCAGATTTGAACTTAGAAAAATGAATCTTCATTACTCCACGCTTGACCCTCTATCCACTGCATCACTTAACTGCCTATCTACAGCCTAATATATTCTCTACATTCCAGATCAATAAGTCAACCACATTTATTAAATGCTTACTGTATGCCAGGCACTGTACCAACTACCCAGGTATGCAAATACAAGCAAACACAAAGACAATCCCTTCCTCAAAGGAGCTTGTATTCTAATGGAAGAAGATAGTACATAAAAGGGTGCTGAAAAGTGGGGACATAGGTAGTGGTGCAGAGTAGAGGAGACACATGATGGAATAGTGGCAAAGTCCAGGAAATGTAGGATGGCTGCTTGAGGCTCTACTTCTATGTCAGGATCTGTCTCAGAGGCCTTCTCTTTCATGGACCCTTTCCTGATTTCTCCCTGCAGGATGCCATTTCTCTTTCATCTAAGCCTCCATAGTACTTTGCCTCAACTTCTCTAATGTTAAGAATCCTATTCTTCCTTGTATTATAATTGTTCTTATTTCCTTAGATTGTAAACACCTTGAGGGTAGAATCTCATTCTCCTACAATCTTGTAAACTCCTTGATAACAAAAACTTTCTTGCCTAGTACATTGTCTTACTAGTACTCCTACTCCCATTTATATAGAGGAGAGGAAAAGGTATTTAAACAGTGCCTGCTCTGTACCAGGCACTATGCTAAGCACTTTACAAATATTGACTCATTTAAGCCTTACAATAGTCAGGCAGGTACTTATTATTCTCACTGTGTAGCTGAGAACACTGGGGTAGACAGAGGTTAAATGATTTGCCAAAGTCATACAGCTTGTAAATGTCAGAGGCTGGATTTGAATTCAGATCTTCCTGTCTCCAAGCCCTATACTTTATGCCACTTAGACATCTAGATATTTGTACCTAATAAACACTTGGGTACAATTAATTTTATTGAATGACTCATCTTTGCTTTTCCCTCGGTACCTAGGACAGTGCCTTACATACGATAGGTCCCTAGTGAATATCTATTGAATTGCTGACTGAAAATGTACAAAAATAAATTTTGATGGTATTTGTCTGCATTTGCTCATGAGAGTGAAATGCAGAGTTATTTATTCCATCTATGTCTAAGTGAATTTATCTGACCACTTCCTGGTGTTCTTTTTCTCTCCTTTCTTTCCCCTTATTCATTGTAACTGAATTTGAAACTCAAGTCCAGTTATTGCAGCAAGATTTCAAAGTGAGAATAACAAGGTTTATCTACAATTGTTAAGACAATTGATCTGGTTTCATATTTACCATACCCTTTCCATGAAAGAATAAACCATCTTGATTCAAGTCAGTGAGTATTTAATAAGTCTCACTATATGTAGCTCATTGTACTAACCATTGAGAGAGATACAAAGTTCAGATAAGACAAAGATCTTGGTCCTCACAGAATTTACAGCTTATCATGGAGAAAGATCAAAGGAAAATGTTTACCCTTTAGGGAGAAACAGTATTCTTTCCTAGTTGATTATACCTTTTTTTGTTGTAAGACCTCTTTCTTCTTCTCTTTCTGAAGCCAAGAATCTTAACCAAGTAGTCAGGAGATTTTAAAAGACTTAGAATGGTCAAATACAATAATAAATGATAACATTAGATATGTAAATCAAAATATCCTATAAAGTCTGAGAGTTAAAGGGGCATCACTGGCCTTGGGGGAAGGGAGGAAGAGAAGTAGAAGAAGACTTCATGGAGGGAATAACATATGAATCGGATTTTAAATAAAGAGTAGAAATCCAACAACACCAAAAGAAATAGGAGAAAGTGTTGGAAACAGAAAATAGAAATAGCCTGGGCAAAGATACAGAAGCAAGAGTGCCCAGGGGAAGTTTGGAAGACAAAGATTTTGGCTAGAGCACAGAGCAAATATTGGGAAGTAGTAGGAGATAAGTCTGGGAAGCTAGGGTGGCATTAGATTATTGGAAGGATAGACTGGTGACATATTATGGCATTAAATGCCAGTCAAAAGAGTTTGGACTTTACTCGGTAGATAATAGGGGGCTGTGTAACAGTTTTGAGAAGAGATAAGATATGCAGTGATGTCTGTATAAAGATGACTATTTTGCCACAGTATGAAAGATGGATTAGAAAGGAGAACAGTAGAGGGGTAAGACCTGATAGAAGTTTATTTCAGCGCTGCTAGGTCCAGATTAGTACAGTCCCCGGAGTGATTTTAGTATTCAAATTTGTGCTGCATTTTTCCATTAGATTGAAACCAATTACCACATTTAATAAAAATAATAATAATAGTAATAATAGCTAACATTTGTAAAGCACTTACATGTGTCAGATGCTGTGCTAAGCACTTCATAGTTATACCTTATTTGATCCTCACAACCATTCTGGGAAATAGATGTGCTATTATTATCCCCATTTACAGATAAAGAAACTGAGGTAAACGAGGCTAAATGATTTTCCTAGGGTGCCACCACTAAATTTCTGAAGCCAAATTTGAACTCAGGTCTCCTGCAGTCTGTCACTCTCTCATATATATGTGACCACTTTAGGGCATTCACTATTTGCATTCATTGAGACCTAGCTATATTCTAGCCAGAGGGTGAAGAGGGCCTATCCTAGGGTTTGGCAAGCAACACAAAGCAGAAAATATGGACGCAGTCAGCATTATTAAAGTGGCTAAGAATCTGGTAGCTGACTAAGAAGTAAGGGGGACAGAAAAGTCAAAGAAATAAAACTGGTTTCAGATGTGGAAGGTGGAGTGGTTGTATCACTAAGGAAATTTGAACAGTAGTAGAAGAACAGCTTGAGTTTGAGGACCTAGTGGAATACCAGGGGAGATGCCCCACAGATAGTTCAAAATGGACGTCTAGAATTCATATGAGAGTTTCGAGACAGGGATGGAAATTTAGTAACTGTCACCCAAAGCACTGTCACTAAATGAGACTGACAAGGGAGAGGCTGCAGAGAGAAAAAAGACGAGAACTAAGCTCAGACTCTTAGGGAAAACCCACCTTTAAGGGTAGACAATGAGGAGTTTCCACAGGATACAGAGAAACAGTACTTGGAGGAATAGGAGAAATTAGAGAGGATGAGATTGCTGAAGTCAAAGAAGAGACTATTCATTGGATTTGGTGGTTAAATCACTAGTGACTTTTGAAGGAACAATTTCAACAGTGGTGGAGACTAAAGCCAGACTTCAAAGGGTTGAGGAGACATTGGGTGGAAATACCAAGGAAAGATACTTTTTTTAAATTGAATTACGCTCTTTGTTTTCAGTGTTTGACAATCACTTCCATGTATGAAACTTAGATTTTTTTCCACTCCCTCCTCCTCACTCCCCCATCCCTCCCCACTGCCTCCCTGAGGTAGCATACAATCTTACATAGGTTCTACATGTACATTCCTATTAAATGCATATTGCATAGAATTAAAATGAATGGGAGAAACCATAACACAAAACAAACATAAAAGATACTTTTTTTTTTATAAATTTGACGATGAAGGGGAAGGAAAAGATAGAACAGTAATTGTCTTTCCCGTAGCACCTAGTACAAGTGCTTTTCTGGAAGGATCAAGGAAAATACTTTTTTTAAAAAGTCAGTCATCAAGTTTTATTAAGTGCCTGCTGTGTACCAGGCTCTGTGCCAAACTCTGGGTGGACAAAGAAACATATAAGCTGGTCCTTGCTCTTGACAAGCTTACATTGTAACGGGGGAGACAACGTACAAACAACTATGTAAAAAGATATATGCAGGATAAATTGGATATAATCAACAGAGGGAATGCACCAGCATTAAGGGGAATTGAGAAAAACTGCTTGCAGAAGGTGAGCTTTAGCTGAGACTATGTTCCAGGCACTGTGCTGCTCACTGGGAATAGAAAGGCCAATATGAAGGAGTCCTGCCCCCAAGGAGCTTACATTAGAATAAGGGGATAGAACACTTACTTAGAGGGGAATGGGATGGAGGGAAGGCTTATTTGGTATGTGCATTTATAGCAGCTGTAAGCAGAGTCACAGGACGGTTCATTGTCACACCCTTTTCCTAGCAATTGTGGCACTCATTTGAAGACTGTTTCCAGAATAAGAGCAAGAGATGGGAGGGAGAAAGGTACAAGTGGCACGGTGCTCACTCTGAGTACATGCCCTCCTAGTGTCCTGGTGGATGGCTATAGATGAAGCATAGTCTGGAGTCAGCTAGATGTAATGAAATAGAATGATGACTCACTCCCCCACCAATCAGGAGAGTTCATCTGCGGGCAAGGGTGGTAAAACAAAGTGAATTCAGTCCTGGGTGGGGAGGAGGCATGGTCACTGAAGGTGAACGTCCAGAGGATCATTGTATCTGGTTGGAAGAAAGAGGCCTTCAGCAAGGCAGAGAGACCTTCTGGGGAGGCCCTGATTTCCTGGAGAGTATCTGGATAGCTTATGTTGGGCAATAGGGACAAAAACTCCACTGAGAATTATTGCTCCCACTGTACCATGCTGTAATCACATCTATTACTCTGGAGCTCCTTTGCACTGTGCATCTTCACCACCCCCACCTTTGCGGCTGTGCAAGAATAATGGCTCACATTTTTATAGCAGTTTATGGTTTACAAAATGATTTTCTCACAACAAATCATATGAGGTAAGTGGTGCAAGTATTATTATTCCTATAGTTTATGGATGAGGAAATGAGCTTCAGAAAGGGTAAATGATTATCTCAAGGTGTCAGAACCAGGATATCAGAACCCAAGTTTTCTTACTTCACCATAGTACTATGTCTCCTGTGCCTTGCTGGACATATGATTTTCTTCCCCTTCCCAGCTCTCCATCTAACGTCCTTGGTTTACATTGCATAGTGAGATTTTAAGTGGGTGTCCTGATGCAATTTTTAACATTTGCCAACAATATCACCAAGAGACAGCTTGCTTTCTTGGGGGTGGTCCTGCAGGAGAAGGCAGAGAGTTTGTGGTTAATTTATTGGATTTGGAAGGATTTTGATTTTTAACAAGGTACAAAAGTAATTGGATCCATCTCCAAGAGGGGGTGTTATACCAGGCAGGAAAACATGTCCTGTCTATTTTCTTCTTATGTACATTTTTATCAGAGTTATTAATCATTGGGAAAAATGGTTAGAGAATAAAACAATGCAATTAGGCCTGTTAAGCCTTGGCAAAAGTTGGCCCAAAGTAAAATCTCTGCACTACCTGCTTGCTTAGGGACAAGTTAACAATAGTGGCGATTCATTAGTTACCTACTTCCATAGCCCTAAGAAAAATTCTTCCTTCATAAGCTATTTAAGATCTGATCATTTGATGTTTTTTCTTCATTGTTTAAACTTCTCTGTATAATCAGCACAGATAATAATCTCCCAAATAAACAATGCTCCAAATTGGACTTTCCAAGACCATTTAAAGAAACGATCAATTAAATATAACAATCATTTTATTAAGAGCTTGTGCTTGCTGAACACTGGGCTAGGGCTGAAAGAAAGGCAGAGTTTAAATGGCATGGCATGGCCCCTTCTCTCCTCAAGTGAACAGTCTAGTAGGAGATTAAGACACCAACACAATATATATGAAAAATTAATTAATAAGTTAACTCTCACAATTGATCATGAAACTGGGCAGTATTGTCCAGTGACTGGAGATTGAACTCCATTGTGAAGGGGTCAGAAATGTAACTTTGAAACTGAATCTTTTATATACTTCAATATTATTCAACCCCACTTCCATCCCCCCATATACTCTTATGTTCTAATTCCCAGAGGAAAAGAGGGCCACACAAGGCCTCCAGCGAAATACACAATACATGGACTCCTGAATAACTATGCTCCCAGAAATACAGTAGCCCAGCTCACACAAAGTGCAAGGAATCAAAGTAGAGAAAAATCCCAGATCATAACAACTGAACTACTAAGAGCTTCTTTAAACCTTGTCTGCCATTAATTTCCTCACTCTCACATGTAAAACAGAACGATCAGAAGAGTTTAGCCAGCATAATCAGGATGGACCAGCACTGAAAGTTGTATGGAAATAGAGGAGATTCCAGCTAGATCTAGGTGTGAGTTCCCGATGCTCATCTCTAGTGTATGTCTTGGGCTGAGGTCCTTGTACATTAGTCATGCTCATATCTGTTACGCTCATACTTGTTGCCAACAATCGTCAAGAAAAAAATTTATATCAGGTCTGAGGGGGAAGCTTGGTAGCAACAGAGGGGATCAAGGGAAAGTTATTAGAAGCGATGGCTTTGAAATTGGGACTTTAGAATAAGGGTAGGAATCCAGCAGGTAAGGAAGAGTAAGGGAGGGTGGACATTCCAGACCTGAAAAGTTGCCTGACCAAAGATACAGAAGGGTGAGTTCATGTTTGTGGGGGCATAACTAGCTGGTGACTAATCAGCCACATTTGCTGCCCTGAATTTCCAGCAAACTTATTCAAAACAAAATTTCTGGTACTCACTGTCTCATCTTCCAGCATGTGGAAGATGCCAGTACCAAAGCACAGAACATACCATTTTCTGTAATAAAATGAAAAGTAGCCATTCTTCCAGGTCCCAATCCTTAAATACATAGAAACTATACCTTTCTTGAACACACTTCCATTTCATGATAGCAGCAACTGGGCCCCCCTAACCTTTAGCAGAGATTTTGAAACAAACCTTTCCTCCTAGCCTCTCTGTACTATATATATACACTACTTAAAATTAAAATGCTGTTTCTTGGCACAGTGGTAAATCAGGTACACTAAAATAGGTCAGTGCCGAGCATTTAATGACAGTTGCTTCTAATAGCATAATTATTGAGGCTCGACACCGTGTAACCATTTCTTACATAGTTGTTCATAGTTAAACTGCATTATTAGGTGATTTTATATTTATGTAAAATAAGAAACATTAATTGCAAGTACATTAATTAAATTCAGTAAATTTGTGGAACTTAAAGGGAGAAGATTATCCCTCTTAATCAGGCAGAGCCATTTGCCTTGTAATTTGCTAGAGAGTTCAGGCATCAGTTACCCACCAGGCAGGGTGGTCCGTATATGTACTTTAGTCTCTCCTGGGGTCCATTTCACTGGGCCCCATGCTTCACTACCACATAGGAATTGGGAAAGCTTCATATTCAGTCAACTGATGAATGAGATGACAGATGGAGAAGTGCTTTGGAATGAAGACATCTTACAGTGTGATAGGTCATAGGAAGAAGTCTGGACTCTAACTTAAGAGACCTGATTTTAAACCCAGGCCCTGCTGAAAGCTGACTGCTTAAGTGGGTGTGAGGCATTTAACTTGTTTCCTGATCAGTGAGGGGACTATGGAGCAGGTGATATCTAAGATCCTTTCTGACTTTCTAAGTACCAAAGTACAGACGCCTTTCTCCAAACAGGAGACAGGCATTCCTAGAAAGCTGAATGTCACCTGAAATTGTAGAAATCAAACTTTGTATTCCTATTGATTTATATCATAATGGCAGGAATGCTTCATTAATGAAACTTGCATCTATGCAGCACTCTATGCTTTTAGAAGCAGCTTTTTGAGCATTCTCTCATTAGATTTATTCATGACTATATGAGGTGATGACAAGTATCATTATCTCTCATTTACAGAAAAGACTAGAGAGGTTGTGGCTTGCCCAGGGTCAAACAATGAGGTGTTAGCAGAGGCAACACTTGAACTCAGTTTTTCTGACTCCCAGTTCAAGAATTGTTTCCACAGGAGCCATAAATAGGAATTCTGATGCCTGGGGCAAATGCCACTGAGTAGGAGTGGGGAGGTGGTGGGGCAGGTCTAAGGTCTTACCACCTGTGTGCTTAGTTGAGGTAGAGTGCAGATAGAAACCACTGAGAGGAGGAAGAACTCACTGGCCAAGGTGTTTGAAGAGACTCTAGTGGAGAAGACTGGGAGCAAGGTCTGACACATTGGTGAAGAGTCACCTGGAGAACCATAGATGAAAGTTACAAGATTCCAGACAGAATGGAATGAACTCTAAAGGAGGAAATGACTTTGTTGAATGATGTTGGTTGAGGCAGTGTCTGAAGGAGTGAGTGGAAATCAAGGATCATGCCAATTCTTTCTTCTCTTGTGTCTCAAGGGGTATGAAAGAAAAAAATAGCAAGCCCTGGGGCAGGTACCAAGAGACATGATATTTTCAGGAGAAAGATAGGTTTCAGTGAGCAACTGGAAGATGGAAAGAATGAAAGACAAAAAGAATCTAGGATGAAGAGCAATTTGTTAACTGAGGAGAATTCCAGATGACAATAGAAAAAGTGGACAGAGGAAAATAATAATTACTATGATTGAGCTGAATAGGAATGAAAGGGCAGGGAAAAGTATCAGGGGAAAGAGTTTTCAGAAATGATGGAAGGCAGGTGACCCCAGGAAAAGACAGTCAGTTTAAGGGTACAGTTATTGGAAGAGAGGAGTTAGCTCACAAGAGCCTTTATTGTATGTGCTAATCATTGAGGATACAAACACCAAAAATCAAGATAGTCCTTGCCCTCGTGAAGCATATATGGGAAAGGATATTTAGAAAGGATTGTTTTGGTGTAAAATGCCATGGTTTTGGTAAGTAGAGCCAGGGACAGTTGATTGGCACGTTCTTTTCAGGAATGACAGCGTTGATATGATTATTTTGCTAAAAGTGGAAGGGAGAAGATGGTGTTGAAGCACCTTCATTCAAGCATGGTGATGGGTCAAGCTAGATGTAGAGAGCTCTCACTAATCAACAATCCAGGTATCCAGGGCAAAGGTTGACATTCCAGGTTGGAGACCAAACGTAGAGCAGGATGACTTGGCATGAAGATTACCAGAGAGCCATCTGTGATTCTTCTCTTTTGCTGTCTCCTGTGGTCCTCTTACTCACTCTCCATTCCGCCCACCAAACCCGTGCAAGAGCACAAGTTGGTGGAGGATTGTGAGGCATTAGTAAGAAGGCTTTAGGACCACAGTAGAGAAGCAATACCCTCTAGATATCAGCACCTGGGACAAAACCTTGATGATCCATCTTCCTCTGTCTTTCCACTTCTGATTTTTAAGTGGTATTTAGGGTAATTTCTCTTTTTGTTTAACTCCATCCCATTGTTTCTTCTAAATTTCTCTGCCAGTTGGTCAATGATCTATAAAATAAATGCCTCAAAGAAGATCACTAAGTACTAAAGTAACTGTTTTGGATCTTTATGTTGTTCAGCCATTTCAGTCTTAACCCCATTTGGGGTTTTCTTGGCAAAGATACAGGAGTGGTTTGCCTTTTCCTTCTCCAGCTCATTTTATGAATGAGGAAACTGAGGCAAAAATGGTTAACTGACCTCAGAGTCATATAACTAGTAAGTGTCTGAGGCCAGATTTTAAGTTAGAAAGATGTCTTTCTGACTCCAGACCCAGCACTAAGCTCACACTGTGCCTCCTTGCTGACCCACATCTTTCTATAAAGTAATATAAATCCTTAGGTAACATGATTAATTCTGTCCTGAATTTTTATGTTTTAAGCTAATACTTTTATAGAGAGAAAAAAATCAGTAATAAAGGGCCAATCTCACAGTCAAAATTCAAGTTGTATCTTTGACATACTGGCTGTGTGATCGTGAGCAAGTCACAAACCTTTCAGTGCCCCAGTGAGTTTCCCTGAAACTGTGGATCTATAATAGTGGAAGAAATTTCTACATGAGGCGTTCTCCAAAATGATGAAACCACTGCCCAAAAGCTGCTTTTTTTTAAACAGGTTTTCTTAAGGTGAGACCTTTCCCCTCCCCGTTGTTTACAGAGTTTTTAATTAATATCATAATAGCCTATTCTTGATAGGTTCTAAAGAAACCCACCCATCTCCTAATGAGTACTAGGCAAAAAAAACTTTTCCACTCTGGAAACCCCAAAGGAGCTGAGACAGGAAACATACATAGAATAGTAAAGTTCCCGTATGTAACTGGAAGCTGTTAGCTAATTCACTTGTCAAGGACCCAACTTTGGAGTGAGGAAGACCTGAATTCAAGGTCTGCCTCTTATAAATACCATTCTGTGACTCTGGACAAGTAATTAAATTTTTTCCTTGTCCCCAAGGCACTCTCTAAGACTCTAAGTTTTAGAGTAGGTATAGGTCCATAACAGGGTTTCCTAATTGTAATAATAATTACAATAATAGCTAGCTTTTATTTAATACTTTAAAAAGATTTGCAAAGTGCTTTACAATTATCTCATTTTATCCTCCCAACAATCCTGGGAGGTAGGGTTTTGTTTTTTTCTTAATTATCTCTACTTTATAGATGAGGAAACTGATGGTAAGGGAGATGATGAAGTGTTTGCCCAAGTTCACAGAGCTTGTGTCTGAAACCACATTTAAACCTAACTCCAGTCCAGTGAGTGCTGTAGCCACTGCACCTCCTAGCTGCTGCAGTAGAAGTTCCCTACTCCAATGATATCCCGTGTCCACTCTCCACCAAAGAAGTCTTCTTACTTAGCAATTTTCTTTTTCTTTTTTTCCCATCCTTTTCCTTCTCTTCCTCATCACTGTCCTTTCCCCTACTCTACTTTTGTCAGAGTAGAATGGGTGAGGAAAGCCGTGTACAGAGGAAGTGGCATATTGCTTACATGAGAATTTAATGAGTAGAAATAAGTATTCTTTCCCCTTCTACTCTTTTTCTTTCTTTACCTCCCCCATTATCCCCTTGGCCTGCCAAACACTTTGAAAATCTTTTCTATTTTATAATTGACAAACACATGATTCATGGAAGAAATTCAGCTTGGGCTCTACCAAGGGCCATATTTCCATTTCATACTCTGTACATCATCATAGAACTCTCATCACTGTGAAGATGCCCATGAGAAAGCCTTTAGCAGGAAACAGAGACAGTTAAAAAGGTGAAACAGGCATTGAAATATCCACGCTGAGTAAAATGGGTACCCAGATCTTAGGAACCCAATATCTACAGAACAAATAAAATCTCCTACCCTGTCCCTTTGTATACTAGGTGAGTGTGTGGTCTAAAGATGAAGGCATAGATAGAAAATTACTGCTTGGAAGAGAAGGAATTCTCAGTCTAGTGACTGACTCAGCTCATTTGCCCTAAGGCAAGTCTCATAACTACCTAACTGGTGGGGATAGTGATCCTACTTGGTGGGGGAAGGGGAAAGAGGCATGAGAATGAGCTCATTGTGTCTAAGGACTTGAACAGCCTCTAGGAAGTTGGCATTATTACATAATTCCGTGCCCACCTTCATATTTTTTCTACTAAAATCAGGCAGATGAATACTAACTGGTTAATGGTATTTTTTTGCTCTGGAGAATGTGATGCAGCAAAATAAAATATATCCAAGAGTCACATAATGTAGAATGTTAGAGCTGAAGGGGACGTTGGAGAGACACTTACAGAGAAGCTTCTGTGTTGACTTACCCAGGTCATCCAGCTAGTAAATGGTGGGGCCAGGATTCATACCCACAGTGTGAACCTCAAAGTCCCATGTTTTTTGGACATTATCACATTACCTGACTACACATCATGTGAAAAGTACCTTGAACATGCACTTGAAACTTCTGAAAATGATCATGGGTATTTTTCTCATTTTTTTGGCGGGGGGAAAGAAAAAAAATCCAGAAGATAATTTCAGGTTAGAAATAGAGACATAAAGCAATTCTACTAGGTTTTAATTTCTTTTCTTTTTGTGGTTATTTTTATTATTACTATTCATTCTCTTTTCCAAAGCAAGTATATCTTTGATATATCTTGTTTTCCTAAGCATGTTTCTGTGGACAAGGAACCATGGAATGTAGATTACACCTTTTGGAGATAGTCTGGCCACATAAGGAGACAAGTAGTTGAAATTTTTGTCAAATTGCTTGTTTAAATGACTTCAGCCATCTCCTTAAAGCCAAGACAGCAGGGGCTGAGGATTTTAAAAGTTGGCAGGGGCAAAATGACAAGGCACAGGCAGACACCTGGTGAGCTGCCAGCTCTGACTTAAAGCTTCAAAAAATAAACTTTCTCAAAGGACACAAATTAAAGTCGTGTTTCAGTGCCCATTAAAACAAAATTATAGGCTTTAAGTTGCATACCCAACTACTTTCACTTCCATTAATTTTAAAATATTGCATCTTACAGGCTTGTAGGTTCATTCTTACAGTAGTTAGATTAGGAAGGGTGGAATAGTAAATGAGAAATGGAATCCGAAGAACCAGGTGGAAATCACAGTTCTTCTCCTTACTGGGTATAAGGAGCTTGTGTGACCTTGAGTTAGTCCCTCATCCTCTTTGAGTTTCTGTTTGCTCATCAGCAGTTGGGGGGTATATTATTTGTTAATAGAGGATATTTCTTCTACTTGCATCAGGCCTGCTTCGTGAACTGTCAGAGATGATATAAATGTATTTCTCATGCTACAAAGAGACATTTCCTCTTGATACTTTTATTTTGGGAAATGAATAATGACGTCACTATTGCCTCCGCAGATGTAGAGATAAAGTTGAGGACTTTTTTTCTGACCTTTATTTTTCCTTTGAAAGATAGAAGTCATAGTTTAAATTTAATTGAGTGAGTCCATCAATAGGGATTTATTAAGCACTTACGGTATACTAAGTAAGCACTGCTCTAATCAATCCAGAGTTTCTGCAGAAGATTGCTTTAATGACAGCTGACTAGAGAATACCAGATTCTTTCTATTAGTTTTATTTGTTTTGTGTGTTTACTGAACCTGTGATTTTATTGATAGGAGAGCTCTTGTTGGGTATAAAGTGCAAAACAGTTGTGGACATTTCTGCTGTTGAAAGAATTAAACATCTTATAGAACATCCATGTTGACCTTAATTCACTGGCAAGGAAATGGATTCTTCTTTTTCTCTTGTTTATGGACACAGATTCATCAAGTTATAAATGGTGAATTCTACTCTGTATCTCCTTTCACTGCTGTGTTCCATTACTTTTTCCTGTTGTTTAAAAAGCATTTAGGTAATTCCACTGAGAAGTCCACATCAGCACAGTTTTACTAATGGAATTTCTAATTATTCTTCCCTCAAAGTGTGCAGATTAATGCAGATTAAAGCATATTATTTATTTTTAATTTATTTGCTAGGTTTTCAGTAATCTCAGCTCTATTTTACTATACTCAGCCGCTATCAAAATAGAGACTTAAAGTCAGTTATCTCATTTTGCCAGAAAAACAAAGAGGCATGGGAGAGTTATTACAAGAGTTTCTGGATCTGTATTCCACAGGTATTGAAGGTTTTTTTTTTCTCCTTTCTCTTTCCACAGGCCCACCAAACCACCACAGCCAGTCAACTCTGAGGCCACCTCTTCCACCTCCCCACAACCACACCCTGTCCCATCACCATTCTTCTGCCAACTCCCTCAATAGGAACTCACTGACCAATCGAAGGAGCCAGATCCATGCCCCAGCTCCTGCTCCAAATGACTTGGCCACCACTCCTGAGTCCGTCCAGCTTCAGGACAGCTGGGTACTCAATAGCAATGTGCCACTGGAGACCAGGTATGTGACCATTATCCACTTCTCCTTAATACAACTGTCCTATCTATTCATCACAACCAGCACCCTCACACTCACATACATGTACAAAGAACTCAGAAGGATAAGGGGAGGTTCTGTCAATGTGTAATCTTTGAATAAAGATGTGCTACCAAGCTTGTCTCCTGACACTAACTTTTCCCCTTACTAATTTGACCCTGGATGATGGGTGGATAGATATTTCTTTGTTCACATGTGTCTCCTTTTAATGCTTGTTTACTCTTCTAGACAGCTCTTGTGTACCTAACTAATAGAATTAGCATAACATATTTTTACTCAAAGGCTCATGGGAAACTTGCTTATAAGGGTATATTGACTGAGAGCTACTGATAAATTATGCATTTGGCCTTTTGTGAAGTAATAAATGAAGACTCATTTGAAATTAAGTGTTTGGGGAGACCTTGAGAAACAATCCTTGATTTGAGACTGACAGAAGAATAATTTTAATTTATATTTCATCCAACATGCAGTTTCACTTTAATCCCTCCTGTACACACTAACAGCTTGATGCCTATGGGGCAAACAATAATGTATAAAAACAAACAGGAAGAAAAGGTGCAATTAGGTTGAGAGGAAAGAGTTTCTAAAATATGCTTTTTGGGTTGTTTGGATCTTTTCATTGCGTATTCACTTTCAGCCTCCGCGTCAAGTTGTCCAGAGCTATGAGTGTGCTGAATGGTCTGAATTAGGTCCATCGGTGGTAGCACAGATGTTGAAACATCTTTGGTTCCTTCTCACCCCATCCTTTTAGGCTTTAGAAGGTTTTGCTGGCCCTACTCCCAGCGTTTATTTGTCCTGAAGTACTAGGAAGCAAGAGAAGTACAGAGTCCTCAAAAAACCTTTGTACAATTTAAAACTTTAAAACTTTGCTTGAAAATGTCAGTTGTTGTATAGGTATCATGTAAATGAGTTTTATGCTTTCTGTTTTCATTGCTGACATGGGCTTTAATTCTGCTAGCACTTTGACATACCTTTCCTTCTCAGGTATATTATTTATCTCAGAATATGAAGCAAGAAGCCAATTCAGTTCAGTAAACATTTATTAAGTACCTATCTGCAAGGTATTACGTACAATATGTATACTATTTAGTGTATTTTGCACAAAGTAGATGTCCTAGACATTAATAGATTTATTTTTAACTGTCAGGAACAGAAAATTTCCATAATACCTACAATCTGAGTTGTCAAAATACAAAAAAACTTTCTAAAAGTACAAAAGAACAAAAGTACTTTCTAAAAGTTGTATGTATATATATACGTTATTTTACATTGTTTCCTCCCCCACACATACCCCTGCATTGAAAAATAACCCACTCCTCTACTAATCTACTCCTTAACCAGAGACCACTAACCATTAAGCTGGAAACCAGAATACTTTTCCTGTTGTATTTTGATCCACCAACTTGTTTGTGAAATCTTTGGGTTTTGTAGTTGATAATGGTTTTACACCCTGAATTTATTTCCTTTTCATTACATATTCTCATAGGTTGGCATAGGTGGCTGGCCAAAGGATGTTGTGTTTTTAAGGATAAGGCTTAGAATGCAAGCCTGTCATTTAGAAAGTAATTACTGCGGACCCAAAAAAATAATTACTGGAGAAGGCAAAAACTAGGTAGGGAACTGGAATGCATGAAGTTGGTGACCTGAAAATGTAGAAGTTATTGGATGTAGAATTATAGGCATAGGAATATGGAGCTAGAAGGGAGCTCAGAGACCATTTTGTCCATCCCTCTCATTTTACAAATGAGTAAATTAAAGACCAGCAAGTTTAAGTGATCTGTCTAAGGTCGCATAGGCAGTAAAGAACAGAGGAAGGATTTGAACCCAGCTCCTCTGATGTCAGAGCCTCTACTCTTTCCACTATACCCCATTTTGACCATTTCACTCTGGTTCAGTTGGTTCATAAACAAAGAATGCTGGTGAAATTCTTGTTAGATGAATAATCCCCAACTCCCTCTTACCCTCACCTTTATTGTCCTAAATGTTGTGTGTTCGTCCTTTGTTGCCAAAGAAGACCATGCCATCAGAGAAATAATGACATGACTTGCACTTGACTTTATTTTGAGTGAGGGAGGGCTGTGCAGGTCACCAGCCTCACTTGTCCTCCAGAGCCATCTGAATCCAGTGACCAGATATTCATCAGGATGACTGGAGATGACCCAGGATGAGGCATTTGGGGTTAAGTGACTTGTCCAAGGTCACACAACTAGTGAATATCAATATCTGAGGTGAGATTTGAAGTCAGGTCTTCCTGACTCTTGCACTGGTGCTTTGTCCATTGCACCACCTAGCTGCCTCCCTGAATGTTATAGGCACAGCACAGACCTTCAGATAAACTAGTATTCATAATATCCCTTCCCTTAGGACAAAGACTTCCACTATAAAGCAGCATTTTTTTCTGTCTTTTGTATAAGTTGATCCTGAAAATAAGCAATAGGATTTTCCTCTTTTTTTGTCTGCAACCTTCCTAGTAAGTGGGCAGAGAGAAACAGACAGAGACAGAGAAAGATGGTATAATGACCAGAGCTTATCATCGTATTGGGTGATTGTTCATTATTAATGGACTTGTCACTATTACTTGTCATACCAAATAAGACCATTCTGAGACTAGATAGATGATCTTGGAGACTGATGATTGTAACTATTTCACTACTGGTTCTGAAGGTTCAATTGAAATTTATAAGAATCCTTACCACCAAAAATTAGCCTGGTTATTTCAGCATAATAGAAGATCTCAGAACTATCTGGGATGATGAACAAACTGTATACTATTTCCAGAAGCTCTAAGCCAAGTCTAACATGTTTGCATTTAGGCTAATGGAAAGTATCTTTTCCCCTTCATTTGCCTTATGAGGTCCCCATCTCTATAGAGTTTTTTCTCAGTCCTAATCTTTTTTGACCTTTTTGAAGCCTCGATATGGGTGGCCACCTTTCCTCCTGCATAGTTTCTCCTTTCTGCTCTTACCTGTATGACTGCTTCATCTCAGTCTCCTTTGCTGTATTATCATCCATGTTGTACCCCTCTAACTTTGAGTATACCCCCAAGGCTCTGCCCTGCCCTCTCCTATCTTTTCACTATGTACATAATCACTTGGTTACCTTAGTAATTCCCATGAGTTCAATTATAATCTTGATAACTTCCACATCTCTTAATTCAACCACTGTGTCTTCTGAGATCTAGTCCCTTATCACCAACTACCACTGGATATTTTGAACTAGGTGATGCCCTAGGTATCTCAAATTCAACACATCCAAAACAGAGCTCAATATCTTTCTCCAAAAACTCATTCTTCTTTCTATCTAACCTGTTTCTGTCAACAGCACCACCATCATTCTACTAACCAATGTCCACAACCTGATGTCATCCTTTAATTCCTCTCACTCACCCACAGTAGCCAAGCAACTGCCAGTATCTTGTCACTTCTGTCTCCACAATAGCTCTCAGATCTACCCCTCCTCAACTGACATAACCAGTACCCTAGTTCAGACCCCTTATCACTTCTCTATCCTTGACTTCCTAGGTATGCCTCCTACTGCTCTGCCTTCCTCAAGTCTCTCTCTACTCTCATCCACCCTCCACACACAGCTGCCAAAGTAATTTCCCTAAATTACAGGTCTGACCATGTCAGCATTTATTCAGTAAACTCCCATGGCCTCTAATTACCTCTAGGATCAAATATAAACTCCCCCATTGGGTACCTAAAGCTCTTTAACACCTGGCCCCCTCCTACCTCTTTCCATCTTCTTGCACAGTACTTCCATTTACAAGCTCTCTGGCCCTGCTGTACTGCCTTCCTTCAGGTTTCTCAGTCATGTCATACCACCTTTAGTCTCTGTGCTTTCTCATTGGCAGTCTCTGCTTTAAATGCTCTCTGTCACCTCTGAGAATTTGACTTTCCCTTCAAGACTCAGCTTAAACATCACCATCTCCATAAGACCTTTCCTTATTTTCCTATCTCTTAGCACCCTCTCTCCCATTAGAATACAAATTCCTCGAGAGAAAAGACAGCTTCACTTTTGCCTTTGTATCCCAAGAACCTAGCAGGGGTGGGGAACCTGCAGCCTCAAGGCCACATATGGCCCTCTTGGTCCTCAAGTTCAACCCTTTGACTGAATCCAAACTTCACAGAACAGATCCCCAAAGAATGTGGATCTCAAAGCTGCAGGTTGATTTGTTCTGAGAAGTTTGGATTCAATCAAAGTTTTACACTTGAGGACCCAAAGGGTTACATATGGCCTCGAGGCTGCAAGTTCCCCACCCCTGACCCTAGCACATAGTAGTCACTTAATATCAACTTCTTTGTTTGCTTGATTGACTGGAGGTTTGAACAATTTTCAAGAAACCTACTGAGTTTTCTCTAGAATTTATCCTCCTTTCCCATTAGCTGCAAATCTTAGTTAAAGTCTATGCTGCTAGTTAAGGTAGGAAACAGAGCAAAGCAGTACAGATTGGACTGGGTGCTAAGAAAATTAGTGCCATCCCATTATTATTTATCATTTTCTAATACTCTCCAGTGGCTCTGGGGCCTCATTGATGTGGGCGTTCCCTTCACCAGTACAGAGAATAACCCATCCTATGCCTGTCCTTGTGTGTGACTCTTGCCCGTGTCTAGACATTACTTTGCCACAGGAGGGGGGAATCCACACAACATGCTGGGAGCCTCCTTTCCTTTCCTTTTTTTTGACAGCATGAGTATAATGGTAGAGCACATGGGCTATTTGTCAATTATCCTTTGTTTGCTTCATACCTTTTGTCCCCCTTCTCCTTCATGATCCCTTGTTTGTAATGTTTTATAGCCCAACCAGCTCACTTATTTTCACAAAAGGCAAACAACCAAATAACAAATCAGTATAAAATGAAGATACAAGGAAAGAAAATAGAATTTAAGTTTAAACACTGTGCTATGTTTTCTTATCTAACAAGCAAAATTTCCTTCACAAATATTCCCATTTAAAAAAACAAAAAAACCAAAACACTACTTTTATGTTTTCCCTTATTATGTTGCCCACTCATTACTCTATTGAGGATTAAGAATGCTATTATTGACCTTTGTTTTGAGGAGTCTCTAGAAATTGACCTTCCTTTTTAAAGTTATCTGGGTAGCCCATATCATGAAGCAAAACCTTTCTTTCTTACAAAAGCGTCACTTCCATATTTCTTAGGGGCAGAGACTTGGAGTTGGGAGGTCTCTCAGAAGACATATATGTCAATATCTTCATTTTACATTGGAGGAAATTGAATCCCAGACAGAAACAACTTGTCCAAAGTTATATATATATATATATATATATATATATATATATATATATATATATATATATATATATATATATATATATATACACATATAGTAAGAGACCATGATTTGAACCCAGGTGCTTTGATTCCAAATTCAACAATTTTTTTCTTGGCTATACCACATTGATTTTCTTCTTGCTCAAGTGAGCCTCTCCCTCTGAATTTTTCTCTGAAATTAGTATTTGGGCTAAGAAGGACTCAACTTTTCCCTGCAGTCAATATCCTTTTGTGAAGTATCTTCAAGAACAGAGGACAAACTACTACTTTAAATTGTTGTTTTTCAGTCATGTCTGACTCTTTGTGACCCCATTTGCGGTCTTCTTGGCAAAGATGCTAGAGTGGTTTGCTGTTTCCTTTTCTAGCTCATTTTATGGATGAAGAAGCAGAGGCAGACAGGGTTAAGTGACTTGCCCAGGCTCACACAGCTCGTAAGTATCCGAGACCAGATTTGAACTGAGTCTTCCTGAGTCTGAGTCTGGCACTCTCCACTGTACCCCCTAACTGCCACATTTTATAGATGGAGAAACATAACCAGTATGATGCACAGGCCTGTCACCATAAAACATGACTAGGAAACAACATGAAAGGAGTTCCCAGTAGATTTTTTAAAGACAAATTCAGTTGCTGGGGAGCGGCCTGCAGAAGAACAGAAAAAGGCCGTAGGGTAAGAAGTCATATTTTAGAAGATAAAGTCCTATTGGGGTAGAGGCCCCAAAATATCAGCCACTGAAGTTCTTGGGATATTGGCTTTGGCCGCAAGGTTGTTGCTATGAAGATAGCTGCTACAGGAGGGATTAGGGAGATATAGTGAAGAGCCCACCTGGGACATAAGTATTACGTGGAGGAAGCTCTTGTTCCAACTTGTAGTTTCTAACTTTAATTAATTATTCTCCCAAACCAGGCATTAAAATAGGTTGCTTCTGACTCCTGAAGGGAACTGCCAATGCTGTCAGCACCCTCTAAATTTCAGCACCTTGAGGCCAAGCTCAGTTTGCCATCCCCACCCTCACCCACACACTTTAGTTATAGTTCTGCATATAGATGAGACTCTTGTAATGAGGTTCCTTCCATGTTTCTTCAGGTCCAAAGTTAGTTCAGTATGAAACCAACTCAAAGATGACCCTTTAATAATTGTCATAATCAAAACAATTTATTCCATGGCATTCACTAGAGAACTCTATAATCCTACATTTTGAAATAGCACTGTCAAAACTTTGGTAAATCTAATGAGAATCAGATATTCATAGAAAAGTCTATCTCAGGGCTGAAAGTGGATAGCAAAAATTGGCAAACCTTCATAAAGGGTGATGTCATGGCACTGCCAGTAATATCTGGGAGGAAAAACTGTCTAGGTGCTGGTTTCCAGGCTTGTATTAAGTAAAGGCCCAATTTGGTTGTTTGTAAAGGAAATCTTTGGTATTTGTCATCCCTGACAAAGCAGGGAAATATGGTGGAATATGTGTTGGTTCATTTAAATAAGATTTTAGTTCCCTACATAATATTGTACAGAAGGTGTTTGAGCTATAGGAATAAATTGGCGCAGTAGAACTAAGAGGTATTCTTTTCAGCTGCATGATTTGTAGACATTTCTTTTCAACATGAGTTTGATTCATCAAAAGTAGAAGCCAACTGGTGTAACAATGGAGGTTGAGATTGCCTATTGCTGTACTGCTACTACTAATAATAATTACTGTCATTCTTGTAGCACTTTAAGGTTTGTAAAGCACGTTTTTATCTACATTATTTTACTTGATTCTCACAATAACCCTATAGTTCTTACTAGCCCCATTGTATCAGTTAGGAAACTGAGACAGAGAGAAGATAAGTGGCTTGATAAGAGTCCAATGCTGGTAATTTGTACAAGTCCAGTGTTGTATCACTGTGCCACAGGGACTCCTCTTCTTAGGCTAATGACTAGTTAATCTTCATTCATTCATATGGCAAACATTTGTAAGGAAAGTAGGCTGATAACCTGGCAGTTACAGATATATGTAGTATATATGTACATACACATATATGACAAATAATAATGTTCTATCATGTCATGTTGTATATTGTTATATTACATTTATTATATCACATATAGTATTATATAAATATAGTATATATGACAGAGCCAAGTAACTTGGCTCTCATATATTATATATTTCACACATCAATAGTACAATAAAAAAGTTATTTTTAAAAATTAGAGCGTAGATCTAGCACACAAAGGAACCTCAAAAGTCATCTAATCCAATCCCCTCTGTTATTATAGATCTGCGTTTGACTACAGAATTTCAGAAAACATACTTCTGCACCATTATTAAAACGAAGTGGTAGCAGGTCAGTTCACTTTCTGAGTTCTTCAGTGGTAGAGAGTACCCATTAGGCAGTAGTTCAGAGGCAATGCATTCAGTAAATAAGTTTTCACAGCAAGGCCACATGACTGTGGAGAACATCCTCACTGTGCTGTGCTCTAAGACTATTCCAAACATGTTCGCCAATTGATTTTTCTACCTAAGGATTAATTTTCTGACAGAATCAATGACAAGCTTGATCTTGAGAATATTAAACCAAGGTAACCAGTTTGGTTCATATTACTTACTTTTCTTTTTCATTTGTTGATTTCCAGTGAAGCTTCAGTAGATTTTATACCAATACGACCAAATCCGTTAGATAATTTTTCAAATTAACGGGCCAGGTTCTCCCTTCCCCTTCGTTTTTTCAGAACATTACGCCACCTCTAAATCCTCATCAGGGGCAACATGGAAATTAATGAGACCTTTTGGTTATCTTTTCAAGCTCAGCCTTATTTTATAGCTTTACCTTGCTTTGCTGACACCGTGATCCTGCCTGGTCACCAGAGTTTCACGTTGCAATGCACTTTAATTTTGCAGTTTTCCTAGTCTTCCTTGAAAGTTGGCAGCTTATTAATCTCAATATCAAAGCTGCTCAATAGACACACTGGCCATCGGAAACACCAGGGCCTCTGTCTTTCCTCTTTGTTGAGACAATAGAAGGGTGAGTTTGGGAATAGTAGGCTGAGTGGAGAGAGGGATAGTGCAGATGAGAAGAAAAGCTTAGGATCAGTGCCAATGCCAAGTGTTTCAGGTCATCTTTGACACATAGAATATTAGTATATTTTTGGTTAGTTGTCAAGAATGAAGGGGACCAGTTCAGTGCCATACTTTTGCATTGCAACTTGGGGGCTGTAAGTGTTAAACACACTCAGATCTCTTAATGGGAAAATAAATTATAAAAGCACATGCATGGATTATGAGTTGCACTAAAGCAAAACAAATAGTTTGCCTTATATAGATTATTTCCGTTTTCATTTGAATGGAATGAGAATGGAAGGTCCACATGGAGGAATTGCAGGAGAATCACCTCTTTTTGGCAGTTGGCTCCCAATGAAAAATTAAAAACCTGGCAATTTTATCAAGGCTTTGGGGACTTGGGCTTCTTTCTTGCAAGGTACTTCAAGAAAGCCTCTGGCTAGAAGGATGTCTTTGAAATGAAGCACCGTGGCTCCTTTCAGCCTGAACTACGGAGACAGAGTTACCAATGGTGGCCACCTAGCGGTCTTTAGTTGCATATATGTACTTCTGCCCCCAAGCTTATGCAAATGTGAAGACAGGTTAAATTCACAGTTGAAAAGAGCTGAAAATTTCAGTCTGTGGCTGGCTCTTTTACTCTTTCTGCTAATATCAAATGTTATTCCCTTGGGGCATTCTCTTAAGTCATCCCTGAGGATATTTTATCTGGCTCAGACAGGGATAGATTTGATGAGCTGGTAGGTTTTTTTTTTCCTTTTTCTTTCTAATTCTGGCTTCGAAGATCCTTTTCTTTTCTTTCTTTCTTTCTTTCTTTCTTTCTTTCTTTCTTTCTTTCTTTCTTTCTTTCTTTCTTTCTTTCTTTCTTTCTTTCTTTTTTTTTACAGAAACTAGATAAGGTGTTCATAGTTCTCCAGGGCAGGGTAAGTAGGGTATGTAGTTGCTTTGAAAATTTCTTTGATTTATTAGTCTCTGTGTCCCATGCCCTTGTGAGCAGGATCTCAAATTCTTGGAGATGCATTGGTTTTAAAACCCACCAGTCTGACTCCTAAAGCATTGTTAGTGTTCAGAATTTTTGAGAAAGTAGTTCTTAGGGGTTTCTAGGAGGGGAGGGCAGAGAATTGGGAATATTATGTGAGCAGATGCTTCAGAATAATAATTTTTAAAGGTCAGGACAGTTCTGAAGGAAAATGATCACACCCTCAAAATTGTATGTTAGAAGAATTCTTTCCATGATTATCATTATTTTTTAGTATCAGTCATTACTCAGAATAACTGTTTTGGGAAATAATAAATCCCACTGAGTTCTCCCATGAACATTTCAACTTTGTGGTCCTTATTTTTTTAAAGGAACAATTAATGACACTTTCCATTGTCCAGTTTAAATTGCCAAGTATAAACAGAATATGCGGCAGTCACATTTTACAACAACAGTGATGCAGTAAAGACAAACATTTTTTAATAACACAAGGGCATGGATTTAGCATGGATTGGGGCTTCACAGGCCATCTAATCCCCTCATTTTACTGATAAGAAAACTGTTTAACCCAATTCAACAGATAATTATTAAATGCCTTTATGCTAAGCACTGAATGAGGCATTGGAAATACAGAGACAAAAGGGAAGTCCCTTACCTCAGGAAGCTTACGTTGTCTCAAAGACAAACTCTTTGAGTAGTCTACATAAACCTAAAGTCCATGACTATTGGGAATATCTTTTCATGTTTTCATCAAGCCCATTTCTCTCTACCCTACGTTGGACCATATTTTATGGGTACATAAGGAGCTATTAGACCTTTTTGAAATGCCCTTATATGAGCATGGGAATACCTTTCTTTACTTTATTTAGCTTAAGATTCCTATAGGACTCAACCTAAGGTAGTAGCTATAGGGAACCTTCCTGAGGTACAGCAAAGAGGTTGATCTTATTTAGCTGCTGCGTTTAGGGGGAACTTGAGAGAAGGTGGGAAGATGCAGCTAGGCTGACAAATCTTTCCCGTTTTTCAGTAGAGCCAATGAACAGACTGTTGCCTGGTTGCAGCAATATCTTCTTCTAGTCATGCATACACAGTCCTCACTAGAGGGAAGAATTGCCAGAAACAGGGTGATGAGACACATCTGGGTCTCTGGGACAGTGTACAACTAATGCCCTCCTAGCATGAAGGGGAGAAGAAGGCTCCTTGAACATCAACAGCTAACATTGCTAACTGGTGTCTTGGTCTCTGGTTTACTTCTTCAAATATCCCACTAATTTACCTTTGGGTTCACTGTTGCTGCTTAATGCATCTTAACTTTTATTAGTCTCCTGATGTCTGTCTGAAACCATCATCTCCTTCTTGCAAAAGTGCTGGGAATCCACATTTTCTAATTAAAGCATGTTCATTAACTGTCGTACTAACCAGTGCTCTTTATGAGAGCCCATGATGGGAAAACTAACTCAGATCATTTAGATGTGAGATCATCTGGGTGGGGCTGAAGAAGCCATTTTGCCTTTAAAAGGTTGAAACTCTTCTGAGAATTTTTTAAAAATAAGACCATGCTGGGCAAACCATGAACTCTATGATGTATGTTAATATCGCTCTCTGGGACACATTTATCATCTTTGTTATGGAAACCTTATTACAATTATCATTCAACAGCATAATGAACCATAAATGAGGGTTATACAAGGGTTGAAATAGATCCAGTTAGAAAGGAGAATTAGTTAGCTGAAATTGTTCAATTCCCTGATATCAAATTTAGGGGTCCTATGTTGTTTTAGATTACTCAGTTGGCATCATGCTCATTCCACTAGTGAAAACAATATGTATACATTTGTATTCAACCAGAATTTTAATCTAAATGCCATTATTACAATATTATTATAAGGTTTTTATTATAGGTGATTCTATATGTGACACCCCTGTATGTGTTTGCTTTGATTTGGTTTTTATCCACTATAGAAAACTTCTCATTATTGATATTTCCTTCTTTCATGCAGGTTGTCAGTTCTACTGCAACTTATAAGATCACAGATTTCGAACCAGAAGAGACCTTAGGGGTTATTTAAAATAAGCCCTCCTCTTTTTTTAGTGAGTGATGTGAAACCCAGGAAAGTTGAGTGACTTGCCCAAAGTCACACATATAGTCAAGTGGCAGAGCTAGGTTTCAAACCCAGGTCCTTTGATTCCACACTTAATCTTCCTTCCACAGTATGCATTGTATTCTGAGTCTTACAGAATTGCCTAAGGTCACAAAGTTAAAAGTGTAGCCATGCTCACATCCCATTCCATCAGTACTGACTAACTCCAAGGCAGATTCTCCATCCATTCTACTTCTCTATTTGCTTGTGATTATTCTTTTCAAAATGTGCCATGCATACTTCTCTCTCTATCTGGGAAGAGTTAAACAGAATTTAGATTAAATGACAAGGAGAAATTCAGGGATAAAAATAACCTTATAGTCCTCTTCTGGATTTGACCCTCAGTTTTGACTAGTGCATTAGTAGAGACATTAAAATAAAGTCTGTGTAAAACATCATCAAGGTTGGTTAAAATAAAAGGTGCACAGTGGGGACCTTGGTTTTAGTCATAATCAAAATGCCTTTGTTTTTGTCTCTTCTTCCCCTAGGGGAAAAAATCTGTCTCTATTTGCTTAAGCCTGGAAAAGGGAAAGATTTGAAAGCCAAGCCTTAGATTACACATCACAGGAAGAGCTGGGCAATTTACTTAAAATGCTGTGTTCTCTCTGGCTGACCTCTTTCATTGGCCTGATATCTTTAATAGGCTTTAGCCAAGAGCTCTCATTTTTGTTTCAGTCCCTGATTTTAGCCACTCAGAGGCATTATTAAGAGGGGAATTGTGTGTGTGCATGTGCGTGTGTGTGTGTGTTTCCAGGATAGACTAATATACCAAGTAGTACCCTGATATCCCAGAGGCATTAATATCATGTCTACATGCCTGAGTTAATATGAGAGTGACTTAGTTACCAGGGAAAAACTGACTCAGTATTTTCTAATGGATACAACTCTTGTCTTTCTTTTTATTCTCAGTTATGCTGGGAATGTTTTGAGTCATTCAAGTCATCTAATCTCTTACTGCTTCTGTTTGCTTTTTTTTTCATCTGGGAAATGACTTATCACTACCCACCTACCTCTGTCTTCTTTACAAGAATATTATGAGAATCTCTGAGGTAACTTAGTAAAGGGCTCTGAGTCCCCAAGAGAAATGACAAGTACAACGGTCCTGTTGGTATAGCTATCATGAGAGAACATCAGCAGCAATGACTTGAAAACCCACTGAGAAATGAATTCCCTTTTGTGGAGAACTCAAAGATCATACCTAAAAGCTTCAGACAGACTAAGGCTTAATTACTTTTTCTGATGCTTTTTTTTAAATATATAATTTACTTATTTTTCAGCTCTTAACATTCACTTCCACAAGAATTTGAATTTAAAATTTTCTCCTTATCTTTCCCCACCTCCCACTCCAAGACAACATGCACCCCATCCACCCCTTCTTCCAGTCTGTCCTCCCTTCTATTACCCACCCTTCTTCCATCCCCCTTCCCTTCTACTTTCCTGTAGGGCAAAATAGATTTCAATACTCCATTGCCTGATAGCTTAATTTCCAGTTGCATGTTAAAGTAATTTTTAACATTCATTCTTAAAGCTTTGAGTTCGATATTCTCTCCCTCCCTCCCCATCCACCCTCACTGAGAAAACAAGCAATTCAATATAGATCATGCATGTGTAACAATGCAATGCACTTCCATAATATTTATGTTGCAAAAGAGTAACCACATTTCCCTCTGTCCTATCCTGCCCTTCATTTATTCCATTCTCTCCCTTGACCTGTCCTCTCACAATAGTGTTTGCTTCTGATTATCCCTTTTCCCAATTTGCTGTCCCTTCTATTATGTTCCCTCTCCTATCCCCTTCCCCCTTGCCTTCCTGCAAGGTAAAATAGATTTCCATATCCAGTTGAGTGTGTGTTATTCCCTCCTTAAGCCAAATCGAGTGAGAGTAAGGCTCACTTATTTTCTTTCACCTTACCCCTTTTCCCCTCCATTGTAAAAGCTCTTTCTTCCCTCTTTTATGTGAGATGATTTACTACATTCTACCTCTCCCTTTCTCTTACTCCTAGTGCATTCCATTCAACAGTAAATTTTATTTTTTAGGTATTCTCCCTTCATATTCAGCTCACCCTGTGCCCTCTGTGTGTGTGTATGTATACATACATATATATATACACACACATATACCCATGTACATATACATACCTACACATATATAATATACACATACATACATACCCATACACACCTACATATCTATATTTTTATATATATATATATATATTCCCTCTAACCACCCTAATACTGAAAAAGGTCGCATGAGTTACAAATAACATCTTTCCATGTAGAAATGTAAACAGTTCAACTTTAATAAGTTTCTTAAGGCTTCTCTTTCCTGTTTACCTTTTTATGTTTCTCTT
Source organism: Notamacropus eugenii (assembly GCF_028372415.1). Classification (NCBI taxonomy): domain Eukaryota; kingdom Metazoa; phylum Chordata; class Mammalia; order Diprotodontia; family Macropodidae; genus Notamacropus; species Notamacropus eugenii. The sequence continues at coordinate 399,048,526 of NC_092872.1, forward strand.
GATTCTTGTATTTGAAAGTCAGATCTTCTATTCACCTCTGGTCTTTTCAACAAGAATGCTTGGAAATCCTCTATTTCATTGAAATTCCATTTTTCCCCCTGAAGTATCATACTCAGTTTTGCTGCATACGTGATTCTTGGTTTTAATCCTATCTCCTTTGACCTCTGGAATATCATATTCCAAGCCCTTCGATCCCTTAGTGTAGAAGCTGCTAAATCCCATGTTATCCTGATTGTATTTCCACAATACTAGAATTGTTTCTTTCTGGCTGCTTATAATGTTTTCTTCTTGACCTGGGAACTATAGAATGTGGTCACAATATTGCTAGGAGTATTCTTTTTGGGCTCTCTTTCAGGAGGTGATCAATGAATTCTTTCCATTTCTATTTTACTCTCTGGGTCTAGAATATCAGGACAGTTTTCCTTGATAATTTCTTGGAAGATGATATCTAGGCTCTTTTTTTGATCATGGTTTTCAGGTAGACCAATAATTTTTAACTTATCTCTCCTAGATCTATTTTCCAGGTCAGTTGTTTTTTCAATGAGATATTTTACATTGTCCTCTGTTTTTTCTTCATTCTTTTGGTTTTGTTTTATAATTTCTTGATTTCTCATAAAGTTATTAGCTTCTATCTGCTCCATTCTAATTTTTAAAGAATTATTTTCTTCAATGAGCTTTTGAACCTCCTTTTCCATTTGGCCAATTCTGCTTTTTTTTTTAAATTATTTTTTAATGTTTAACAATCACTGCCATACAATTGAGCTTTTATCCCCCCCACACCTACCTCCCACTGCCCCCCTCCCTCCCCATGACTGCATACAGTTCTGTATAGATTCTACATATACTTTCCTATTGAGTACATTTTCACTATAGTCATGCTATGTAGTCGGACTAAAATAAATGGAAGAAATCATATAACAAATCAAAACATGATACACAGAAACATACACATACACAAACATGATCTGCTACATTCTGCGAATGACTTCCATATTTCTTTCTCTGAGTGTGGAAGGCATTTTGCCTTAGAGAACCATCATTGGGATTTTTTTTTTTTAAGAAGTTCTTGCGTTATTACAAAATTCCAAGTCTACCAGAAAAAACTCTCGCACACTGTGGTCGTTGCTGTGCACAAAGTTCTCCTGGTTCTGCTCCTTTCACTCAGCATCAGGTCATATAAGTCCTTCCAGGCCTCTCTGAAGTCTTCTTGTTCATCATTTCTTATGGCACAATAGTACTCCATTACATTCATATACCATAATTTATTCAGCCATTCCCCAATTGATAGACATCCCCTTGACTTCCAGTTTTTGGCAACTACAAAGAGTGCTGCTATAAATATTTTTGTACATGTGGGACCCTTTCCCATTTTTATGATCTCTTGGGGATACAGTCCTAGTAGCGATATTGCTGGGTCAAAGGGTATGCACATTTTTGTAGCCCTTTGGGCATAGTTCCAAATTGCTCTCCAGAATGGTTGGATGCGCTCGCAGCACCACCAACAATGAATTAGTGTTCCAACTCTCCCACATCCTCTCCAGCATTTATCATTTTCTTGTTCTGTCATGTTTGCCAATCTTATAGGTGTGATATGGTACCTCAGAGTTGTTTTGATTTGCATCTCTCGAATCAACAGTGTTTTAGAGCATTTTTTCATATGATTATAGATATCTTTAATTTCTTCTTCCAAAAATTGCCTGTTCATATCCTTTGACCATTTATCAATTGGGGAACCAATTCTGCTTTTTAAAGCATTCTTCTCATCGTTGGTTTTTTGGACCTCTTTTGCCATTTGGGTTAGTATATTTTTAAAGGTGTTATTTTCTTCAGCATTTTGGGGTCTCCTTTAGCAAGATGTTGACTCACTTTTCGTGATTTTCTTACATTGCTCTCATTTCTCTTCCCAATTTTTCCTCTGCCCCTCTTACTTGATTTTTCAAATCCTTTTTGAGCTCTTCCATGGCCTGAGACCACTGGATGTAGAAGCCTTAACTTTGATGTCTTCCTCTGATGGTATGCTTTGTCCTTCATCATCCAAAAGAACAGAAGAAAATACTTTTTCACCAAGAAAGTAACCTTCTATAGTCTTATTTTTTTCCCTTTTTGGGCATTTTCCCCAGCCAATTACTTGACTTTTGAGTCCTTTATCAAGTGGAGGGTATACTCTAGGAACCTGTAAGTTCTCAATTCCTCCAAGATGGCACAATCAAAGGAGAGGAGTTTACAACTCTACTGGGCTATGCTCTGGTCTGGGAGCAACAACAAACACTCTTGGCTGCCCAGGATCTGCAAGTAGGATTACCTCTCTACAGTTACCACCAACTCCAGCATGCCAATGCTCTTCCTCACCCCAAGACCACCACTCAGAAGTAAGATGCAGAGCAGCCGCTCTATTCCCCTAGGATCTTTAGGTTGAGGGCTCCAAAAGTGGATGCTGATGCTGCAGTGGCTGTCATTGCCCTGGGGCCAGGGCAGGGGCCAAACCTGACCTAGCTCCCCTCTTACCCAGGTGAAAGAGCTTTCTTGCTAACTTTTGAAGCTGTCTTTGGCATTTGTGGGTTGAGAAATCTGGGAACCACAGCTGCTACCCATGATTCTGTGCCCTGAATACTACTCTAGTCCTGTTCATTCCATTTGGCCAAGGAGAGGCTGTGCTCTGCTCTGAGCCTGTTGGTCTTCCAGGCTGCCTTGGGCTGGAAATCTCTTTCGCTATGTCATTTTGTGGCTTCTGCTGCTCTAGAATTTGTTTAAAATCATTTTTACAGGTATTTTATGGGCTATGGGGTGAGGGGAGAGCTAGACCATCCTTCTGCTCCACCATCTTGGCTCCACCCCCCTTTTCATTCTTTTGTACTCAAAGCTTATTCTGTCTGTGTCTTGCTCCTCAGTGCCCTGATCAGCCACATCTGTGGGCTTTCATAGACAAGGGCTCAAAAACTGACAGTCAGAAGCACCCTGCAGGTAATGTCAGTACTAAAAGACACTTGCATATAGAGCACCATCATTACATTTTATGATCTGAACCCCAAAGCAACTCAGTGAGACAGGAACTACAGGTATTATACCCATTTTATAGCTGAGGAAACTGATGCTATAAGAGGTTAAGAGACTTACCAGTGATTAAATATCTAGCAAGTATCAAAGGTAGGATTTGAACCTAGAGTTTCTGGATTCTAAGTTTCATCTCTTTTCTGTCTACCACAGTGTGGTGACTCCCTTTTAGAGTGTGTCCCGTGAAAAATGGCCATCCTGTGGCATAATAATGATGATAATGCCTTTAACATCATGCTGTATAATTTAAAATATATTTTCCTTAGGGTAACCTTAATAGATTCATCTCTCTGAATGACAAGATGCTGCTGTCTGCATGGTAGGGGTTAGAATAATTTGGTACAGGTCTCTGTTCTGTCACTCACTAACCATTCAACACTGGTTAAGTCATTAATTTGAGTCTCTATTTCCTCATATATAAAAAGAAAGGAACAATAATGTTTCTGGTAATCATCATTTTCATAGGGTAAAATGAAAGCAACAATGTCCCCAAATTCAAATGCTGGAAAGCTCTTAAGTCCCTCTATAGAAAAGGAACAAACGCAAAATCTATTTTAAAATATAGTTACGTAGTTCTCTTCATCCCTTATTGAGCATTCAACAACCAAATGTGATATAGCAAACCTCAAATAAATTATCTACTAAGTACAAAACACTGTGTTAACAACTGAGAGAATTCCAAAGTTTAGCTCTGATCTGGTCCCTACCTTCTAGGAGCTTGTCAACTAGA